>NW_004955474.1:6227634-6230072 GCF_000276665.1 Chinchilla lanigera | reverse complement strand
TGTCTCTCTCACAGAAGCTTTCTTTCCCCCAGTAAATATATTCTGCTCTCAGCCTCTGTTGTTCCTAAAATTCATCCTTCAGTTTTAGAGGACATGGGCTGGGCATGGTGGTGCATGCCTGTAATCCCAGCACTTGAGAGGCTGAGGCAGAAGGATCGTTGAGAGTTCGAGACCAGCCTGGGCTACAAAGTGAGCTCAAGGCCAGCCTGAACTGCATAGTGAGACCCTGTCTCAAAAAGCTCCCCACCCCCCAAGAAAAAATGGAGAACATGAACTCCTGTTGGATATCTAGCAGGTTAAGAGTTTCTTTCCCCTATATCATTCCCACGGCCCCTCAGCTCAGCTGTGTGTTTGTGTCCCGTGTCCTCTTATAAAATTCAGTCACATTAGATTTTGGGACATCCTGGACTCACCAGAAGGTTAAATTCTCCAGCACAGAGCCAGACTAGCACAGGGGTAGCTCGCGTACCTGGCATGCACAAGGCCAGTGGTTGGATTGCTATAGGAGAACGAAACTCAACCTGCTAGTTGTCCAAAACGCTGTTTGCGTGCTCTAAAATCGAGGAATGAATTCTAGGAACAGTGGAGATTAAGAATAGGAAGAATTTATTGAGAGAAAGAAAGCTTTGGCCTGAGAGGGACAGAAAGGCGCCCAGAAAGTGGGTTGACCCCTAATTCTGCTTCTCAAGGGTGTTTTATTGAGCAAAGCCATGAAGTGGCTTAAGGTGGGACAGAACTATAACAAATCAATAAGATTCCAAGTATAGTCGCTTAGGTAGTACTAACCCAATGGCAAATTATAGGATGGGTGTGAGGTGGGACAAACTATGGTCAACCAATAAATATACAACTAGAAAAGGCAGGGCCCTTGGCAACCTATTCATGGGGCCCCTTCTGTCTCTCTCAGACAGAAGCTTTCTTTCCCCCAGTAAATATATTGTTTTTCAAGACAGGGTCTTTTTGGTGATAGTGTGACATCCAGGGGTGGACAGCAAGCCTCTGCTCTGCTGCAAAGGCAGCTCCTGGCCATCGTAAACTCAGCATCAGTAAAGACTTCAGATGATTTATTTGAAGGTGGGGAAAGGGG
Organism: Chinchilla lanigera; assembly: GCF_000276665.1. Lineage (NCBI taxonomy): Eukaryota > Metazoa > Chordata > Mammalia > Rodentia > Chinchillidae > Chinchilla > Chinchilla lanigera. The sequence continues at coordinate 6,228,985 of NW_004955474.1, read as the reverse complement.
GAGAGAGAGATGACGGACAGCTACTCTGGAGGAGTGGGGAGTATTCAAAAGTGAGTAAGCATGGATTTTTGCCTCCAGCTCCGTTCATTGGGGTTCTTTCCATGTAGGGTCCTGCAATCTGATTGGCTCCCTGGCTGTCCTGGATCATAACCTTGGATTCCTGCTGGCTGGGACTTCTGGTGGTGGATAGGAGCTTGGGTGGGGGTCTTACGGAAAGGTAGTTTAGGCTTCAGGATTAAGTAGAGGGGACGTGGGTGATTCTTATGTTAGTGGCGCCACCTGGGACCTTCCTGGGCCTGCTTTCTTTCTTCCTTTCTTCGCCTTTGTCTTTTTAATTGCTGGTGTCTAGCTGCAAAGGCAGAAGCTGCTTTTAAGGATTCTCTATTTTTTTTTTTGGTATCAGGAATCAAACTCACAACCTTGGGCTTGCCAGGCAGGCGCTGTGCCGCTAAGCTATATGCCCGGCCCTTTCTATTAATTTTTAATGAAGCTTGATGAGGCTTTTGCCTTATCTTTTCCCTACCTATGGGGGCGCTGTCCCTACAGTGGAAATCTGTAGATTCTTGTTTTGTTTTTAGAGACAGGGTCTCGCAATGTAGTCCAGGGTGACCATCGATAAGCTTGACTTGGTGGAAGGGGGAGGATGGAGTAAGATAAGGGTCAGTTCATAGAGGAAAGTGCATTTGTCAGGTAAAAACGTGGTCTATTCATAGGAGGAAGGATCATTTGCAAGTAAAAAGGGAGTAGCTCACCATTTGCAAGTGAAAGGGAAGGGCCTAGGCTAATTGTGTTCTGGGAGCAGAGGAAGGAAAAATTAAATTGTGCTTGTGTCCTGAAGGTGTCATTTTCATTTTTAAAATTATGATTTTCCTAGCTGGCTATGGTGGCACACACCTATAACTCCAGCACACAGGAGGCTGAGGCAGGAGGGTCGCTGTGAGTTCAAAGCCAACCTGAACTACACAGTGAGACCCTGTCTCCAAGAAAAGAAAGAAAAAAAAAAATTATGATTTTCCTTGTCTCCTTTCTGCGGAGCTTTTATGTCTTATATGCTGCCCTCTGGGCCAGTTGTAGAAGTTAAGGTTCTACTCTCCCACAGAGCCTGGAAGACTTATAGACAGCTAAATTAGATAGAAATATAGGCAGTCAGATAGGACTAGGCCCTCAAGGAAGTCAGTGCAGAAGATAAGAATACATTACAGCTGTGGGTGGAGGCTCATTCACTGAAGGCTAGGCCTCAAGATAAAGATGGAATGACTACACCTCTGCACCTTCCTGAGGGATAAATGATTTTTTTTTTTTTTTTTTTTTTTTGTCTTTTTGAGACAGGGTCTTGCTGTGCAGTTCAGTC
>NW_004955474.1:6224918-6227534 GCF_000276665.1 Chinchilla lanigera | reverse complement strand
CAGGAGGATTGCCACAAGTTTGAGGCCAGCCAGGGCTGCATAGTGAACTCAAGGGCAACCTGAACTGCGCAGTAAGACCCAGTCTAAAAAAAAAAAAAAATGCAGGGTCTAAGTTGCCCAACCTGGCCTTGAACTTGTAATTCTCCTGCGTCAGCCTCCCCAGCTGGGGTTATAGATGTGTGTCACCTTACCTGGCATCACAAATTATTATTTATAAGTATGGAGTATTATTAGCTTATAATATACTCAGTGTTATTCATAGACTCAAAGAATTCTGACATACCTTACACTATTTTGTAGATCTGGTTCACCCACGTTTCCAAATTGTCCGTGCTTACGGTGTTGGCTCACTGAGGCTGCCATAACGCAATAGCAAAACAACAGAAATTGAAGTCCAAGATCAAGCTGCTGCACAGCTGGGCTTATCTTGTACCTGTGACTTGCTGTTTAGGCAACTGAGTTAGATAGAAATATTATAGACAGACAGGGCCAGGCCCTTGAAGGAGCCAAGAGATGCCTTGCAACTGTGGGGGAGACAGGTACCTCTGCTGTAGGCCAGACCTCAAGACAAAAGGGGAAACATATGCTCCCACATACTTCCTAAGGATAAACATCAAGGATTGGTATTCTAAATAGGTACCATCACCATGAAAAAGGCCAGGAAGAGCCACTAGCCCAACCTCCTACCGGAAAAGCCCCCGTTCTGTGTTCATGCCCACTTGCTACATGACTTGCTTCCCCATTTGATCCTGATTTAATCAATTTGACTTGAACAGTTATCCTTGTACTCTTATTGGCTGACCATCATCTTGTCCCACCTTGTCCTCACCTTCAATTTCTCACTTTTCCCACCTTGCACCTGCCTCACCTCATGGTTTTGCTCTATAAAATCCCTAGAAAAGGCAGGGTCCTTGGCAATCCATTCATTGGTCCCCTTCTGTCTCTCTCACAGAAGCTTTCTTTCCCCCAGTAAATATATTCTGCTCTCAGCCTCTGTTGTTCCTAAAATTCATCCTTCAGTTTTAGAGGACATGGGCTGGGCATGGTGGTGCATGCCTGTAATCCCAGCACTTGAGAGGCTGAGGCAGAAGGATCGTTGAGAGTTCGAGACCAGCCTGGGCTACAAAGTGAGCTCAAGGCCAGCCTGAACTGCATAGTGAGACCCTGTCTCAAAAAGCTCCCCACCCCCCAAGAAAAAATGGAGAACATGAACTCCTGTTGGATATCTAGCAGGTTAAGAGTTTCTTTCCCCTATATCATTCCCACGGCCCCTCAGCTCAGCTGTGTGTTTGTGTCCCGTGTCCTCTTATAAAATTCAGTCACATTAGATTTTGGGACATCCTGGACTCACCAGAAGGTTAAATTCTCCAGCACAGAGCCAGACTAGCACAGGGGTAGCTCGCGTACCTGGCATGCACAAGGCCAGTGGTTGGATTGCTATAGGAGAACGAAACTCAACCTGCTAGTTGTCCAAAACGCTGTTTGCGTGCTCTAAAATCGAGGAATGAATTCTAGGAACAGTGGAGATTAAGAATAGGAAGAATTTATTGAGAGAAAGAAAGCTTTGGCCTGAGAGGGACAGAAAGGCGCCCAGAAAGTGGGTTGACCCCTAATTCTGCTTCTCAAGGGTGTTTTATTGAGCAAAGCCATGAAGTGGCTTAAGGTGGGACAGAACTATAACAAATCAATAAGATTCCAAGTATAGTCGCTTAGGTAGTACTAACCCAATGGCAAATTATAGGATGGGTGTGAGGTGGGACAAACTATGGTCAACCAATAAATATACAACTAGAAAAGGCAGGGCCCTTGGCAACCTATTCATGGGGCCCCTTCTGTCTCTCTCAGACAGAAGCTTTCTTTCCCCCAGTAAATATATTGTTTTTCAAGACAGGGTCTTTTTGGTGATAGTGTGACATCCAGGGGTGGACAGCAAGCCTCTGCTCTGCTGCAAAGGCAGCTCCTGGCCATCGTAAACTCAGCATCAGTAAAGACTTCAGATGATTTATTTGAAGGTGGGGAAAGGGGGAGAGAGAGATGACGGACAGCTACTCTGGAGGAGTGGGGAGTATTCAAAAGTGAGTAAGCATGGATTTTTGCCTCCAGCTCCGTTCATTGGGGTTCTTTCCATGTAGGGTCCTGCAATCTGATTGGCTCCCTGGCTGTCCTGGATCATAACCTTGGATTCCTGCTGGCTGGGACTTCTGGTGGTGGATAGGAGCTTGGGTGGGGGTCTTACGGAAAGGTAGTTTAGGCTTCAGGATTAAGTAGAGGGGACGTGGGTGATTCTTATGTTAGTGGCGCCACCTGGGACCTTCCTGGGCCTGCTTTCTTTCTTCCTTTCTTCGCCTTTGTCTTTTTAATTGCTGGTGTCTAGCTGCAAAGGCAGAAGCTGCTTTTAAGGATTCTCTATTTTTTTTTTTGGTATCAGGAATCAAACTCACAACCTTGGGCTTGCCAGGCAGGCGCTGTGCCGCTAAGCTATATGCCCGGCCCTTTCTATTAATTTTTAATGAAGCTTGATGAGGCTTTTGCCTTATCTTTTCCCTACCTATGGGGGCGCTGTCCCTACAGTGGAAATCTGTAGATTCTTGTTTTGTTTTTAGAGACAGGGTCTCG
>NW_004955474.1:6204887-6222863 GCF_000276665.1 Chinchilla lanigera | reverse complement strand
CACAACCATACATTCCAGAAATGGTAAACACGAGGATCTAACCCCAGGGCAGGGGTGGGAACTGGGAATTAAACTAGAACCTTTGATGTTGGTGGTGGGGCTTTTATATTGGGTAAGTGACTCTTCCTGGCTTTTTCAAGGTGATTGATACCTAGTTAGAATATCAATCTCTGATGTCCATCCCCAGGGAGGGATTTGGGTGCATTTGTTGAATTTTTGGTTTTGAGGTCTCTCCCAGTTGTAAGGCATCTTGTCTTCCACACTGGCTCCTTCCAGGGCCCAGCCCTGTCTGACCTCCTATAATATTTCTATCTAACTCAGCTGCCTACAACACAGGGAGCCAATCAGGTTGTGGCAAAACCCAGGTACCCACCTAGTAGGAGGAAAGATCCCCAAAACCTAATAAAAGAAGCTGAGAACAAAGGCTCACAGATATCCAGCTTCCTGAAGCTCCCAGTCCCCTCTGAGGCATAGCTTGTTTCTGCCTTCTGCTTTTTTCTTCTTACAAATAAAGCATCTTCCTATCTGAAAGCTGCGTCCCTCTAACTCATTATTGGGCTGAGTTTATAATCCTGGTTGCCTGCTCACCCGGGACGCAACACAGATTCCCTCGATGTGGGTATGCAGCGCTGTCTCCCTGTTATCTCTAACCTTTCCAGCAACCCCTGCATAAGGGTTTTGTGTTTTTTTTTTTTTTTTTTTTGTCTTTTTAAGACAGGGTCTCGCTATGCAGTTCAGGCTGGCCTTGAGTGTAGCCCAGGCTGGCCTCAAACTTGCAACGACCCTCCTGCTTCAGCCTCCCAAGTGCTGGGATTACAGGCATGAGCCACCATGCCCTGCATAACTTCTAAAAATTGATTCCCAGCTGGGTACAATGGCACAAGCTTGTTAAATCCTAGTTGTTCTGGAGGCTGAGGCAGGAGGAACACTTCAGCTTGGGAATTTAAGGTCAGCCTGGGCAACACAGACCCCATTTAAAAAGAGAGGGAAAAAAAAGTTTATTTAAAAAATTGCTTCCTATGCCTCTGGATAGATCTAATGAATCAGAGACCTCAGAGGTGAGGCCTGGCACCAGCATTTTGAATATGATAGTTCTGATAGTGATGTAGTCAGAGACCACTATAGGGGGAGGGACAGGTAGACTGTTGGACCCTTGCCCTGTTGCTCATTTGAAATGGAATTTATGTTTTCTTTTGAGACTAGTCAGGATTTAAAAGCTGTGTAGTTCAGGCTGGACTCTAACTCACTGTGTAATCCAGGCTGGCCTGCTGCGACCCTCCTGCCTCAGCAGCACTGGTGCTGAGATTACAGACCTGTGCCACCACACTAGGCTTCTTTTGTATCCTTTGTTGCCTTGTGTCCAGTGGGTCAAATCCCTTCTCAGCTCTGCAGACAGACATGTTAATAATTTAGGGGATCTGCCTAAATCTGGGCAAACAAGGTGGATTTGCCTGGAATTTACACAATCTCTTCCCCTTGAGGACTGAGGACAGGAAGATAAGGGTTTACGGGACAGTCAAGGACACCCAGAAGTCTCCCTTTATCTTCCTCAACCTGTGGTCATCTGGATTCCAGGAAAAGCAGAAACCACCACAACAGCAGCAGTCACAGGAGGACCGAGCCACTCCTCAAACCAGGCGCCTCCCCCAGAGGCAGGAAGCCAGGGCTGCAGTAACAACCACTGGCCGGATCTCCTGCCTTTGCAGGCGGCGACTTTGACCCCTTCATCACAGTGCGCCCCCTCTGGCTGCTCAAGCTGGAGTTCTTTCCAATTTTCCATACTTTCCTCTGTTCAGGGCCCACCTGAACTTTGTCAGCTCCTCCAGCTAAAGTGCCTCACCATTTTCTCTTACTTTCTAATTCAAGTTTTTTCCTGTAAACTCATACTTTGTTTTTTTTTTTTTTTTTCTCTTTTTTTTTTTTTTTTTTTATTATTATTAGCTGGTAGGCCGCTGGTCGGGGGGGATGGTGTTCTTGGTTGTTTTTTTTTTTGTTTTTTTTTTTTTTTTTTAGTACCAGGAATCAAACTCAGGACTCTGGGCTTGCCAGGGAGGTGCTTATGCCTACTGAGCTATATCCCTGGCCCTTGGTCTTCAGTTTTAAAAAGCACTGCTTTGTCAGCGATTATATTTTGTTACCCAAATCCTAGGACTGAGCAATCTTACAGGATGATGTCAGCTTGGGGGCAGTTTTATTTCATGATGATAACAACAGTGACAAGTCAGCACTGAGTGGGTTAGGACCAGGAAAGAAAGGGTCATTGTCTCTCTCATCACAGTCGCGGTTTCTGTCTTGGGAGCCCACAGCCATAGAATTTCCACAGCAGGTCTGCCCACTCAGGGAGGAGCCAGATTTATTTATTGCTTGCTCATCTGAGCAGCTGGTGCGCTCTTTGGTCTCCAAGGCTGCAGCCAGCCCCACTCTCTGCCCTCCAAGGTGTGCTTACGTTGCTCTTCTTCTAAGTGAACCTTGCAGGCACAGCCAAGCCCCAGAGAGTGGGTGAGGCTGATTTCAATGGGGCCCCAGGGATTTCTGACTATTCTGCATAGTAGGTTGTGGGGACAGTGTGTGAGATAACATGTGCAAAAAAACAACCTGTAAACTGCGAGGTGCCCTAGTACCCTATATTTACCAGAAAACCAAACCAAACCAAAACAAAACCTACATCCTGCCACTGTCCAAAAAATTTTAAGGTAGCTATGCATTGTAACAGTTAAGCATAATTGTCTACTTGAGTGGCTTGGGAACAGCCTAGGGGATTCGTAAGGAACACTTCTGGGGGTGTCTAGGGGGTCATGGAGGCCTGACATTGGGTACTAAATCTGGTCCCTCATGCCTTCCTGTCTGGTGTTATTTCCTGCTCTGCTTCCCAGTCACCATGAACTAAGCAGCTTTGCTCTACCACATACTTTTATCTGATGGAGACCACTATGAAGCCTCTCTGAGAAGGATTTAACATTAACCAATTGGCTTTCCATGTTTACTTGTGAGTCACTGGTCCCTACTGAGGCCTGTAATGGTGGGTGAAGCCATGAGGCCTCAAAGGACAACATAAGATCACAGGGGAGGACGTTTGGCTCCAACTCCCATTAACTAGAGGAGACTGTAGCTGCAGGGATCTCACTCTTGCAGTGAAGGCCTTCCTGGAGATAACATAATTCTCCTAAATTAATGTAAGTATTACTTGGAGAATTCTGTAATGGGTTTCCCAAGTCCTGCCCAGATTCCTGCATTTTCTTCAGTACCCACTCCTTTATTTGGAAACCTAATAAATACAGGCCACTCAGGGAAGTCTTGGTATCAGCATAGAGAACCTCGAAGTCTGTAATGGGGTTGAACCCTCCTGGAGCCCTGAAATCATTTCAATTTTCTCATTTATTTAAGCCTTCACCATCCACTCATTTAGGAGATTGTGGGCCTGATCAGCCCATAATAACTAAGGGTTATTAACGTGGTATTTAACAGGATGTTTTTGCCTTGCACCCAGCTGACCGTGGACTGAAATCATGAGCTAAATAAACCTCTCTCTCTTTTTAGATTGTTCCAGGTAATTTGTCCCGGCAATGGAAAAGCTAACTAATATAATAATAATTATTATTATTTTCTGAAACAGAGTCTCACTATGTAGTTCAGGCTGGCCTTGAACTTTCAGCAACCTTCCTGCCTCAGCCTCCCAAGTGCTGGGATTACAGATGTGTGCCACTATACCTGGCTAATACATTTATAATTGTATAAAGTTGAATTGCCTAAATTTGTTTCTGAGAACTTGTGACTTGAATTATTGCTTTACATGTTTCATTTATATAAATTTATACACAAATAAAAATGAAAAATCCTTCTCAATACCTGATTCTGCCCTCTAATTCTGTATTCATCATTATGATGGGCTGAGGTGTGTTCTCCCAAAATTGCAGTATTTAAATCCCAAATTGGGGTAGTTTAGAATGTGACTGTTTTTAGAGGTCTTTAAATAGGTAACCAAGTTACAATGAAGTTATTCGGATGGACCCAAATTCAATTTGACTGGTGTCTTTCTAAGGAAAGAAAATTAGAACATGCAGATGTTTGTGTACAGAAAAAAGACTGCATGAAGATGCAGGGAGAAGGTAGCCATCTATGAGTGTAGCAAAGAGGCCTCAGGAGAAGCCAGACCTGCTGATCCCTCCACCTTACTTTCCAGTTTTCAGAACTGTGAGAAAATGAATTTCTGTTGTTTGCACCATTCATCTAATACAGAAATCACATATTTAGATGTTTAGTGTGTCAGTTAACCTTAATTATCACCTTGACTGGATTAAGACTCCCAGATAGGGACTGGATCATACCAATAGGGTAGGTATACTCCTCCGTGGATTAATCTACCCAGGGTCATAGCTGCATGTGCTGCTGGGAGTTGGGGCTCAGTTGGAGGTAGGCTGGGGGTGCTGTGCCTTTGGAGGGTGCAGCTCTCACTGACATTCTTCCTCTTTGCTCTGCTTCCCAGCTGCCATAAAGAGAGCAGCCTTGCTCTTCCACGTCCTTCTACCATGATGCTCCTGCCTTGGAACCAGCTATAGACTGAGCCCTCCAAAACCATAAGCTAAATTAAATTAATTGGAGGTGTTGGATATTTTATCCCAGCAACGCGAAAGCTGGATGATACATTACATAACTTGTGGCCAGGGTTGGGTGTGGTGGCACATTCCTGTAATCCCAGCACTCCAGAGGCAGAGGCAGAGGCAGAGGCAGAGGCAGAGGCAGAGGCAGAGGCAGGAGGATTGTTGAGAGTTTGAGGCCAGCTTGGGCTACATAGTGAGTTCAAGGCCAGTGTATGCTACATAGCAAGGCCCTGCCTCAAAAACAAACAAAAAAACCTAACACCCCCAAGCTTATGGCCTCTTTCCCAAATATGAATGTTTAGAACACCAAATAACAGGACAAGTGTGGTTTTGTTTTGCTTACGAATGAGACGTACCTTATCAAAGTGGATCCTTAACTTCCGGTGGCTAGCTGGATGTGTTCTGGCATAATTACTGCACAGAGATGGCATACAAGTAACTTCCAATGGTGCCACCAGATAGGCCTCACTTGCCTCTTGCTTTTGCAAAGGAAAACTTTCAGAGTTTAATTGCGCCAAAAAAGATTTGCAAATTGGGCAGTCCTCAGAACCAGAGCAGATACAGGAAGACTCTGACTTTCAGCGTGCAGAAAATGGGAAGTGACGTAAGGACGGTGGAGTTGAGGCACAGAGGAAGCTGCCAAGTTCCAGCTTGGCATTTGCCTTACTTGACATGACTGACCGGCTCAGCTGCTGTGATCAGTGGGGACTCGGGTCTTGGTTGCAAGGTCAAACTCCTAAGCTTTGTTTTCAATTTGCTTGTGTACAATTAGGTTGCAGTCCTTCACGTAAGGACTCAAGTATGTGAGGACAAAGGCCATAGGAAATGCAAAGCTCCGAGAGCTGTGCGGTGGAATTTCAAAGGTCAGTGTTAAAACCCTACACAGTTTCTCATACCGAACACTGGAGGGAGGCATTTGCAAATAGGGGTTCAGTGTACTTCTCACAATGTACAGCTGCTAGGAGGCCTTGGCACCAGGCCCTTAATGAAAAGGTTTCTTCACCAGCGTCTGATTTGCAGTCAGCCTAGCACAGTCCATGGCATGGAAAACTTCTTGTCTACCCCACAGCCACTTGGCTGGCCTTTGGTGAGTTGGAGGTGATGCTGGTACCGGAGAGAGACAGCTGAAGCTGCCGTGAAAACAATGGAGAGGTCACATTGGCTGTCGTAAGTTTAATTTGAAAATAAATCACTATCTTCACAAAGTTGTTGGGAGGTTATTCATATTTGGATGGGATAATTGTTTGGATATAATTAAGAGAAATAAAAATACTGAAAAGTAGAAAATGCAAAAGAAAAACATGAAGCAAAGAAACAGGTAGCTGGGCGTGGTGGCGCACACCTGTAATCCCAGGATTTGGGAGGCTGAGGCAGGAGAATCATCGTGAGTTCGAGACCAGCCTGAGCTAAGGAAGTGAGCTCAAGGCCAGCCTGACCTGCACGAGACCTTACCTCAAAAAGACCAAAAAAAAAAAAAAAAACCCGAAACCAAAAACAAACAGGTAACCTGGGTTGTTTAGTCCACTGATGTGCAAATGGAGGAGCAAATGAAAGTAAGGACAAAGCTTTTGATAGCTGATTAGTGAGACAAAGAGAAAATATATATAATTCCTTCTGTGTATACACATATGCTATTCCTCCTAGGTAACCTTTTCCTTCCTTTGAAACTAGGCTGGACTTCTGTCTTCTTTTAACCACTAAATGCAGCATAAGTGATTCTGTGCCTGTTCCACACTATAGTCATTCATTTTTCATTACTGTAATGAAATACCTGGGGCAAGATACTTTATAAAGGAAAGAAGTTCATTTTGGCTTACAGTTCTGGATGTACAAGTTCTAGAGGCTCAATCTGGTGATGGCTTTTTTTACTGGCTGAGTGCCAGGGTGGTGCAGGATAACACAACATTGCAAGTGCCAAGGGGTGTGTGTTCTTGGTTACCTGTTTTTTTTTTTTTCCTGTATGGTTTTTTTGTTATTGTTTGTTTTTTGAGACGTGGTCTCGATATGTAGTGCAGGCTGGCCTTGAACTCACTTGTGTAGCCTAGGATAGCCTTGAACTCATGACAATCCTCTTGTCTCAGCCTCCTGAGTGCTGGGGTTACAGGCAAGGGCCACCATGCCCAGCCTTCCCTGTTTCTGTCCTTCCCTCCCTCCCTCCATCTCTGATTTGTGGTACAGGGATTGAACCTAGGGTTTCACAGGTGCCCTCTCCTCTTAAAAGCCTGCAGGATTTGATCATGCATAGGGCAGCCAGCCGAATACAGCCTTGTGTGTGGCTTTGGATGTGACAAGTGGAACAGACCACCCAGCTTAGTTCAGTCACCCACACAACTATGAGAAATAAACCATTCATGTTTAAGACATTATGCTTCAGAGTGACTTTGAGGAAGCAAAAGATTTGGACTACCTTATCTGATTTTTACGTGGTGCTATGGTTTGCATGTCCAGCCTGAAACTCATGTTGACATGTCATTGCCATTGTGTCATCACTGAGACACAGCCTTTGGATGGGTGAGATGGCCTTGTGAAGGGCCGCGCTGTCACTGAGAAAGTGTTTGTTACAGAAGTCAGTGGTCCTGGTCATGCTCTCTCCCCTGCATGGTCGTGTGCCCTTATGGCCAGTGGCACTATTGCAGGTGCCTTCCCAGAAGCCAGTACTGTGCTCTTGGATTTTCTAGCCTCCAGACTGAGTCCACAGAACAGCTATTGTTTATAAATTCATAGTGTTTGGAATTATGGGGTTGTTTGTTTGAGACAGTGTCTCACTCTGTAGCCCAAGCTGGCCTCAAACTCTCAGCGATCCTCCTGCCTCAACCTCCTGAGTGCTGGGATTACAGGTGTGCACTGCTACACCTGGCCTTCATTTTCTTTCATGCTACTTTATTTATTTAGTCTTTTTTTTTTTTTGAGACAGGGTCTCACTATGCAGTTCAGACTGGCCTTGAGCTCACTTTGTAGCCCAGGCTGGTCTCGAACTTGCAACGATCCTCCTGCCTCAGCCTCCTGAGTGCTGGGATTACAGGCATGCACCACCACGCCCGGCCTTTTATGCTACTTTACAAGTAACATTTTTACTTTGGGTTTTGGTATGACCTACATGGGAAGAGAATGTGTTAAATTCTCTCTTTTTGTTAATTACTTTTTCTTGGGGGAGGGGGTACCGGAAATCAAACTCAGGACCTTGCACTTGCCAGGCAGGCACTTATGCTGCTGAGCTATATCCCTGGCTTTGTTAATTACTAAATGCTCTTTTGTGAAACTTTGAACTACAACGAGAAACTTAAATTGTATCTCAATATGTGACTTGTTCGGCTACTGTACAAAAGCACAATGAAAGAAAACAGGCTTTACAGTTTATTTTAAGCCTTTATGATATTTTTTGTTTTCCTTTAAAAAATAAATATTTAGAAACTTAGGAAGATTGAAAGAATTAAGGTATCTTCCCCTTCAAAAGCACACGTCTCACATGAATCAAATCAAAGGCAAGTACACCAATGCATAAATGGAATCCTCCCTGCCAGAAGCTACTGTGTTGAAGGGTAGGTGGGCAGGGGAGCTGATCTCTGGCTCCAGTCCCTGAAATCCCCATTGGTGACGAGGTGTTCGATGTAGGCATCTAGCTCATCCCCTGTTTTGAAGTCTGTGTCCTTTCGCAGGAACACCATGATGTTGGTCCTCAGCTTCTGCAGCTTCTCCTGTGCCTCTTGGAGCTGGTTCTCTGTTTCGCACAGGCTTTCCCTGGAGGCCCCGGCCCTTGAGTCAGCATGGCTTTGGTGGGAACTACACAAGTTCTTCAAGTGCACTTCGTAGTGTCTGAAGTACTCTTCTAGAGGAAAAGATATTAGCTTGTCTAAACTCATAGTTCTCAGTTCCTCTTTGGACATGGGAAAACTTGGAGGCCAGAAATACTGTAAGCACTCATGGAGAATCCGGACCAGAAGGTCCACAGTTTCTTGCTTGATACTCACAGCACTGGTGTCAGGCTTGGTATGGACGCAGTCAGGGACAGAGGGTTCTGCCACGGCTGTAGCTTGCTGAGCCCTCACAGCCTGTTTTTCTTCCCCATCCTCGGGCTGTGTGGTGAGGGGCTGCCACTCTGCAACTGGAGGCTTCATCAGCCGCACATTGTCACTGCCTTTCTCCACCCAGTGGTTTCCTGGAGTTTTACCTGTGGGTACATAGTCAAACTTCACCTTCCACCACACCACATTCTGGCTCACCTCCGTGGCCGTGACACGGCCTGTGTACCACTCCCCGTTCATGTGTACTTCCACACCAAGCCCTATATCTTTGTAAGCTGTTCTGTGGTTAGCTGAGTCCCCTTTCCCAGCACTGTCTGAGAGCTCTTTTGATTTCTCCTTTTCCTCCTTCATGGCAAATTTGCCCCGCTTGCGCCTCTCCTTCCTTCTCCCAGCCTCTTCCTCATCTGTGACCCGAAGACTCCGCTTCTGAGCCGTGGTAGTCCTGGAGGGTTTAATAGGTGGCTCTGACTTCTTGACTGCTGGAGTCTTGACGGCTTTGGGTTCAGGGACCTCCCAAGAGCTCTTGGAGTTGGGCGGTAGAGATGAGGACAGTGGCTGTACCAGAGGACTGGAACAGTATGTAGTCTTGACCGGGGCATCAACGAGCTTTTGGGGTGCCTTGGGTGACTGGAGCGGCCTGGAGGTACTAGGCTCTATCTTGGCTGCTGATGCAGGAAATTTTGGGAGACTGCTGATGACAGGAGCCTTTTGGGGTTGGATGACTGTTTTGGGAGATTGCAGGGAAGATCTGCTTGGGGTGTTCCTGATCACAGCAGGTAGAGGTGGTGACAAAGGACGCCGTGGTTTACAAGCAGGTTTCTCACTGGAAGGTCTGGTTGTCACCTCCAAGGGCAATTTCTTCAAGTCAGCTTGGGAGCGGATAGGGGTGGTTTTCTGAAGGGCCTCTAGCTTCTCCTGTTGCTGCCGAATTTTCTCTGACAGCTCCTTTTGCTTCTTTTCGTGTGTCTTTGGGTCCTTTTTGTATGTCCCCAGTGGAAACTTCTGAGTTTGTTCAAAAGCCTCACAACGATCCTGCTCAGGATCAGGGTTCATGGAGCAAACCCAGGTGTCAGGGTAATCTTTTCCCACTGAACTCAACTGGAAGGGGAGGGTTCTCCACTTCAGACACAGATCGCACTGGATGGTGGTTGGGACTTCCATAGCTCTCTTGCATTTGTAATGTGGCTCACTGGATGGGGGCTGGTTCCAGTTGGCAGAAAGGTATCCAAAGTCATCCCAAAATCTGATGATTCCACGTTGGGCAATGGCAATATCCTTCCAGTACTGTGCCAGGTGCTCCCCCATTGCCTTCAGCAAGTGCCGGAACTCTTTGGCATCAGCAAAGTCCTGCTTGTTGTGTGTAGGCTCCAGGACCAGGTAAGGCACATCAACAACCCCAACAACCCCACCACAGGCCATGCCCCCTTCTAGCTGTGGGCCTGCTTTCTCATACATCTTGATCAGGCGGCTACAGTTATAGATGAACATGCCATCTAGGTCCCGATGTTCAATGTTGACCCCAAAAACAAAATCCAGTTCCTTAGGTTCCTTAAGTGCTCGCTGCTTGGCTTCCTTGATCCTCTTCTTGACGTCAGCTTCTCTGCGAAGGTTGATGGCAGTGTTCTGGACCTGTCGTAACATCACCTTGGAGTCCCGTGTGAGATTGCCACCTATACGTAATTCTAATGTCCGAGCTTTGCTCTCTGCCTCCCAGGCCTTCTCTTCAGCAATCCATGCTACATGCTCTGCTTTCTTCACCTCCTGCTCTGCACGGGTCTTAAAACGGCTGGATGTGTACTTGTACATCCTGGGTTTGTACAAACAGCAGGTGAGCCTTTTGGTCTGTACCTTGTGCCCATGGATGAAGATCCTCATCCGGGGATCAATGTAGAGCACAGACGTGTAGGCTCTGAAGGAGCGGCGTTCTGGCTTGGTGCCCTCTGGGGGAGTCTCTGCCATCTGGATATCTCTTGGATTTGAGACTATGTCTAGCTCAGGCTCTCCGTTATCCATGACTTTGAGATTAAAGATGATCACCAGTGTTCCACTGTTCCCAGAAATCTTCCTGAACTGTCTCATCACTTCTTCCTCAGTGTGGAAGGGAGAATACTTGTAGATGAGTTCTTTCTCAATAGAAAACTTCTCCATATTGTCTGTAACAGGTTCCAGGGTCTGAGCATTCCAGGTAGGCAATGGGACTATCACTTCATCAATGCCTTCTTCCTCGTGAAAAGTTCGAGACAGGAAGAGGCAGGTCATGGTATTTTCCTTCTTGGTGAACAGGATAAAATCCTTTCCGATGCGCATTGAGCCAGATTTTAACCCATTCCCGTACTGTCCAATCTGGGTGGTCTCAGGTGTTCGTTTGGATGACCTCCCAAACTGAATAACACCGGCAGCATCGCTGGGATTCATTCCTGCTCCATCATCCAAAAAGCAGAGCATAAATCTCCCTCGAAGGTCTTCTCGCCTTTCTGCATAAATATCTATTCTGGTGGCACGAGCATCTCTTGCATTATCAACTAGTTCAGCAAGCGCTCCAAATAAGAATTCATGAGTGGTTGAATTTGTGTGCAGATATTCAAAAGTTAGGTGAGCTCGATGCAGACTGCTGTAATATGGGAAAGCCATGACTGCAATGAAATCTCCAGATTTTTACCCAATGGAACAGGTTTTTTAGGACTCCATCAAGTAAAGGTTAAGTGTCTCTGTTCCTTTAAGACCGCTGAAGCAAGTTACTTAGTGTCTATCCAAAATATATTCAGAGATGTTCAAAACTGCAACTCATTTCTTCTATATTTTAAAATTTTTTATGACGGAATATTTAGAAAGAATTTCATATTAAACCTGCAGTCCCGAGGACCTTTTAGCATTAAGTTTCCACAGTTCAGTTCGGGCAATCTGAGTCCAAGGTGGACGGTCTGGGAGTGGACGGTTACTAAGTTCACTGATAATTATTTCTTCTCCATCTTAATATTCTTCCAGCTCTTTTCTTGTTGCCTTAAATTTTCTGACAAGACAAATGTACCAATCCGGAAATGTACCCGCTTTTGTCATATAATTTAACAGTTCCTCAGGGACGCCTTCGCCATCAGTGTCTCCACCACCCCGACATAGGTACCAGCCCTAGGCCTTGCTCGGCGCTAGGCGGAGCGCTTATGACGCCACTTCCGGTTCCCTACGGCCCTATATAAGGGGGCACTGCGGGTTGCTTCTGTTCTCCCAAGCCGGAAGCCGTCTGGTAGTCCCTGTCCCAGTCTCCTTAGTGCAGTGGCTGGGTTACCTCAGCGGCTGCGGATTCCTCAAGCTGACCCGTGCGGTCTTCTCAGCCGGCCGCTCCTTCCACCCCCGACCCCAGGTTGCCTCACAGGGTCCCGCGAGGCGCCGACCTCGGCTCGAAGGCTGCGGCTCTGGGGCGGCGGCGAGGAACCGTCCAGGCGGGCGTTGCCAGGGGCTCGCGGCCGGCTCAGTGCCAGGGAACTGGAGCCCAACGGCTGCTGTGCTCCTGGGCCGCGTGCGGCCTCCGCCCCGCGACACCGAGAGAGCTGACAGGAAGGGCTCCCCTGCTACTGCCTCTCTGGCTTAAGGAAACAGTTTTTCATTCGTTGAAGACAGCAGAAAGATTTTTTTCCTATTTTTTTTTTTTTTTTTGGCAGGGGAGAGGGCGGTGTTGAGACGGTCTCGCTGCGTAGTTCAGGATGGCCTTGAACTGGCCGTGATCCTCCTGCCTCAGCTTCCTGAGTGCTGGGATTTCAGGTGTGTGCCACCAAGTCCCGCTAGACAACAAAGTTTTGTGCAAACAAGTCCATCACAGTTCATTGTCTTCTAAGCCACTATGGTGACTCCTCACAGTAGCCCACTAGAGTTCACTTTATTTTTGCTTTTATCCTTTCCTCTCTTTGACCCAAGTTCTCTCTACAGAGCCACTTTCCCCTCCTCCTTACTTTTCAAATAAACTTTTGGCATTATTTTTGATTTGTGTCTTTCAGTTCTTTGCGATAAGAATCTGGCATATGTGTAGTTGGTGAGCCATTTGTAAAATAACAGTGGCAATGTCGGGACTTAAACTCTGGTTTCTTAGCCTAACTGCTCTGCTCTTGGTATTGTTGTTTCTCCTAACTAAACAACACTTACTTAGATAGTTGTCTTTATTTATACATAATAATCCCCAAGAGGGTTTATGGTGACAAGGATTTTAAACATATCTCTATCTAGACTCCTTGGTTGAATGTACAACAAACAGAGTTGAAGATGATTATAGTCCACAAGTAACTTATGACCGCGGTGGAAAATACAGATGCCACACCTGCTGTTCTTACACATAGGACTGTGATGACATGCAGGGGCATATGTCTTCCACAGGGAGAAGCGGAGAGTGGAAAGTGGCCTGGAAACGCATGCAGCTTTGCTGAAGGCTTACAGATGTGGGAGACTAATATAAAACAAGAGCCTTTCATGAACTTTCTCTGGTCCCAAACCAACATTACTACACCTCAAGTCTCAGCCCACTACTCTGGGTGGACTTCAGGACTCAGCTCTCAGATCTAGGCCTAATGATAGGTAAGACAGAGGAAATGTTGTCCTTCCTCCTTGTGGTGAAACCTGCTCTGCCCCTTCCTACTTCCTGTCCCAGGATGAAGGGCAAGGGAGAATAGCACACCTCAGGGAAAATCTACATGGGCACAAGGAAGGTGTGGCCCTGCCCTCCATAGCTCCACTAATGGTGGAGACCAATGGTGTCTGAACCCAGTGCATGTTTTCCTGCAATGGCTGGCATCCTTGGTCAATGAAGTGGCATTTGATACCCACTTTAAGTAAGTTAAGTTTCCATCTCAACTAAAAATAATGTACTAGGACCCGGTGAATGATGATTTTGTATAAACAGCTGAAGAATAGCATGACTAGGAAGTACTATAAGTAGTAGGAATTGGGAAATTGGGTTTTAATAGAGCAGGAGTTCATCTGCTTGTGGAACCATATTTGTGTACAAGACTTCTCTAAAAACTGTAAAGTTGGGGCTGGGGATTTAGCTCAGCGGCACAGCACCTGCCTGGCAAGATCAAGGTCGTGAGTTCAATTCCCAGTACTGGAAAAAAACAAACAAAAAAACCCAAACAACAACAAAAAACCTGTAAAGTCCTTAGGAAGGTACATGAAGGGCAGAGCCTAAGACTTTGGTTTTACAAAACACACAACATTGAAGATAAAGTTTAATTTTTATTAGTACATGTTGCAATACATAATGATTACATTCATTGGTACAGGTACATACACATCCTTCCCCTCCTCTCCCTCATCTCCCTCCATCTTAAGTCTCTTCTTTTTTTGAGACAGGGTCTATGTAGTTCAGGCTGGCCTTACACACTCATGGCCATCCTCTTTCCTCAGCTTCCTGAGTGCTAGGATTACAGGTGTGAACCACTGCCCTGGCTTGTCCCCTTCCTTTTTGCAAAAGATCTATCTCCCTGTTTCCTATTATCTATTTTTTATTTTGCTCTTTTTTTTTTTTTTTTTTTTTTTTCTCTTTTACCGGGAACAGAACTCACGACCTTGCGCTTGCCAGGCAGGCGCTTTTGCCGCTGAGCTAAATCCCCAGCCCCTATTTTGCTCTTTATGTATTCCTTGGGTTTCTCATATAAGAGAAACATGCGATATTTAAGCTTGTGTGTCTAATGCTATTTCACTTAAATTATGATCTTAAGGTGCATCTATTTTCCTACAAATGATTCAAGTTTATCCTTATTTCCAAGTATTGTGTATAAATATTTTCTTTTTCTGTTCCTCTGTTGGTGGACATAGAGGCTGTTTCCAAGATCTAGTTACAAATTGTGCTGCTATAAAGATGGGTATGCATACTAATATGATGTCTTCAACTCTTTCAGGAGGATCCCTGGAAGGGGAATGGCTGGGTAGAATGGAATTTCTAGTTTTATTTTTTGAGAAATCTTCATACTGATTTTCACAGGGGTTGTACCAGTTTACACTCCTGCCAAATGTAGAAGACACCCCTTTTCCCAGCAGCCTCACCAGCATTTGTTATTATTTGATTTCCCAAGTGGAAAAGCCTCAAAGAGGACTTAGGGATCTCTGAGTGCATCCTGCATCCCCTGTGGGTTCTTGGGATTCCATTAGAAGGCCAGAGAAGAAAATTAATTTCATCTGATTATTTACTCATGGTCAAGTTATTGTTCTTGTATTTATGTGGAGAAGGACATTCTTTGATTCGAAAGCACTGAAGACACACAATGATTTGTTTATTGTTACAAAAATGAACCGAAACCTTTCACCTGAAGATAACAGTGTATTTGAATTGCAAGAGATCCCTTTTTGTTGTTGTTTTTTTTCTGGTACTGGAATCAAACTCACGACCCTGCGCTTGCCAGGCAGGCGCTGTGCTGCTGAGCTAAATCCCCAGCCCCGGAATCCCTATTTTTTAGTCTTGCCATGCATTGTAAAAATTAATGGGAGGTAAGGACTGTGATTGTAGTAGATTGATAACTGGTGGTCAACTTATAACCCCCAGCTGAACAGAGTAAGCATGGTGCTGGGTGTGGGAGGCCCACCTGGGGATTGCTGCCAGCAGCATAAGAGGCAGAATTGGAGAAGAATGTTTTAATTACTAAAACGTTTGATATCTGCCCATTTATACTAGCTACGCCCTTGGTTCTCGCTCAGTAAAAGGTGACTGAGATTGGTAATCGGGGCTGCAGTCCGAGAGGCTGTAAACCCCCTGATCCCAGACTTTTGCCTCTCTTCTTTCTCTTGTCTCTCTTATTTTTCTTTTCAATCTCATTCTCGGGACATGTCACCCCGAACAGAGCGACATATTTGTTTATTTATTTTTTGAGACAGGGTCTTGGCATGTAGTTCAGATTGGTCTTGAACTCACTATGCAGCCCAGGCTGGTCTCGAACTCGAAGTGTTTCTCCTGCCTCAGCCTCCTGAGTGCTGGGATTACAGATGAGTGCCAACACGTCCAGCTCTTGGATTTACGTTGAGGCCTTTCCGAAAGCGAGAAAATTTCTAATAGGTTTTAATGTACGTAAAATTTAAAAGTTCTTATTAGAAAATAATACAAATAGTGGAAACAAAGGTAGTAAGGAATTGTGCCGAGAAATTAAGGTCCATGACACCACTACATTTCCAACTTTATTCAGCAGACTCTGGTTTAACAAGGAGGGTATTTTCCCTTCCGACCTCTAGGTAGACAGGATCAGGAGGAGAACAGACTAGTGACTCTTTAGAGTCATCAAATAGATGATAGTCTATTCATCAAATAGACTAATGACTCTTAAGAGTTATTAGTCTATTCATCATTATAAATAATGACAGTGTGTAATAATAGTCATTGTGGTCGAGGGAATTTTATTTTTAACAGAGGCCAGAGCACATTAAAATTACTAATTAGTCAGCAGGTTGTTTGCTGTTTAATTGTTGCCATCAACTAGTTGCTCTGAGGGCAGAAATGAACTTTAGCACGGTCTATTACAGGGTGGTGTCAGCAATCCGTTAATTGAAGGCAACTGTCACGATCTGAACTTATGAACTTGCAGAATAATAATTAGCAAAGTGGAAGATAGATAATAGGAGGAGGGAGATAGATCTTTCTCAAATGAGAAGGGGATCAAGAGATGGGAGGGGGAGGGAAGGGGATTAAAAAAAAGTAAGATGTGTTGTATTCATGTGCCTACTCCACACAAGTAGTGTAGAAATTATGCACTGCAAACATGGGCTAATAGAGATTTCTCTTATACACATGCGCACACACACACACTGACACACATACATGACTCCAAGATTAATTATGGGATAAATTTGGTCTCTTTAAATATCGATCTACTTATTTTTATTCTGCTTTAATAAATGGAGGGGATGACTCTGAACATTTTAAAATACCAGTTCCCAGCTATTGCCATGGATCCAAATATATAATTAAAAGCTGCTTTTGGTCTTTAAGATGTTTTTTAAATTCTAGGACTGGAGGTGTAGCTCAGTGGTAAAAAGTGCCTGCCTAGCATGTATGCAGCCCTGGATTCCATATCTAGCAATGGAAAAAAACTTAATGCCTCCATCAATGATATACAGTAATCTAACTTTTTAATCTCCACATGCTGACTGAATTATAATGAACAGAAATTGATTTGGCTCATGTATCAGTCTTCTCATAGCTGGGACACAAAAGCTGACACAACTTAAAGGGGGAAAATTTGGTTCATAGTTTTAAAAGAATTAAGATACAGTCAGCAGGCTCCAAAGCAGAAACATCATCAGGGAAGAGCACTGCAGCTGGGAAGCAGAGAAGGAAACAGTACTAGAAAGCACTGCGTAAGAAAAACACAGATAGTACCTAGGGTTATGCCTCAATGACCCACCCAGACACACCTAGGATGCGTACTAATATGTTAGGCATTTCTTAATCTAATGAAGTTGACATATCAGCATTAATGGTCACAATCCACCCTTTTCTGACTTCACACCCAAACACTTATTTATTTATTTATTTATTTTTCCAGTACCGGGAATTGAACTCACCACCTTGCGCTTGCCAGGTAGGTGCTGTGGCGCTGAGTTAAATCCCCAGCCCCACTTATTTATTTCAAAGAGAACAGTAAAAGAACAATAGCAAAATACAAACAAAACAAAGCAAGACCATTAAAAGTGATATGGGGTTTCAAACCAAATGACAGGAATTAACCCACATATGTAAACAACATATTGCCTCCCTTATGTAAGAACCTGAAAGAGTAAATAAAACCCAAACACTTCTTAAACCATGTTTCATCTCCAAATAAAGATAATAGCAAATTCATAATTCTACCTATCATAATATAACTACCCTGAGTATAACTCAAAATGCAATAATCTCTTCCCCAAAGTCTCAATAATTCTGGCATTTTTCAAAACTTCAAGACCAAGTCTCTTCTGAGACTCAAGGCAAACTCTTACCTGTGAATCTCTGAAAAAAATTTACATAATCTCAAGGTACAATGGCACATGGAAAACATTCCCTTTCCAAGATGGAGATATAGGGAAATAGAAAGGAATCAAACCAAAGCAAACAGTGAGTTTGGGCCAGATGTGGTGGCACATGCCTATAATCCCAGCACTCAGGAGGCTGAGGCAGGAAGATCACTAGCCTGGGCTACATACCAAGTTCAAGGACTAAACTGACTAGCAAGACATCATCTCAAAAAGACAAAAACAAGCTGGGCATGGTGGCACATGCTTGTAATCCCAGCACTTGGGAGGCTGAGGCAGGAGGATCATTGTGAGTTCGAGACCAGCCTGAGCTACAAAGTGAGCTCAAGGCCAGCTTGAACTGCATATTGAGACCCTGTCTCAAAAAGACTAAAAAA
>NW_004955474.1:6193226-6204787 GCF_000276665.1 Chinchilla lanigera | reverse complement strand
AAAAAAAAAAAAAAAAAAAAAAAAAATACAAAAACAGCATGGCAAACATTAAATCCTATGTCCAGCATGTAGGGAACATGGTGGTAACACTTGAGTTTGAAAGGGCGTGGTTGGCCCCGCCCCTCTAGCCTTGCTCATTGCAGACCACAAATCCTCTCTTTGACTTGTTCCACTCATGGCCTGAAGCTTTCCTTGGATGATGCCCTCCATTCCTGGCATCTCTGACTTTCTAAAGTCCACTGTACCTTTGGCTTCATTCCTACAGCTTCATACACTGCCCTCTCTATGTTTCCTTGCCTGGCCTTCAATGCCTTCCTTTACAATCTGCTTTTTGGTTTGTGGTTTGCTTTTTTGAGACAAGGTCTCCCTATGTAGCTCAGGCTGACCTTTAACTCATGATCATCCTCCTGCCTCAGCCTCTGAAGGGCTGGAATTCCAGGCATATACCACCATGTCTGGCCAAAATCTGGTTGGAAACTTCCTTGACCCTATAGCTCTTGCATTCTGCATGCTAGTAAAATCATACCACAATGATGATGCCATGGTTTGCTGTCAGTGGCTTCCACAGTAGTCAGGCCTCCTTAAACCATGGCTACAGCAGCCTCTGAGCACACAGATGGCCAAGCACAATAAAATCAATCTAGGGAAACCAATCTTCTAGGAGGCCCTTTTGGAGCAGGGGTCCCAGGAAATACCTTCTCAAAAGAGAGGCTGACACTTACGAACCTTGAGCCTGTGGTGGTGGTGGTGGGGAAGCTTACTGATTTCTGAAATGTTTTCAAGGCATCTTTCTTCTTGTTCCTGTAAAACGTAGGTACTTGGTTTCTTTTTAATAGTGCTAATCTCTTTAGCAGGCCTGCCTCCTTTGGCCCCAATTTTACCCATGGTTCTTTCTAGGCCAAAATTTAAGCTTTTCAAACTTTCCTGCTCTTCTTTTTGCCCCAGTTTGCATCGTAAATCTGGCTAAAACCTGCCAGCAGTACCCATGCCACAACCTCAATGTTTGGCTCTCTTGAAGTTTCCTCCACTAGATTAATTAGTCTCTGCCCTGAACCTTAGTTCCCTGTATAGTCTAAGGACATGGGTAAAGTGTAGACAACTTTTCTGTAACAGCATACTGGTCTCAAGTCCAATAGCCAATGCAGTCCCTGTTCTCAACTAACTCTGAGCCTCTTCTTTACTATCTGCATTCTTATCAGCACCCTGGTCTTCCGAGCTCTGACCAGAATCAGGTATCAAGCTCTGTTTACAGTACTTTAGGGCTTCCTCCATTTGAATCTTCAAATCTTTCAAATTCCTCTTCCAAACCACTTCTGAAAGCTTTTAAGCCTCATGGTCAGGTAGAGTCACAGAAACAACCTCATGTCGATGGTACCGGTTCTCTGTATTAGTCACCTTTCCCATTGCTCAGATGTAATACCTGACATGCACAATTTAAAAGAAGAAAGATATAATTTAGCTCCCAGTTTCAACAGGTTCAGTCCATGGTTGATGGGCTCCAAGGCAGAAATCTCATGGCTGGAGGGTATAGGAGAACAACGTTGCTTAGTTCACAGTGACCAGGAAGCAGAGTAGGCAAGTAGTGCCACGGAATGGGCAAGGTTGTGACTCCACAACCCAACACACCTGGACACACCCCGCAGCATGTTTTACTAGCCTGCTGAGAGTTTCTTAATCTAATGAGGTTGACATATCAGATTAACAGTCACAGTTTACTTCAGCATGTTTTTTGCCCTTGAGGTCTTAGGTTGACTTGATCTCCAAAATGTCCTTAAGGGCTTTTCTCTCATTGCCTCTAGAAATAGCACCTGGCTTCCTCCTATCAAGGTTAATTCCCTATCAAAGGCTCCCTGGCTTGCAGGCTGGCAGCTTTTTGCTTCTTTACATGGTCAAGCTGTCACTATTCCAAATATTTTTATTCTTTTTTTTTTTGTCTTTTTGAGACAGGGTCTCACTATGCAGTTCAGGCTGGCCTTGAGCTCACTTTGTAGCCCAGGCTGGTCTTGAGCTTGCAATGATCCTCCTGCCTCAGCTTCCCAAGTGCTGGGATTACAGGCGTGTGCCACCATGCCTGGCAAAATATTTCTATTCTGTTTTTTTTTCTTTCTTTTTCTTTTTCTTTTTTTTTTTTTTTTTGAGTTAAGGTCTCATTTTATAGTTCAGGCTAGCTATTCTTGAGCTCAGTGATCCTCTGCCTCAGCCTCTCCAGTGCTAGGATTATAGTCATGTGCCTCCATGTCTGGCTATTGTACTTCCTTTTAACTATAAATTCATCTTCCAATCATTCTATCCTCTCCAATCTTACTATTGTTACAGCGGAATGGGGCAATAATAGTCCTCACTATCTACAATGAGGAAAGAATTGCAAAACTTACACCCAGTACTAAATAGAAAGCAGCTATGTTTATTAAAGATCATGAGAAGTGCTCAGGGGCTGTCTGTGCCAGCAAAGATATAACACAGAACAAGAAATGTGGTGGTGCCGGGCATGGTGGCACATGCCTGTAATCCCAGCACTCGGGAGGCTGAGCAGGAGGATCGTTGTGAGTTTGAGACCAGCCTGGCCTACAAAGTGAGCTCAAGGCCAGCTTGAACTGCATAGTGAGACCCTGTCTCAAAAAGACAAAAAACGAAACAAAACAAAACAAAAACAAAAAAAAGAAATGTGGTGGGGCAACAGAAAAGCACTGCACACAGCTCAAAATAGCATCAGCAAGAGAAAAAGAGGGCAGATAACTGGGGCTGTCAGAATTTAAAGGCCAGACACCTCTACTTTTGGTGTCTCCCACGAAGTCTCTAGGTGTGATTGACAGGAGTAACTGACAGGGTGCTGAGCTCTCAACATGCTTGCTCATCCCAGAATTCACCGATCTTAATTATATTTATGAGATGTAGTACATATTTATGAGTCTGTAGTGAGGTGGAAGTAGGGTAAAGGTGAACAGAAGGTCAGGCTAGGAGATCCAGTGCCATGTACTCTTGCCTAGGGCATTGGGCAATCTCTTAAGCTTTTATTTTATTTATTTATTTGTTTATTTTAACCTCTCTTAGGATAATGGAAGCAGGAATAATCCTAAATTACTGTTTTGAATTAAATAGGGGGAAGGGAGTGACTCCTTAGCTCCATTATTTCTATGCTTATTTTTTTGTTTGTTTTTGAGATAGGGTCTTCCTATGCAGTTCAGGCTGGCCTCAAACTCAGGGTGATCCTTCTGCCTCAGCCTCCTGTATGCTGGGCTTATAGGCATACACCACCACACCTGGCTATGGAAATTGTGTTGGTTTGGGGCTTGTTTTTGCAAGCAGAACAACATAATACAGGACACATACTTCATATGATTATTTATAATAGTCACCCAAAGAACAGTATACAAAAGAGTGCAGGAAATCTGTCCACACACTAAGACCAAGGAATCCAGCTGAGGGCCTGGATCCCACAACAATGTCCTACATGAGCTGAGGTGAATACCCAGAGCTCATGACAATGCCTCCCACGAATCCAGCTGGAGGCCCAGAGCCCATGACAACATCTCATGCAGTCCTGTTTCACGGATCTGTTGGGAAGGCCCAAAGGCAGTGGTGGAATCTACAAAGTCTGTGCCAGCAGGACCTGTGCTAGCAGGCAGAGGGATCTGCACTGGAGCCAGGAAGTGATGCTCAGAAGAACCAGAGCTCCCCCAAAAGGTACCACAGCCATCCTCGGCAACAGTGAGGTCCTGAGCTTCTCCGATGATCAGGATGGCTGAGTTTCCATCAGGGAAACCAATGCGGCAAGCTTTTCCTGGAGGCCGGCAGTGCACCATCTTCCCCTCCAGAACCAGGAAGTGATGCTCAAAGTGAGGACCAGAGCTCTCTAAGGTGAACTGAAGCCATTCTCAGTGCCAGCGAGGTCCCGAGCTCCTCAGAGGATGAAAACAGCCAAGTTCGTCAGGAAAGCCAGCTCCCCATGGCCTCTCTCAGCTCCCAACAGCCTGCTTTTTCTTCTCCAGGTCTGCCTCTTATGCTGCTGGCAACAGTCCTCAGGTGGGCCTCCCACACCCAGCACCACAGTTACTCAGTTCAGCTGGGGGTTATAAGTTGACCACCAGTTATCAATCCACTACAGAAATGTTTACCAACATTTTTTATTCTTCTTCAATTTTACTACCCATTTGTCATCCTCTCTCTGCCCTTTCCAGACGTATCAAACACTGTGGTGGGGATTTTGGTCTCCTGTAATCTTTTTTTAAAAAATTGCCAGGGGCAGGGGATATAGCTCAGTGGCACAAGGGCTTGCCTGGCAAGTGCAAGGTCCTGAGTTCGATTCCTGATACCAAAAAAACAAAAACAAAAAACTGCCAGGTGTGGTGATACACACCTGAATTCCCAGCACTCTGGGAGGCTAAGGCAGGAAGAATGTAAGTTCAAACCCAGCCTGGGCAACTCAGCAACTTAGGGACACCCTGTCTCACTTAGAAAGACCTTATCTGAAAAAAAAAAAAAAAAAAAAAAAAGGCAGTACTGCAGAGGGAGGGGAAAGAAAGAAACAGAAAGAAAGAAAGAAAGAAAGAAAGAAAAAACTAAAGAAAAGAAAAAAGGGAGAAAAGAAAAAAGAAAGAGGGAGGTTGGAGGTGTAGCTCCGTGGTAGACTGTGTGCCTAACACATTCATAGACCTGGGTTCAATCCCTGGGGGGGAGGGGAGGGAAAGAGGGAGGGAGGGAAGGAGTTGGAGGGAGAGGGAAAGGTGGGGGAGAGAAATAGGAAAAAAAAATAGAAACCAAGCAACTTCTTGGGATTCACCTCCCAGGAATACCAAAAATCTCAAGCTTTGTCATGGTGGGGTGAGGGAGTCCCAGTGGAAGAGATTCTGGTTAACCAGGCAAGCTGAAGTTTATCACATTCAAATGCTGACTGAGAGAGGCTGTGCAGGTAATAAAAATGAAGCAGTAGGCTAGGGTTAAAAAAAATTGATAAGTACTTAGAAATGAGATAGGAGATCAGGGCTGGTACAAACAACTGGATGGGATATGTTGAAAGTCATAAAAACCCAAAGGGTGTGCACAGAACACAGGACCCACAGTGACTCCGGGGCTCCTGAGTTCCACACAGAAGCAACCAGAAAGTGACATTCTCAGTCCCTCATCTGAATCTGGTTCTGTCTACAGGACCAGCCAGAATATACTCTTCCATCCTTCATTTATATCGGGACAGAAGCCAAGGGAGTCTTTCCACGGGGCAGTTCAAACCTGACAGGAGGTCAAGTAAGGGTTTGAGAGGACACCGTCCCGCTGCTCTATGTGCACGAGATTCCTATCCAAGAATCTGGATGCAAAAGGCCCCTTGCCCTTATTCGTAGGCCACTGTGAGCCTGTCCCCCCACACTCACTCTGCAGAACACCTCTTCTCCACCTTCAATAAATGGACTTTCCCTGCCTTTTCTGTGTATCTCGTCCACTTCTTTGTTCAGGACACCAAGAACCCAGACAAAATCCCCATGCAGTCCTCCTTGAGGTAACAGGCGTAAAGTACATGCCCTGTCAAGTCTCTCCCACCATGATGACGAAAGATGGAGCGACAGGTGGAGAAGGGACAGTGGAGGTCATGTCCCATGGGCCTGTGAGCTCAGGGTGTCTGCACTGGGGCTCAAGACTCGACACCCTGTAAATGACGGCAAGGACTCCAGTATATGGTACTCTGAAATATACTTCATTAGCATGTACTGAGCTCATTATTCTGAAAAACTGCAGATACAGCAGTAGATCTAAAAAGCTATTTTGTAAAAGACACACAAGTATTTTAGGAATAGAAGTCTAACTCAAATCACAGAAAGTAATTCTCTCTCAATTATCTCCTGGATCTGAGCCAGTTTATAGACCCAGAACCTTTGGAATGAAAGCGGATCCCCTTAAGGTCTGCCAAAATCTTATACCACTAATCTGTCTCCCAGTCTTCCCCAAAGGGATCTGGACTATTTACTAAGTGACTGCACACTGAAAAAGGTAAGTAGCCAGGCACTCTGGTGCCTGCCTGTCATCCCAGCACTTGGGAGGCTGAGGCAGGAGGATCCCTGCAAGTTCGAGTCCATCCTGAGCTACAAAGTGAGCTCAAGGCCAGCCTGAACTGCATAGTGAGACCCTGTCTCAAACAAAACAAAACAAAACAAAACAAAACAAAACAAAACAAAACCAAGAAAGTAAATCAGATTTTCTGGAAATACTGTATACTGTGGATACTGTTTCTAAACTGACATTAATACCTGGAGATCTAAAGCGTCCCTTGGTGCAATAAGGAAACAAAGAGCTTAGGGAAATCATGACCTTTTAGCTTAGGTCCACCTAACACTGGGCCCAAGGTCCTTGAACCCATCCTGAGGTTTTTTTTTTCCCCATTCTGGAAGGAAAACTTGCAGAATCATACTCAGCAACTGGGAGGGTTCCCATGTTGGGCCCCTGATGCTTGCAGAGATCTGAATGAGAGAACAGGAGAGAAATGTATGTGTCTAGGAGAGAAACACAGTGCTGTGTCAGAGATTCAGAGAATAAACCCTGCACAAAGCAGGAAGGCAAAGGTTTTGTTGGGATGTGTTGGAAATTAATGCAGACTCTAGAGAGTACAGGGGTCTAGGGGATGCCATCCCAGAATATGGCACCTTAGCCTGCTGCTATTCCTATTCCCTATCCTATCCTATCCTATCCTATCCTCTTCTATCCTCCCCTAATTTTGGTGCTAGAGATAGAACCCAGAGTCAGAGTCCTGAGCATGCTAGCCATCCTATCACTAAGCTACACTCCAGCCCTGGCTATTTTAGATTGGGAATCAGCAGGCACTTTTTAGAAGAGCTTTTGTCTGAAATTTCCTTATCTACCTGAAGACCACGTCTCCTAAAAGGGAACGCCTTCTTTTCCCTCCCTATTTTATCTACCAAGGAAGCTTAGGCTTCAGAGAAGAGACTAAAGGTCAAACACTACATGCAAAGCTCAGAGCAATTTTGTCATAGACCATTTTCTGTTCCTGGGGTTCAGGGGGTGTTAACATATGTAACCAGCAGAGACCACCAGGCTTGTGTAAAGGCAACATGGCATGGAATTTCTTGCGCTTGGGTTCAGGCCAGGGATATCCCAAGGAATACCTGTGGTTACAATTTTCTGGCAGTCTTGCATCTCAGTAGGCAGAGTCCTTTGAAGTGTCTGACATACACTTTTGGGTGCCTCCAGATGTCCCCAGGACCTGCAAAATTCCTTATCCTAGCTTACCTCCTTTCCTGTGCTTGTGGATGACAGCCTTGGGTACTGAGCTGAGTTCCCTGCTGAGAGCCGAGTTCCCCGCACACAGTAGCGCTTCTGCTGGCAAGCAGGCTGGGGACTGGGAGAGCCAGGTCTGATGGAG
The DNA here is from genome assembly GCF_000276665.1 of Chinchilla lanigera. NCBI lineage: Eukaryota > Metazoa > Chordata > Mammalia > Rodentia > Chinchillidae > Chinchilla > Chinchilla lanigera. The sequence continues at coordinate 6,197,421 of NW_004955474.1, read as the reverse complement.
ACTTACAGGGATGAGACACCAAAGCATGGGTTTTTAGGGGCGGGGAGTGGGGGGCACACTGCTCCAAAAGAAACAGCTTGCATTCCTTCTGTTCGTCCAATGCTGGGAAAGACTCTCTGAAATTCCCCTATCTGCATTAAAACCAGGTGACAAAAGGGGATAAACTGCCTTGTACCCTACTCTGAAGTCTCAGGGTCGGTCTGTCTCTAAGAAGCATCCTGGACACACTTCCCCACAAGATTCTGCTACAAGATGACCCTGGTCCCTTCAGTTCAAATTCCAAAGAGAATATTCTTGCAACTTAAAGCTCCCTTTTTCCTCCTTCCACGTAGGAAAAGGAGCGTAAGTTTCTGGATGACACTGCTAGTGCATAATCACACTCCTATGGTTTTCTTCTTTTGGCATGTTAAGAAGGTGTATCCTTCTTCTCCTATGTAATCTTTGCCAGTTTATTCCAATGAACCTTCAGAGGAGGAGAAATTTGCTTTCACCCCGACAGGGTTGGAGGCCTGATCTCTCTCCTAAACATCACCTGCTATTCCTCTATAATTGCTACAGTCCCCAGGTCCTGTTCCCTTTGAACATGGGTGTGTAAGTTCATAATTGCCCTCGTTATCGGGTGCTCATCTTGCTGGGATCCCCTGGGATGTGACAAGCTTGTAACCTTCATCTTTTTAATTTGTCTGTGTCGGTTTATTTTTCAGCCTCACATATCTCACCTGGACAGAATGGAGAGAAAGAACTCTCTTACTTCTACAGGTGTGTAACCTCTAATCTGATATGTTCCATATTTGGGCCTTAATGGGAGGTTGTTTAGGAGTGACTGCTGGTTTTGCATATGAATGTGGGATGAACTGACATTCTTCTGTGCAGGGCAGGTGAGCAGGGAAATAGATAAACCGTGCAGCTCTTCATGCCAAGCATGTCACAGAGGGAAAACTAAGCAAATTCACAGATCCAGAAAGATGTGAAATGAAGTCAGAGGACAAACACCTCACAGTGAGACTGGAGACAAGCAATGTAAAAACCTGTTGAGTTAAATGCTTCAACAATTTGCTCTGTTCCAGACTTTTCTGCTGCACTCCACTGCTATAGTTTGGATCTTGAATGTCCCCCAAAAATCCTTTGCCTGTGGCCCCACTGGAAAGTGGTGGAACCCTTAGGAGGTATGGCGTAGTGAAGGAAGTCAGGACACTGGGGATATGTCCTTGAGATGGCTGGGACATTCTTCATGGCCTCCCTGAGGTATCTCTTCTCCACATACTCCTGGAATGCTACCTTGCTTTCCCTCAGGGCTAAAAGCAACTGCACCAGACAGCCATTGACTAAAACCTCTGAAACCCTAAGCCCAAAAGGGTTTTGCCTCCAGATTTGGCCTTTTATGACCTATAAGCACCTGAACCTCATCACAGCCCAGAACTTATAAACTGTAATTCCAGTGCAAAGTTACTGGAATTCTTGCAAGTAAGTTCCAATCTACCACTTCCAATGCAACCCATGGAGAGAAAAAAGACTGAGGCGTACTTGTAGGTATAGCGAGCAAGGGCGTCCCAAGTCCAGGTGGAATGAAGGCCAACCAGAACAAAGACCATGACCAAGGGCCAAACCCAGGCTTTATTAATTCGTGAAGAGGTGAGTGGCTCGGGGTAGGTGAGAATGGCTGGAACTACTCGAATTCTGTGAGCTGGCCTAGGTAGAAGGCACAATTGCAACTCTACAATATGCACAGAGAAGTATGCAGCAGAGTATCGGATTCTGTTAACAAACAGTCTTGACGTTTGGAAGAATCTGCATAACATTGTTTGAGGAATTATCTTGTCTTTTGTGTTTCCTGTCTTAGCTCTGATGCTGGCCTTACTTGCCCTGGGACGTCACTACTTTTTCGAGGCTCAGTCTTGGCCAACAGTGCGGTGTCTCTCAGCCTAGTTCAGCTTAGTAGGAGTGAGCCTTAGGTGGAACTGCACACAGACCTGTCGCTTTGCTTCAAAGGCTACACAGTGGTGCCTGGGGTAGACCCATCTGCATTGCTTAAAGCCAGTCAAGGAGGTTGAGCATCTCCCTAGACAGCTGTGTGAGTAGGACAAAGGTGAACTGAAATGGAGGCCAATGGTCTTCTTTCAGCTGGAGCCGTCTCGGTGGTCCTCCACAATCATCAATTAAATGTAAAGCTCCCTTTTTTGTTTAAACTCTGAGGCGTAATACAGTGAGATCTACAGACCAAAGTTAGACTCACCTGGGTACTTCATTAGGACTTCAGAATCCCAAGCCCAAACCCAGGCTCTCAGACTCAGAATCCACACTTGTGACAACCCCAGGGATTCTCATTCACAGTAACAAAGCTCTGGCCTGGCCACCGGTCCCTTTTGTTCCTTCTCTTGTACTTTCTCCGGCTTCAGGTGGTGACAAAGCGCCCCCACGTCCACATTCAGCGGGGTGAAGGGAGGAGGACACTGAAGGATGGAATGGCTTCGTGGTGAGATGTTGAAGATGTTGTCCACAGAAGTGGACATTTTAGGATGGAAGGGGCACTAGAAATTGTGCAGCACAAGGGGAGCATGTGACTTTTCCACCCAAACTAGGCTATTTTGAGAGAGAAAAGGAATGCTATTAAAAATACATGGGAGGTCAATCGGTGAAAAGGTGGATTTTATTTTATACAGGATTTATTATTGCTTCTCCGCCTTTTGGTTGCGATCAAGTGTGGAACATTTCCGGTCATCTAAATTTTAAATTACAGTACACAGCTCCAGTCCCCGTAACACCAGAGAAGGGGAGTGCAGTGAGGTGACCTGCGGTCCTCCACAAGCTCTCACCTGCGATCCGCAGATGTGACGTTATCTGGAAAAGTCTGCAGATTAAGTGTAGTTAAGTAAGGGGTCTTGAGATGGCACAGTACTAGATTAGGGTGGGCCCAGAATCCAAGACGAAATGTGTAAAAAGAGAAGAATACGCCTCTGACCCCAACCCTCCAGCACTGCTCAGATGGGAGGATTTCAACTTCAAGTCCACCTCAGGCAACTTATTTAGTGAGATCCTGCCTTAAAATATAAAATGAAGCTGGGCGTGGTGGTGCACGCCTGTAATCCCAGCACTGGGGAGGTTGAAGCAGGAGAATCCTTGCAAATTCCAGACCAGCCTGGTCTATAAAGTGAGCTCAAAGCCAGCCTGAACTGCACAGAGAGACCCTGCCTCAAAAAAAAGCCAAACAAACAAACAAACAAAATATATATATATAAAATGAAAAGGTTGGGGATGTAGCTCATTGTCACAGTTCTTACCTAGAATGTACTAGATCTTGAGTTCTGTTCCTAGCACAAGGGAGGGAGGGAAAGAGGGGGAGAGAGGCAGAGAGAGGGTGGGAGATGGAGACGGAGACACACACACACACACACACACACACACGCACACACACTGACAGAAGACAGATATTGGAATTATCCAAACCAAGGAGGAACTCTGGGAGTCCCCAGGATCTGTAATAGTCCAGGAAAGATTCTCCTCCGGAGCCTTTGGAGGGGAACCCGGCCCCTTAGACACCTTGATTTCAGACTTCTGTCCTCTGTGAAGTCACTAGATGTGCGGCGACCTGTTAAGAAACACGGCTAAGCGAGGGGAGTCCCGACCGCAGGCGGGTGGAGCCCCCGGGAGCGGAAGGGTGACAGCCAGCGGAGGCCAAGCCGGGCCTCTTCCTCCTTATCTCCGCCGGGGTGAGCTGCCTTCCGGTCTCTGGGTGAAGCTTCCCTGTTTACCAAGACTTTCTCAAACGAAACCCCAAACCGAAACCAGCCCGCGGGGTTTGCTCAGGAGCCATCAAAAGCACGGACGCGAGAGGCACAGACCGCCCGCGCGTGTGCCGCGCCAGCCCGGCGGCGCTGCTCTGTCACTGAGGCTGCGGGACAGAACGGGGGTCCGGCCCGCGGCCTGATCTGGGCTCTGAGTGCGGGGGTACCGAGCCCAGGCACAACCCCGCTTCCCGGGCCGCGTGTCCCCGCCGCCGCGCCCCTGCGACCGCCCCCCGCCCCGTGTCCCCGGGGTCCCTGGGAGGAGGGAGGGGCTGTGGCCAGACCTGGCGAGGCGCGGGGACCCTCGTCCGCGCCTGGCTCCGCCCACGGCCGTCGGCACGGTTTCCATCCGGCCCAGGGGCCCTCCGGGTCGTCCAGGACAACTCGGAACCTTACTGGGAGAGAAGCGGGTC
>NW_004955474.1:6184774-6192792 GCF_000276665.1 Chinchilla lanigera | reverse complement strand
GGGGCGGGGGCGGCCCGAGGGCGGGGCGGCGCGGAAGTAGAGTTCTCGGGGCCGGGTGGGCGCAGTGGACTTGGAGCGCTGTGAGTCACTCGCTCCGCACTCCCTGGGGCTACCCTGCTCCGGCTCCTCCCTGGCCCCTGGCGGAGAGTGGACCTCAGCTTGGGGATCCGGGGAGGAAGGCTGGAAGGAGGAAGGCGGTCGCGCAGTTCTTAGTTTTCCTTCTTCTCCGCCGCAGAGGTCGCGCGAGCCCGGCCCGGCCACCAGGGGACCGGCGACAGCCGCGCGTGTGCTCCGCGGCCGAGCATGGAGGGCACGGAGCTGGTCACCAAGGTGCTCTCCACCTGGCTGACGCTGGTGCTCGGCCTCATCCTGCTGCCCTCGGCCTTCGGGGTATCGCTGGGCATCTCCGAGGTCTACATGAAGATCCTGGTGAAGACTCTGGAGGTGAGGGCTGGGGGACCTGGGGACCGGGGAGGCCCGGGGTTGTGAGGGAGGCGGGGTGCCGGGCTGGGGACCTGGCGGTGGGGATGGTGCGGGGCCTGGGCTGCGACAGCCGATCCGCGTAGAGCCGGGTCCAGAAGGCAGAGGCCGCGAGGTCGGTGTCCCGGTCTCACCCGCAGCGTCTCCCCGGCTGAGACCCCCGAACCAGCTTGTGGGGCCACCGCACTCGGGGCCTGCCTTGGGCATCCTCTTACTGATTAGCTGAAGCCCGCGACAGCCTTTGGCTGCGGCGCCCTCGCTCATAACCTCTGAGCCCTGCGCGACCCCTTCGCTGCCCTTGGTTGATAGCCCGAGTTCCAGAGGTCCTTGGGGCACTGGGCATCCTCGTGCGGAAAGGCATCGGGTTGTGCTTTATGCCCAAGATAAGAAGCCAATTGCAGGGTGTCAGAAAAAAATCTGATTTTGTTTTAGTGGAGTCATGGAAATTTTATCTAACCAATGACACTTGGAATGCCATTGCAAAGGTGTACTCTTTGACCTCAGGTCTGCTATGTTTTGTTTACAAATTGTGTGGAGGACAGTGTCAGATGGAAGACTTTGTGGAGAACAGCTTACTTTGCTCTGTTGACTGGGCTAACCCGTACGGGGCCCTGTTCAGTTTCAAATGGCCTGGTCAGGTAGGGAGGGCGAGTGGCCTTTTTTTTTTTTTTTTGGTGTTGTTTTTCAGACAGGGTCCTGCTATGCCGTTCAGGCTGGCTTTGAGCTCACTTTGTAGCCCAGGCTGGTCTCGAACTCACAGCAGTCCTCCTGCCTCAGCCTCCTGAGTGCTGGGATTACAGGCGTGGACCACCACACCGTGCTTCCGTATAGTCATTTTAATGAGTTAAAATGTCAATAGCAGACGGATGCTTGGATGTCTTAGGTGCTATCTGTAAGTCTGCAGCTATTAAAAAGTGCATGATTATTCCGAGTCTACCATCTTTCTCTAGCTTCTGCCTTACCCTCTGATATGTGTTTCCATTTTTTGCCCTCATTTTCTGTCTGCCTGTAGGACTTCATTCTTCCTCCATACTGGGGTGGCTTCTAGACATACATCTCTAACCTGTGGCTGCTGGCTTCCATCTGCTGATGTCCTGTTTTACTCCACGAACCTTTTTTTTTTGTGGCTATTTCTTTTGCTGAGGCTTTGCACTCATTTGCTTTTTCATCCTCAACCATCATGCTTTGAAGTTCTGCTCTTTCTACTTGTGAGCTGTTTCTCTGGGTTGGACTTTTCTTTTCTTTTTTTTTTTTTTTTGGTACCAGGAATTGAACTCAGGACCTTGTGCTTGCCAGGCAGGCACTTGTGCCGCTGAGCTATAACCCCAGCCCCTGGGTTGGACTTTTCTGACTGCTATCCCATCCTGAGTGCTGTCACACTCTAGTTTCTTAGCTGCTTCTTGTTATCAGACCTTTGGAATTCCGGGCCATAGCATAGTCCTCTTAGCCAATGCTCCCTGTCCTCAGAACTCTGAGATGACCCAAGTGTTCTGGCAGTGTGTCCCTACTCCAGTGAGACCTGATGAAGGTACGTCATCCCCACACAGGTTCTCATCCTGTTTCCCTATAGCGTTTCTGGGACAGCTAACCAGATGCCGAGGAGAGAGATCAGCTGGTTGTTTCAGCCTGGCAAATTACTCTGGTTGGTGGGATTATCTCTGACCCAGAGTTTGACCTTCACTTTTAACCAGGCTCAGGTTTTAATTTCTGTCCACCTAGAGTTAGAGAGACTTTCAGAGGTGAGCTCTTGCTCAATCACGACTTTAATTCCCCTCAAGAAAACCAACTTCCAGTTAATAGTGGAAGACACACCCTGGAACTTGGAAGTCAGGCAGATGGCAGTGTAAGGAAAGCCTCTGTTGCTAAGTGAGGAGGCCAGAGGGATGCTTTGCGGATGAGGAATTGGATTGGAAATTCCTTTGGTACACCATCGCTTGTTGGTCATGGCTCCCTGTGGCTCTTGTGTTTGTCTTTCCTTATATTACAGTCCCAAGAATATTCTTTGGGCTTTTAATATGACAACTGGATAGTTTTCAAAGTTCTTTGGTTATCATTTACATACCATGCATACTTTAAGTTTATTTACTTTTGCCCACTATGTGTTTTCTTTTACAAACTTCGCTGTCAATGGATGGCTTTTTAATGACCATTAACTCACACTGGAGGTTGAATTGTGCATGTAGCAAACTTTCTGAATAGCTGACTGTGGTAGCTGTTACTTGTCAAGAGGCTCCCGAGCTGTGTACTCTTCTCTGTCCCCTTTTTAGCTTGCCAGTTTATGTAATAATCATTTATGGAGCACCTACTGCATACCTTCTATATCCTGGCATCTCTAGATGTGTATATAGGTCCCTGACAGGGCAAGCTACATGAGAACCGAGTTAAATATTTGACAAGTTGAATAAGTTGAATGAGTCTCTAAATCTTAATATTTTGTTAAACAATCTGTATGCCAATGTGATAACTTTATATTGGGGGAAATTTTCTTAGGAATACAGACTATGAAAAGGAAAACTGTCATCTGAGAGGATATGGAGAGGGCAATCCATGCAGGTGGCAGGGTATGTGTGTGTGTGTGTGTGTGTGTGTGTGTGTATGTGTAAAATGTTTGTTTATCCAGCAGGAGCATAGATTAAACATTGAATGGTGCTGCTTTCAACCATGAAAGTTAATTGTAAGGTTAATGACTGGGGGCAGAGTGGGAAGGCTATTTGTTGGACCTAAGATTCATGACTAGAGAGAAATAAAGGACAAAGAGAGAATATGGAATCAGTGGAGAGCTTAAGACATGTCATGTATGTGTACCAACTGCCCATGATGAATGTACTCGGTCTGTGCTGCCAACATGTACTAATACAAATTTAGAAAAAAGAATTGATGGAGGGGCTGGGGATTTAGCTCAGTGGCAAAGCGCCTGCCTGGCAAGTGCAAGGTCCTGAGTTCAGGTACCAAAAAAAAAAAAGCACAAACAGGTTGCTCCAAATTTCTGGCTTTGTGACCTGAGGCAGATCACTTAGCATCTCGACCTTGGTTTCTACCTGTGTTTATAGGAATGAGCCTCATTATTCTGCAGATTAAATGAGGACAGTGAAAGCACTTTGCTACTTTTTTTTTGTTCTGGAGGCAAGATGCCCTTAGGCCGTCTGGGCTGGTCCCAAATTTGGGATACTCCTGTCCTGCCTTCTTTTCATTGCTCTTTTCTGTATTTGTTCCTGTGAGGCTGTGAGTTAATCTTTCTTCAGATCTATGGTATGCCAGCACTTCTCAGAGCAGATTCTTTTTGCTTCTTTTATGTTGTTCCTTCTCTTTTCTCTCTCCTCCACCTGCCTGTTAGTTTGTCTTTTTAAACAGGAATGTCATAGTTCTCAGATAGTTATCAGTACCTCTGTGTAAGAGATCCTTTAGGCCCTGCTGTGTATGATTGAGAGTAATAGTAAAGAAAAGCTGCAAGCTTAACCACTTAACCGCAGTGCCACAAAGCCGGCACTGAAAGACTTGGGGATCTGGGCCGTGGTGTATCACAGTCAGTGGTAGGATTGGGATTTTAGTTTGGGTCTGGAGCCTGAGTTTTCAGCCTGACGAGAGACTTTCCTCTTCCTACAGATGGCAGCCAGCTGCTATTTGACCAAATCTTTTAATTTTTTATACAATTTTATGCATTTTCCTTCTCCCTTTTCCCTGTGTTTCATCAACCCTTCAATGTCTTTCTTTTTGTACCAGAAATCCAGGCAGGTGCTGTGCCACTGAGCTATATCCCCGGCCCAAATATCTTTATGGCATAGAAATTGTCATAATTGTCTAGGTGACGGCATCACAGCTTTGCAAACTTTTGACTTGAGCTTTAGAATCAGATTTGAAAGTGTGCTCAGTGTTGGACAGTTCCCTCTTTTTCTCTCAGAGCTGGAAGTTAAGGTGCAAGAAAGCCTGGTTGATAATGTCCCTCAGCTTGCTTAGGTGGGAGTAGTGGGAAGGGTTGTTAGAAGCTACATGTGTCATTAGTACCCTCTCTGCCTTCCGGGGAGCCTCGAGGCGGATGTTCCCAGGGGCTCTGGAAGAGACTTCTGCCTTTGTGCATGGGTGCGTGCTCGAGACTGGAGAAGCTGGCTTGGCCAGAGAGGAAGACGGATTGTGGGAGATGGGCTATCTGATGGTCTAGGTCACGTTTGGTGTCTAGGTAACATGTGAAGTATGAGGAGGAAGGAGGAAGCCATCCTTGTTTTACGTGGTGGCCTACTATATGGTGGGCACCAGAGAAATTCTCTTGGTGTTCTCAGCCACCCTTGTGGTCCCTGTTCTAGAGATGATGTAACGGATCCCCAGGAGGTTAATGTCCCTGGCCTAAGATGCCACCAGGAAGCCACAGACTTGCACGTCTGGTGTTGTCTCTCAGGCTGGCTGCAGAGCACAGACGCAGCTTCCTTGTCACTGCAGAGGAAATCACAGGAGAAATTTGGGTCCGTTGGGGATCCTTAGTTCCTCAGCTGCTCCTCTAACCTTACCATCTGTGTATGGGTCTTGAGCAGGGACACTATTTTGCAGGGCAAACCTCCGGCGCTCCCCTCAAGAGACCTGATGCCTCCTGAGACTGCAGTGTGCCTTGCTCAGGGAGCAGTGTCACTTGTCCTGTGAGGATGTCACTGCCTGCTTGTCTAAGGCTGCCAAGGCAAAGTCCCGCAGCCTGGACAGCTTGAGCAGCAGAGCTATGTTGTCTCACAGTTCTGGAGGGTGGGAGTCCAAGGTCAGGGTGCGGGCAGGCTTGGCTTCATCCTGAGACCTTACTCCTGGGCTTGCACGGTCCCAGGTGGTCTTTCTTCTGTGCACCCTTATTCCTGGTATTTTGGTGCTCAAATTTCCACTTATTATAAGGCACTAGTCAGATAGGAGAAGGGCCTACTCTAAGAGCTTTGTTTTAAGTTTTTCTTTATGTCTTTTTGAGACCAGGTCTCACTATGCAGTTTAGGCTGGCCTTGAACTCATTTTGTAGCCCAGGCTGGTCTCAACTCTGAACAATCCTGTCTCAACCTCTTGAGTGCTGGGATTACAGGCGTGTGCCACCACACCCGGCTCGTTTTAAGTTAATCACCTCTTTAAAGACCTTATATCCCAATATAAGGGATGTAGGTATTTGTTGAAGTATAGGGGATTCCAGTTTCAACATTGGAATTTCAGGGGCGGGACATAACAGCTATTAACTGCCACAAAACATCACTATTTTCCATTGTATGTGAGCGTGGGATCATTGTTCTAGTCTAAGACAACTACATTTATGTAAAATACCAAATCTTATGCCCACAATAAAAAAATGAGTTCAGAGATTAATAATACTTGATTGTTTACGCACTTTTATTTGGTCCTACATTTGGTTTACTTGCCTATGATAGTGGGTTCCAAAGAGCTCGGTGAAGAGCCACACAAATTAACCGTTACCTCAGCGGAGAAGAAGTAGGAGTCAGAGCTTAGGAAGTCCTGCAGCAAGTCAGCCAGAGTAGAAAGGGCGGCAGCCAGATGATGACAGGGAGAGGAAGGTCTCTATTTATAGGTCCAGCTCGGTTCCTGGCGGGGCCCACTTGGCTTTGGGTCTGCTGTGAAGGGTTTGTGGCATCCAGGCCACAGCCCCGTCCTTGCCCTTCACACACAGGTTTCATTCTTTCTCAGTTTTTTTTTAATTTATTTGACAAAATCTTTTAATCCCTCCAGTTCATACACCTGGTCTGAGCCTTGCAATAACTGAAGATTTTATTTTTACTTACTAATAACTTGCGTTTTGCCCCCGCTTGGATGTTTATTGCCAATTATAATGACTGCAATGCTTTTACCTCCTTTTTTTGCCTTTTATTCCCTCTCAAAGCAGTTAGTTTAGACTTTGCTTACTTCTGAATTGTAATGCTGTGGATGTCATTGTAGTTAGGTGTTTTTTTAGGGGGTGATGGTTCTGAGCAGTGATCCTAGGGCCTGCTGCACACTAGTGCTCTACCACTGAGCTGTGCTCACAGCCCTTATTTCTTAAACAAAAAAAAGCAGCTTTGGGGGATTTCCTAGAATTTGAGTTGAAAAAGTTCACTTACACTTTTGAAACTTTGATATTTAAAAAAGAACTATGACATTAAAGAGTAAACAATTTTAGAAATGCATAGGAGAGATATAAAGAGAAATATTTAATCCCAGCACTTGGGAGTCTGAGGCAGGAGGAACATGTGTTCAAGGCCAGCCTAGGCTACATAGTGACTTCAAGATAATCTACCGGACTACATGGCAAGAGCCTGTCTCAAAAAACAAAACAACAGTAACAACAGCAAAGAGAATGCCCCATCTTGGTGTATTTCCTTATACTTCTATGTACATTTAGAGCAAAGTGAGAGATCTAGCAGCTCCCAGTGTCAGGGAGGGGCTGGCTAGTTCAAGTAAGCAAGAGATCAAGGAGCTGAGTTCAAGCTGTCAGGAGGCACATGGAGTGTTGCAGGCTGAACAAATTGGGCTGCAGCCTCAGAGCCACACACCAGCCTGAACATCAGTGGAACTAAAGGTTCCTGGGATTATCTACTAAAAGTTTGCTGGGATTATCCACTACCCCACTGTAAAGCTTGGCTGGCTTGCTGGGATTAATCAACATGGATCTGGATTCTGTCTGTTCATGTTGTCTACCAGTGACAGCAGAGACATGCCTTGAAATGGACCCTTTTCTTTACTTTGTCCTCCAGCCTTGCTTCTTATTTCTTCCTCTTCTATCTCTCTATTTCTCCTCCTAATCCCTTTAAAATTTTCTCTCCTGAGGGCAAAATTGGCATATGGAGGGCTTATTTACTGTTTACAATTTCCTGGTTTATTAGAGGTTTTGTTATATAGGAAAGTCAATAAATGTAATATACCATATTAACAGAGCCAAAGACAAAAACCATACGAACACCTCAGTAGATGCAGAAAAAGCATTTGATAAAGTCTAACACTCATTCATGATAAAAATCCTATAGAAAATTGGAATAGATGGTCTTTATCTCAATCTGATAAAAGCCATCTGTTATGGTTTGTATCTGGGTATCCCCTCAAAGCCACATGCAGTCATGGAAAGGGATTTTAGAGTTTTTTACTCATGGCTGTGAGTGCTACACTGCTGTAGGGCAGATAGTTTGCATACAATGTAAGGGAAGGAAACTGGCTTGCTCTCTGCTTTTCCTCCCTTTTGCTCTTATTGCTTTTGCTGTGTTCTGCCCTCTGCTATGTGCCACTCTGCCTTGGAGTCAGCCAAGTATGGACTGAAAGCACCACAAACTGTGAGCTAAGTAAACCTTACTTCTTTAATTCTGAGTGTCAGGTATATTGTCTCAGCAATGAGAGAAAAGTAACCAAGACAGAATTTGGTACCCACAGTGGGGTCTTTCCTGTGACTATACCTGACCACGTGGTTCAAGAGCTTTTGGAAATGACTTGTGGGAAGTATTTGGAAAGGTTCGGAGATGTGACCTGAAAGAGTAGAGCTGGAACACCTTCGGCTGTTCAGTATAGGAGATTCTGTTTAAATTTAAAAAAAAAATTTTTTTTTT
>NW_004955474.1:6183133-6184239 GCF_000276665.1 Chinchilla lanigera | reverse complement strand
CAGTAAAGCTGTGGATTGCAAAGATACAGCTGAGGAAATCTCCATTGCTGAGAAGGAACCGGAGAATATAAAAGATAGCCTGAGGACATCACAAGAAGCAGCAAGTCTCCACCCTTTGCAGCCTCAAAACTGCAAAGGTGAAAGACTTTGCTTTGAGAAGAAAGCTGCAGAGTGCCGTGTTTCAGAATGGCAGTGGCATAGAGAATTTGCTCCTCAGAATTGGATTCAGAGTGCCCAGCAATCCAGGCACTTGACCCCTATGGCCAAGGGAGGGGAAAGGTTGGCTACTGCTCTAGGTGGCAGCAGACCTTGGCATCATCTACATGGCACTGGTTTTAGGTGCATGCAGAATGCAAAAGTTCTGAGGTTAAGAAGGCTTCCACCTTGATTTTAGAAGAAGGCCTGGGAGAGCAGGCAGTGTGCTCCTGAGAGGGCAGTATATAAGGCTGTGAGTGTGACACAACAGGTGCAGTGTAGGCCTCAGAAGCTTGGAAAAGCCAGGAATGTGGATTGTCTGAGGAAAGCTGGAAGGAAGAAGCAAAGTGGGCCTAAGAGAAACCATGGGAGCTGCAACCACCAGATGCTTTAGGGACAGAGCTACATAAGGTCTTTGGAGCTTACAGTGTGCCACAGATTGCTTGGGGTGTTTGACATGGAACTACAGGACTTAATGTTTTTCCTGCTGGATTTTGGACTTGCTTTGGTTCCAATGCTTTGTATCCCCATGATTGTACCTTTTTGAATGGTAGTCTGTCTTGTGCCATTGAATGTTGAAAATGTTTAACTTTGTTTTCATTTGTACAGGGGCTCACAGCAAAGAGCTTGCCTTACATATTGGAGGAGACTTGGGACTTGGACTTTACAGCAATGCTGAAACTGTTAGGACTTTGGCAACTCTTAGAGATGGACTAAAATGCCTTTTGCATAAAGAGATGGGCATGAGTCTTCAGGGGGCCAGGGATGGAATGTTATGGTTTGTGTCTGGGTGTCCCCCCAAAGCCTCATGTAATCATTGGGAGGGCTTTTAGAGTTTTTGATTAAAGGGTATCAGTGCTATACCACCCTAGGGCAGATAGTTTGCATACAATGTAAGGGAGGGAAAGAGG
>NW_004955474.1:6181308-6182343 GCF_000276665.1 Chinchilla lanigera | reverse complement strand
TTCCAAAACTGTTACACAGATTTAATGCAATCCTGATCAAAATACCAGTAGCATATCTCACAGAATTAGAGAAAACAGTCCTAAAATTCATTTGGAACCAGAAAAGACCTAGAATACTAAAAGCAGTTCTGCATAAGAAAGGCAAGACCAGAGGCATCACAGTCCCAGACTTGAAATTATACTACAAATATACTGTAATATATAAACAGCATAGTACTGGTTAAAAAAAAAAAAAAGAGACCCAAGGATCAATGGAAAAGAATAGAAGATACAGAAACAACTCCAAACACACTCAGCCACCTTGTTCTCCACAAAGGAGCCAAACAACTTCACTGAAGAAAGGTTACTTCTTCAATAATTGGTGCTAGAAAAACTAGCTTTTCACATGCTGAAGATTAACAGCTAGCCCCGTGTCTTTCACCATGCATTAAACTAAAATCAAAATGGGCCGAAGATCTAAATATTAAAACAGAAACACTAAGTGTGCTGGATAATAGACTAGGTAGAACTCTTGAAGACACTGGTATAAGCAAAGACTTCATAAATAAAACCCAGATCACACAGGAACTATCACCAAGAATCAACAGCTGGACTCTCATTAAAACGCTTTTGCACACCAAGAGAAATCACCAACAGAATGAAGAGACAACCCAAAGTGTGGGAAAAAAATTTTTGCTAGCTGTTCCTCAGACAAAGGACTGCTATCTAGAATACATAAAGAACTCCAAAAAGAATCAGATCCCCCCAAATTGACCTGTTTTGGTCACTTTTCTCTCATTGCTGAGACAAAATACCTGATGCCAAAATTAAGGAAGGAAAGGTTTATTTAGTTCGCAGTTTGTGGAGGTTTCAGTTCATACTTGGCTGGCTCCAAGGCAGAGTAGCATGACACAGGGGCAACAGTTCAGGCAGTGGGAAATAGCAAAAGCAACAAGAGTAAATGAGGGAGGAGCAGGAGCAAGCCTGTTCTCCCTTATATTGCATGCAGGCTGCTCTCCCCAGGGTGGGTGTAGCCATCATACCCATAACCCCAGC
>NW_004955474.1:6174020-6179946 GCF_000276665.1 Chinchilla lanigera | reverse complement strand
TTCCCTAGGCAACTTAGTAGATAAGCAACCAGGGGGATGCATCGCTTTTTTTAGCTACGAATTCTTTCTTTTCTTTGCAGGCTGAGGATCTAAGCCAGGGACCTTCTGTATGCCAGGCAGGCACTCTGCCCCCTAGCTACATTCTCACCCCTCTGCAATCTTACGTCTCATGCCTCTTTAAGTGTATCTCACACCTGAATGCTTAGTTTTCTATGAAAGTAGCTTGCTCGCTTTGTGTCCCAATTTAGGTTTTGCACGGTGTTTTTTAATTGTGACAGCAACCCTGCGGGATGGGAATGCTTATCCTCCTTTTAGGATGAGAAAACTGAGGACCTAACAGCGCTGGGAATGAAACTCTGGCCTTTGGCAGGCCAGGCAAGTGCTCAACCATTGAGCTACACCTCCAGTCCTCATGCCCAGGTCTTCTTCGTGCCATAGCCTGTTCTGCCCACTGTGCCTCACAGCCTCCAAGGAGTAATGTACCAGGCACAGATGGATGCGAGGGGATTTAGATAGGGTGAATATTGTTCCTGTGTTTATGGGGGCTTCATCAGTGACTAAAAGAAGGGTGTACCTAGGACTTACAAGGCCACAATACCAGATTAACTGGAGTGGTTCATTAAAGCAAAAAGTGCCAGAATTTAGTGTTTAATTTCCCTTGTGTATAAGCATGGGTTAAGTAGTTTCCATTTAAACTTTATTTTCCATTTAATTTAAACTTTGGGAGTTTAAATTAATATTTGTTTCTTTGAACAGTGGGCCACACTCCGAATTGAAAAAGGTGCCCCAAAGGAGTCGGTGCTTAAAAGCTCAGCTTCTGTTGGTAAGTCTTCTTTTCATTATGTTAAAATACTGAAATTGGGTAGCTTTTACCATTTGAAATTGAAACATACAGAGGTGAGTGCTTTCTACAGGCCTTAGGTCATTTGATTCTGTCGTTGATGCAGAACAGCAGGTGGCTGAAGTTTGATTGACTTTTGTTGTAAAGGTGAATGTATGCATCCAGTCACTGTGCGTTCTTACAGGTGTGGCATTCCTTCCTAAGCATATGCATTTGAATATGGTTTCCTATGGTTCTGAAGGTGCAGTCAGTGGTTTAAGAAGAGGGAGGTGGTGCTCTGGTAGCTTTTCATCACTATAACAAAGTATCTAAGAGGCCCACTCGTGCTGGAGGAGGTGTGTTTAGCTCACAGCTCCAGAGATTCTGGGCTACAGCACCGTATCTGCTCCACTCTGGGGGAGGATCTCAGGGTGGCAGGATCACAAGGCAAGGGAGCAAGCAGAGAGTGGCTTGGGGCAGCCTCAGGCTTTTCTAACAGCCTGTATTTGCAAGAACCACTGCAGGGTTGCAGGAGCATTACTGAGGGCTGCACCCTCAGCTGACAAGGACTCTCTCTGGGTCCCACCTGGAAAGGTCCACACCACTTCAGCCCTGCCATAGCCCCTTCCTGTGTTGGGGGCCAAGCCTCCAACACAGGAGCCCTTGGGGGCCCATGTCCAGACAGAGCAGGGGTGATAGGAGATCCTGTAAGTTAGCACCTGACACTGAGGTTCTGTTAGCACTTTAACTCCTAACGTGGGGTTCTCACGGTGTGTCTCTCATAATATGCTTTACTGTGAAGGCTAACGGGTAATATTGTACTTGAAATTTAAACCTCTTGGCTGGTGGTGTGGCATGCTGAGTCTATATAATCCCCAGCACCAAAAATCCCCTCAAAACAACAACAACCAACTGGGTAGTGAAGTAAACTGGGGAACCATCACATACCATCCTTTCCTTCTGGAGAGTACTGTTACATAGTGATAAAGGCCCAGAGAATCCTACAGTAGAAAGCATGTTTAATTTTATTTAATGTAGTGTTTCCTAAACTTGTTTGACCATGATAATCCCTTTTCCCATGCCATCCCTGTTAGTTTTTGGTAGAAGTAAATACCCCAGTCCACCAAGCTCAATGCAGTCCTTGTCCTTTATGTGCTTTGCCTTTGCGTGAAGAAACCCTTTCACTTGGGGCAAGAATGCTAAGAATTGTTTAAGGTTCTGGGTTCACTGGGGAGAAGGATCTGTAGAAAGGATGGCTAAGCAGTAAAAAAGAAATATATCCCTAGATCTAACGAGCAGGATAAGTGTATGTGCTTTTCAAAAGCAGTATAAGAAAATTTTGTACCCATCTTATTTAGGGTTACACACACACACACACACACACACACACACACACGGTTAAGACTGTCTAACACTTCACTAGAAGGAATTTATCTTTGGAGGTGTGTCTAGAAGGAGTTGTAGAAATTGTGTACTGTTAGGGTTAGGGAAACGAGTTTTGGAAGTAACAAAGTATTTGACTGAAAAAGATATGTGCATTTTTGTGTAACTGGTTCTTCAAGTGACTGAATCAGCCAGAAGAGCTCCCTGGCATGTCCTCACCAGTGGCATGTTATTAGCTGGGGATATTTCTGACTATATGGGATCTTCTTTTTTTTTGGTCAGATACTTTCTCAATTCAGCAGATATAATTTTTAACTTCTATGCCTACATTTTAAAATGTGTGGCTGTCTTAGTTTTCTCTTGTTGCTGAGACAAAATACCTGATACCCAAAATTAAGGAAGGAAAGGTTTATTTAGCTCCCAGTGTGTGGAGGTTTCAGTCCACTCAGCTGGCTCCAAGGCAGGGTGGCACATGGCAGAGGGCTATATAGTTCATGGCCACAGCAGAAGATAGCAAAAAACAGCAAGAGTGAAAGGGAGGAGAGGCAGCAAGCTGCCTCTTTCTCTCCCTTACATATGCAAACTATCAGCCCCAGGGTGGGTGTAGCACTCACACCCATAATCCCAGCATGGACCATGGATCAGTCATAAACTCTAGAAGCTGGCACCATGACTGCGTGAGGCTTTAGGGGGACATCCAGACACAAACCATAACAGTGTCCTTATGATTTAGGAGAAGAGCAAACTTTGTTGCCAGTTTTCTTCTGTACTTGGTGAGACTTGAGTGAATTTTATGGATCCTATATATTGGAGTGGCTGTGGTGCATGTCTTGGGCCATGAACTTAAAAGGGTGCAAGGTGTTTCAAGATTAAAGGGATTAAAAAATTACTAGGCGAGTGCTACTGTAGTTCAGGGGCAGAGCACTTGCCCTGCATGCTTAAGGCCCTAGATGTAACCCCCAGTACCATACACAAAACCCACAACACAAAAAAAGCACTAGGCCAGGGTGTGCAGCAGTAGGGATGTAGGGTTCTTTAGGATTTCATTAACACTTCTATATGCTATAAAAACAAAACAAAACAAAACAAAAAAATACTTCTATATGCTGGATTATTATTGCTATTGTCCTTTTTTTTTTCTTGCCTTTTTTTTTTGTTGTTGTTGTTTTTCCGGTACCAGGGATTGAACTCACGACCTTGCGCTTGCCGGACAGGTGCTGTGCTGCTGAGCTACATCCCCAGCCCCCTTTTCTTGCCTTTTTGAGACAGGGTCTCGCTGTACAATTCAGGCTGGCCTTGAGCTCACTTTGTAGCCCAGGCTGGCCTCAAACTCACTACGATCCTCCTGCCTCAGCCTCCCCAGTGCTGGGATTACAGGCATGAGCCACCATGCCTGGCTTGTTATTACTATTGTCATACCTTTTCTATTTTTTGGTCCTGATCTTTTCATGGTCCCTCCAGAAAAGAGTGGATGTGAACAGGAGGAGAAAACATAAATTGTACTGGTTCCAAATAAGGCTGGTACCTTCCAAGTGTGTCGTATTTCATTTAGAGCGGTGGCTCCTCCTTTTTCCTGTGAAATTGGGAATTGACGCTTACAGTTATTGAGCACAGTGCTATCTAAGGCTGCCATGGAGCCAGAGATGACAGGAAGGTGTAGTTCCTGGAGGACAGACATCGTCTTGCAGGCTGCTGTGATAAACGCTAACCTGAGCGCATAAGCAGAGCACAGGTGAGATCTGACGTTGGCTCTGGTCTGTGCTGAGTTCATCCCTCCGTCCCACAACTGTGCCTGCTGGGCATCTCAGCTCCTGTTGTTACTCTGTGCCTGGGGTAGCTGGGACTCACGGTCGTGTGCCCTGCAGGTGCAAGCTGGTGTTTGTACACCTCAGGGACCCAGTGTCATCATCCTGGTCCGCTGAGAGGCTGACGGAACGCACTGCACACCGCGTGCCTGACTGGTGAAAGCTCCGTCTTCGGGGCAGCATGTTTCTGTCCCCAGAGGGGCAGGCGCTTCCACAGTCTGCACTGACAGGCCGTGTAGGTGAGGGGCGTTGGCAGGCCTGGGCACCAGCTCTTCGGTGTAATCGTCACGTGTCTCTGGGTAACACAGTCCTCATCATAGCTTTGGGTGACCCGTGGAGCAGAGATCATCTATTGACAGGGAAAACATTTGCATGTATCTTCTGCACATACAGTCTCACACACTCACACACACATGTGCACGCACATGCAGTCCCTCTTCTGCTTTTACTTAGTGAGGTCCATGTTTTGGAACAAATTTCAAGTCTCCCTTCCGTCAAATTCCTCTTGTGTGATGTTTCTTCTGTGCTTTTATTAAATAAGCCATTGAAACCCGAGCCTAGAAAACAGTATCTTTGTAGTTAAATACTTCTCTTCTCTTTAGCCATACTCTGCTGCACCATTTATTGAAAATGGTCTCATTTATTTAGATTCAGACATGATTATGAATAAGCTATCCTTAAGAAGCGCTGCTGTAGCTGGGCATGGTGGTGTAGAGCTGTAATCTCAGCACTTGGGAGGCTGAGGCTGGAGGACTGCTTTGAGTTCAAGGCCACCCTGGGCTACAAAGTGAGTTCAAGGCCAGTGCAGACTACATTGCGAGACCCTGTCTCAAAAAGAAAAAAAAGAAAGCCCTGCTATATCTCCTTCCTCCAGGTTGAAGATACAAAGATGAAAGTGCATTCTTTCCCTTCAAGTTAAGCTGGTTATCCTGAGCATCGGCCTCATGGAACTGTAATCCCCTGGCTTCTGTGCTGGTCCTGAGAGTGGCTGTGGTTGGACCACAGCCCGGGAGGCTGAGACAGAGAAGAGGATGCTGATGGCTCTTTTGCTGCTTCCCTCAGCTTTGCCTGCCCCACTGTGGCCCCAGGACAGAGGCATTCTTTTGGCCTGGGACCAGAGCCCCACAGGGGTGGAGTGGTTTAGTGTTAGTGATAGGGGAAAGAAAATCCCAACCTGCTAGATATCTGGGATGAGTTCATGTTCTCAAAAATCGAAGAATAACTGGGGATTTAGCTCAGCGGCAAAGCACCTGCCCGGCAAGCGCAAGGTCGTGAGTTTGATTCCTGGTACCAGAAGAAAAGGCAAAAAAAAAAAAAAATCGAAGAATAAATTTCAGGAACAACAGAGGTTAAAAGCAGAATGTATTGATTGGGGGAGATAAAACTTCTGTCTGAGAGAGAGACAGAAGGGGGTCCTGAGTGGATTGCCAAGGACCCTGCCTTTTCTTGGAATTTTTATAGAGCAAATCCACGAGGTGAGGTGAATCCAAGGTGGGAAAAATGGGAAATCACAAGGTGGGTATGAGGTGGGACAAAACTGGTCAACCAATAAGATTACGAATATAGTTGCTCAGGTAAATTTGATTAACTTGGGATCAAATGGGGAAGCAAGTCATGTAGGAAGTGGGGATGAATACAGAGCAGGGGCTTTTCCTGGAGGGGGTTGGGTTAGTGAGTCTCCCTGGCTTTCCCATGGTGATAGAGACCTGTTTAGAATGTCAGTCCCTGATGTTTATCCTTAGGGAAGTATATGGATGCATTTGTTTTATCTTGTCTTGAAGTGCCTGTCTCCCCGACAGTTGCAAGGCATCTCTTCTTCTGCACTGGCTCCTTGGAGGGCCTGGCCCTGTGTGGCTGCCTATGATATTTCTATCAACTCAGTTGCCTGCAACATTAACCTCTTGGGGATAGTGTAAGA
>NW_004955474.1:6170751-6173640 GCF_000276665.1 Chinchilla lanigera | reverse complement strand
AAGAAAGAAGTCAGATTGCCTAACATTTCCTTCTAACTTTATATTGTACTTTTCTGCTGTGAGGTATTGGACTAACCACATTGACATCCTGAGTACATTGGCTACCACAACATTAACAGAATCTTTCAAATTCACAGAAAAATCTAGGGTAATATTTTATTTTATTATTATTATTTTTGTCTTTTTGAGACAGGGTCTTGCTATGCAGTTCAGGTTGGCCTTGAGCTCACTTTGTAGCCCAGGCTGGTGTGGAACTCGCAACGATCCTCCTGCCTCAGCCTCCTGAGTGAGTGCTGGGATTACAGATGTGCACCATGCCTGGTCAAGGGTAATATTTTATTAATAAAATTTGAAGAGTGTTGTTTTTTCATACTTATTTTGTCTAGGGGAAGCTGTTTTTGATAGTGTCTTTTGATTTTGTTTTTTTGAGGTGTGAGGGAGGGACCCAGGGCCTTTGCTTGCTGGGTAAGCGCTATGCCCGCTGAGCCACTGAGCTACATCTCCAGCCCGATAGTTTATTTAAATCTGTTAAGCTGACTTAGTACTATTATCTTGATGTAAATTCTCTAAATGTACAATCAGAATCTGTTGTCTTCCCGGAAGGGGAGTATAGGGCACTGTTGGGGTTATCTTATCGATAGAGCTCTGGAACTTGGCTTGCTGTTTGTAGAGAACAAAGTAGTCCTCATACGGGGTTTGGAAGGTGCTTCACTCACGGTTCCATGCCTGTGACAGGGTACCAGGGGTGGCAGCTTAGTGAGGGAGAGTTTCATTTTGGTTCACAGTTTTAGAGCTGTCCCCTTGGCTGGTGATGACACGGTGTGTGGTGGTAAGAGTGCGTGTGAGGGGAGGGCATCTTGTTTTGTGAAATTCTGTATCGTTTCTAACGTTTTTAAAAATTGTTTTTATTCTCTTTAAAATAAAAAAATAAAAAAAGACATTTCCCCATAACTACAATGCTATTATGTCTTTTAACAAGTTCAATAACTTCTTTTTTTTTTTTTTTTTTGGTGGTACTGGGGATTGAGCCCAGGGCCTTCATACTGAGCTATATCCCCAGGCCTTTTTAGGTTGAGACTCACAGCCTGGGATATCGTAAAAAGCTGAACTGAAAGCCAGGTTTGGTGGCTCATGCCTGTAATCCCAACTCTTGGGAGGCTGAGGCAGGAGGATTGCTGCCAGCCAGAGCTACAAAGTGAGTTTAAGGCCAGTCTGAACTGCACAGTTGAGGCTGTCTCAAAAAGACAAAAAAACCCCAAAAAACAAAAAAACTTCCTCATTTTACTAGTGGGGAAATTGGGGGAGGAAGTTCAAATAAATTGGTCCAGGTCACACCCTTAGTCCAAGCCTTGTCTGAACTTGGTACGATAGCACATGCCTGTAATCCCCAGTACTCAGGAGGCTGAGACAGGAGGATCACTGTGAGTTTGAGGCCAGCCTGGACTACATAGTGAGTTCAAGGCTAGCCTGAACTACGGAGTGAGACTTTTGACTCAAACCCCCCTTACAGAACAATAACAATAAAAGAACAAAGCCTAGGACTGAAAAGGAATCACAATTGCCTGTCCTACTCCAAAGCCCTTTGTTACCACTTCTGTCACCAGGCAGGGTCTTGGGAAGTCCCTGAAGCTGGATGGGTTGCAGGCCTGCTGAACTTGTAGCACAGAAAAAGAATTTTCATGATGCTTCAGTAAGAGGCAGAATTGGCAGAATTTTAAAAGTATTCAAAGCAACACACAAAAAAATGGAGTGCAGACGGGGTTGGGGGGCACACTATGGCCTTGAGCTGGTGTATTTATGGGGGACTGGGGTGGTAATCGCCGAACTCGTGAACCTATGGGAAGAGAGCACTCACTTTACAGGTGAAAGGTGGCTGCTCTTACTGCAGGCAGGGGTGATTAACTGTTCCCTGGAGACAGCCACCACAGGGGGCAGAGCTGTAAGCCCTGCAGATGAAAAGGTGGCTCTATTCACAGGCAAAAGAGGTCCTTTAGCAGGTAAAACGGAATGGCCAGGGTCTATGTACAGTAGAAAGGAATCAATGGCCCAAGCTTATTGTATCTTTAAGGACCTTAGGAGTTTTTGACTACATTTGTGTCTTGAACCTGTAGGTTTTTTGTTTTTTGTTTTTTTTTAATTTACTTTTTTTTTTTGGTACCGGGAATCAAACTCATGACCTCAGGCTTGCCAGGCAAGCGCTTATGCCGCTGAGCTACCTCCCCAGCCCTGAACCTGTAGTTTTAAAAGTGCAGCACAAAAAAGTCTGATTTTCCTCTTTTTGCCTGTCTTTTCCTCTCTTGCTTCACTCCCAAACCCAGGGCAGTCATCCTTCCTTATTCCTCTGGTAAATGCCTGCTCCTGTTCCACAGATGGTTGAGGGGACTGTTCTACAAGTGGAACCTCCTCTGCTGAATGTCGGCTTGGTCCCTGTGCCCCCTTATCCTTTCCTGACCCTTAGCTAATATTGCTGCAGTAGGGGAGCAAGGCCCGAAGCTTTAATTCATTTTAGCTTTTCCATAACTTATATAGAAAGAACAAAGGCAGGCGTTCCTGGAAAGATGGAAGTCACCTATCTATGCATTATCTGGGCCCTCTGGACGTGGTGGCTGTAGCTACAGTGTAACCTCAAGCTGTCATTTGTCTCCGGGTAGACTTGTGGGCCTGGCCATTGCTTCTCCATCTTGAGGCCCAGAATTCTTTAAATTCACCAGCTGCAAATTTCATGTGTTTCACCCTCTGCACTGACTCCCTTGAGGGCCAGATTCCTCTCTGACGGCTTATTAATTTTTACCTATGTTAGCTGTCTATTATAGTGGAGAAAGCCCCTACACATCTGGGGCCACAGAAGTGTTCCGTGTTGTGTTAAGGGTATAATTGAAGACAGCACCC
>NW_004955474.1:6167215-6170651 GCF_000276665.1 Chinchilla lanigera | reverse complement strand
GCCCGCCATTAAGAAGCTTGTAACAGTTCAACCTCAAATCAAGGAATTTTCTGAGGAAATATATCTCTGGAGAATATTTAGCATTATATTCAGATACTATACATCAATGCCAAACCATGAGGCTGACATTTTAATTGAATTGATGACTCATTTGACAATGGAGTTTTATGAATCCTGTGTTACAGAATTTCTCATTGAATCAAATTAAATTAAAAATTTGAATTAAATCAAATTAAAAAGTCAACAGAGTTAATGTGGGCTCTCAGCAGAAATATGAGTCAACAGTGTAACGAGTGGGTTATAAGAGAATGGTAGTCTGCCCATTACCCTGAAGCCTGCTGGTCTCTCTGTGGTGTTGACTGACCACTGATTACAGTACCCACTATCTCCCACTCCCATTTGTATTTCAAAACACGTGATTTAATTCCCTGATTAATAATTATATTGGGGGTTAAAAATCTATCCACATTACAATCAGCATTGATTATTTTGTACGTTTTGGAAATCTACTAGATTATATGGTGACCTATAGAGTTAATAATATCCCTTAGTTATTGCAGGCTGATTAGGTCCACAATCTCCTGAACATGTGTACGGGAAAAGCTAAATAAAAAAAGGCAAATGGAATGATTTCAGGGCTCCAGGAGGATCAAAGCCCTCTTACATAATTCAAGATTCTCCCAGGGCTAAGACCAAGACCTTCTCTGGGTCGCCTGTATTTATTTGGTTACCAGAAGGGAGGGCAGAACCACTCAAGGACTTCCCTAAGTAAGGTATGAAGTAAATCCACTGAAGAATGAGATGCCTGAGCCTTTAGTCTTTATCTAGTTGAGATCTGACCCAGGTGTCCTTGACTGTGATCTTGTCTTGTCCTTTGAGGTATTCTGGCTTCATCCACCACTACAGGTTCTAGTAGGGATTAGTGACTCACAGAGGTTCACTTACTGTGAGTCCACCATTTCCAGACAAGGAGCCTAGGCCTTGGAGAGATTCACAAGTGAACATGAAAAGCCAATTGATTAATTTAAGTCCTGCTCAAGTCTGCTTTATAGTGATCTCCACCAGTGACCTGAAAGGGAGTAGAATTTTCTCATCTGTCCTTTTCAAGAGAAAAAAGTAAATCTCTAGTACTTTGAATTTGGTACTTTTTTTGGTCTCTATGGGCTGATATATCAAAACACCATAGCCTGGATGGCTTATGTGCTTCAGAAACCTTTTTCACGCATCTGAAGGTGGGGAAGTCGAAGGCCAAGACTCTACTTCTTGACCCAAGACACCTGCCTTTTCCCTGCAACCTCATAATGTGGAAGGGTGGAGGACTCTCTCTAATCCAGTTACAAGGTAGACTTAAAAACTAGGGTTTTCCTCATTTAAAGACAGTTTCTCTAGGCTTCCTCCTGCTGAAAGTGTCAACAGACACCCTCAGGCCTGAGAAAAAGGGTTTAAGGCCATCAGGTCCCTGGTCCCAAGCTTGGCTAAGTCTCCAGGAGGCAGGAGACCAGAGTGTGGCCAGATCAGTGGGCCAGTGGGCCTGACCTGTCAATCATGAGATCTAGGACATAAGCACTGAAGCAGTTCCCAAACGCTATAGCTGGGACCAATCAGAAAGTGCTATCATCAGTTCTTCTGGTACCAGATCAAGTAGGTTTTTGATAGGATGGCCTAGATGTGACGTCAGCATTAAGGGGAGGGGCACAAAAGATGGCCGCCATTAACTTCTTGGCCACTAGAGCATATACTTCTTTTCTACCTTTAATAAATGTAAAACCTTACTACCTTTTACATGTGTCTTGATGACAAGAAATTGGAACAAGGACATCACAGCTCTAAAAAACCCCGGTAACAAACACTTATTTCTCAGATCTGGTCCACCTGCTCTGTAACCTGGAGTACTGCAGTGCCTTCCTGGGAAGTGGTGGTGGACTAGCTGCCCTCCTATTTGGCCATATTGTAAATAAGTTCAGTTTTCTTTTCTTTTCTTTTTTTCTTTTTAATTTTTTTTGTTTTTTCTCCGGTACCAGGAACCGAACTCATGACCTTGCGCTTGCCAGGCAGGCGCTTTGCCGCTGAGCTAAATCCCCAGCCCCTCAGTTTTCTATTTTCATGGTCTTTTCTCACACTTTTGGTTGAGGGAAGGCAAATGAACTGAGTCACTTGGATAGCCAAGGCCCAGATTTGGGCCTGACAGAGCCCTCGCTGGTAACCAGAGGGTGCAGTCTATTCTATGACCGATAAGCAAACCAGTAGAAATGGAAACGTAGAAGGTACCTCCATCTTGGTAAAGCTTTGATTCCATCCTAATCCCAAGTAACAGAGCCAAAAAATTCACTCACCACCCTGGCAGGCCTGACTAGTTGATGAAGTCTGTCACTGAGTGGAGATGGGGCCTCCGAGGCCCTCACACAGTGCAGCTGACTTGGAGCTGGCCTTCCCATGCGGGCCAGGCACCAGGCTGAGTGGTCCTTACCCAGTGTGTCACATACATCACTGATAAAAGGGGTGGAGCCTGCTGAGGAATTGGGTTTTGGCCTAGATCTGTCATACTGTTTGAGGTCTATTTGAAGTTGACATAACTGAAAGTATAGTGTAGTTAGTTGAATGCTTTTAAATTATTCAGGGTTTTGTAATCTTGGGGGCTGTAGCACTATGGTAGTGTTCTGCCAGCTTGAGATCCTGGGTTCATTCTCTAGCATGCAAAAGAAAAAGAATTCAAAGCACACTTGCTGGTTTTGATGATTGAGTGATTATAGAGAGGGACTATATTGTGGATCATTTACCCAAAGATGCTGCTTTAAAAATAGGGTAGAACAACCAGGCTTGTTTACATATCAGAGTTTCCTGGGCCGAGAGTCAACCCGCTTGCTGGTCACCAGAACAAATACTGTATTATATTACACAGCCAGCGGCTCAACCACACAGGGCCGAGCCATTTGAATTTTCCTGAGTACCTTCTGTGTGTCAAGGTTGTATGCTGCTCTGTGGATGTTGGGCTTTGTGACGGTTAAGCTGGATTGTCAACTTGATTGGCTTGTGAGCTGCCTAGGGAAGACTTTTGGGTGTGTCATGGAGGTGTGACTTTTCTTGGGGACTGTGTCTGGTCCTTGGCCCCTTGTCTGGTGTTGCCACGAATGACAGCCTTGCTCCACCACATCCTTCCAGTGTGAATCCTCTGAAACCATGAACAAAGGTAAACCCTTGCTCCCTTAATGTTTTTTATTTTTTGAGTCAGAGTTTCCCTTTGTAATTCAGGCTGGCCTTGAGCTGTGTATCCCAGACTGGCCTTGGATTCGCAGCCAGCCTTGGCTGGGTTTGTTCCTAGTGCAGTGGGCGTATCTTCCAATGGATTACTTGTTCTATAGGTGGAGGAGGCAGGAATGCTTTTCAGTTCACTTCTGTTTGTTCTGCTCTTCCTCTCCTCCCCTCCCCTCCTCTATCC
>NW_004955474.1:6159433-6166477 GCF_000276665.1 Chinchilla lanigera | reverse complement strand
GTGTAGGCTGGGGATGGAGGATGTGGTAGGTCAGCACTAGGGAGAGGAGGCTCCTGGACTTGTGCTAGAGAGAATCTTTTTCTTGGCTTGGGTTGGGGAGAAGCCAGCGATGTTAGAATGTCCTGGTGGTGGACAAACCTTGGTGGGGCTGTCCCCTCTCCCTATGTGGCAACCCCAGAGCAGTGTGGTGGGAGCTCTGCTGTGTGCTGACTTCACTCTCTTTCTTGGTCATACACCTGATTTCTCAGCTTCTCTTTTTCAAAGCTCTGAGTCCTCTGATGCTTGGACTGGCTAAAGAACTTTGATTATCTGGGCCATTTAGATTCCAAAAAATTCCTCCAGGAGCAGAGCCAGCAGACCCTTCTGCCTGCCGTAATTTCTGGAGATCCCTAGTGAACAAGACCAAAGAGGACGGAGGGGTGTGACCTGCTCTTCACCCTTTTAAGTGTCAGTATTACCCTGTGGGACTGGGATGCATTGATCACCTCTGTATTCCTTGGTGCTGACACTGGGTGGTGGTACCTGCTCATTTCACCTGGGAAATAGGCGTGGACCACAGCAGAAGGATGCAGGAAATGACATTCTGTGGGTGGGATGTCAATCCGCCATCCACAGAACATTCTGTGGGTGGGACACTTTGATGTGTTCATATTTAAGTACATGAGAAAATGCATTGTATGCAGAAAATAGCAACTTAATTTTGGAGACAGCCTATATTCATAGCAAATGGCACACCTGTCCAAATCATTGTACCAAACAGCATTATGGAGAGTAATGGTAACCCATTACAACCAATGATGTTTTCTTGGGTGCGCATGCGTGTGTGTGATGCTAGGGTTGGAACTAGGGCCTCGTGCATGCTAAGCGTAAGCTCTGTACTTAGCTGCAGCTCCAGGCATTCCTTGTTTAAGTGAAGGACAGTTGATAATGAATTCCACAAACCATCATTATATAAAAAAAAATAAGACTAAACAATATCCATGGGTAATTAACCTGACAGTGCCTAAACTGTCTTCCCCACCCATCTTTGCTTAGTTTCTTCCACCTCTTCCTGAAATCAATCTAAGTTTTTCCTATCAGCAGAACTCCATTTGCCCTTTGTTTTTCTTGAGTTTAAGAACCACTAACTCCACTGATTATACAATGGAGGGATTGGTTTAACTAATGATAAGCAAAGACCAAAACAAGACCAAGTTACATGTACTACGAAATACCATTTTAAACTTTCTAAAATTAAATCGAATCCAGGCGTGGTGGTGCATGTCTGTAATTCCAGCACTCGGGAGGCTGAGGCAGGAGGATCATTGCAAGTTTGAGACCAGTCTGGGTTACAAAGTGAGCTCAAGGCCAGCCTGAACTGCACAGTGAGACCCTGTCTCAAAAAATAAAAGAAAATTTTAAAAAATTAAATTAAATTAAATCGGCTCAACCAGAGGATATAAGGGTCAGCTTGTCCTATGAGGGTAAAAGCATCCCTCTTTTTACTTTTTTTTTTTTTATCTTTTTGTACAAAAGGGGAAAAGAAAAATAAAAGACTTCTATCCTTGCATATTACAAAATGCCTGTTATTTCCCCTTCTTGTGCAAAAGCCCTGCTACCCAGACTTCTCTGTCAATCGGCCATCCTGCCATGCTCATGACAGTGGAAACTGAACACCACACATGTGACGATCCTCCTGCCTCAGCCTCCCAGGTGCTGGGATTACAGGTGTGCACCACCACGCTCTGCCTCTTTTGTGCTCTATTTTTCTCCGAAGAATAATTGATGTTGTCAACCCCTCTCCAGATATGAAAACGCTGGTGCTTTATCGGAAGGCTGGGAGTGTTAGAGACTTCTAAAGTTCACCCTGAGCTGAGTATTTTTGCTTAAGGTTTGGAAGGAATAAGTGCCTACCTCAGGTTTTATGGGATCTTTGCACTTCTGAGCCTGGCAACCTGGGCCTCCAGGTTGTGTGATTCTGGGGGTGCCAGCACCTGCACCTGCCAAGGATATGTGTGTGTAGCTTTTTTTGGAGACATTTTAAATTGGGATTTCACATTCTTTCAAACATATTTTTGTATTTTACATAGATAATAAGTTTACTTGGTTTAGAAATCACAGGAACTTAAACAGTGTGGCTTCCACCCTGGTTACTGACTACCTCCACCCATGTTGGTGTTTCAGTGTGTAGACAGTATTACAAGCATGCTGTTACAGTATAACTGTCTCGTACTTTCTTGACTTGCGTGTATTTTTCACTTATATCCTATAGACCTTTCCGTATTATTGCTTAGAAAAATTTTTTTTGTTTGTTTTTTTGTGATTGTCTTTGATTCCTAGGAACTTTTCATATATTTGGATGATTAATGTTTTTTTTTTTTTTTTTGTACCAGGAATGAAACTCAGGACTTTGTGCTTGCCAGGCAGGCACTGCTCCGCTGAACTATATCCCTGGCCCCTTGGACGATTAATTAAGATAGAAGTATTTCTTGTATTTGTTGTAGATTTCTGGCTGCTACTTCTCAATTTGTATTTGTCCCTTTGCTTATGCTTCTTACAGTGCAGACTTTTAAACTTTTTATGCAGTACAATTTATCAAATTCTTAATAGCTTCTGGATTTTGAATTTTTTTAATAGAAAATCTTTCCTCTGCCATGGTATAAGGAGATTCTCTCATGTTTTCCTAGATTACTTTTATGATTTTATTTTTGCATTTAAATCTTTGATTCCTTTATTCTGGCTTATTTGACCAGATGGCTATCTAGTTGTCTCAACATTTTCTATTAAACAGCCCATCTCTACACAACTTATCTGAAATATATCCTTAATAACTTCTGTCTAAGGGCTGGGGATATAGATTTGTGGCACAGTGCCTACCTGGTGGGTGCAAGGTCCTGAGTTCGATTCCAAGTACCAAAAAAAAAAAAAGAAAAAGAAAGAAAATAAAAATAAAAATAAACCCAAAAACTTCTAATGTACTGGTGTGGTGTCTTAATTATTGAGGTGGGGTTTTTGTTTCGAGACAGGGTCTAACTATGTAGCACAAACTGGCCTCAAACATGTAATGATCTCTTGCCTCAGCCTCCCAAGTGCTGGGTGGCATGTGCTACCTTACCCTGCCAATTATTCATGTTTTAATAGATTATTTTAATATCTGGTAGAAGTAATTATTCCTGTTACTTTTTCTGCTTATTTTTCTGGTTTTTCTCCGGTACCGGGAACCGAACTCACGACCTTGCGCTTGCCAGGCAGGCGCTTTGCCGCTGAGCTAAATCCCCAGCCCCTTCTGCTTATTTTTCTTTGCTTATTTTTCCACATGGTCTTGAGAATCAGCTTTCCATTACAGAAACAAATACAACTAGCTATTTCTATTGGCGTTGTATTAAATTTATAAATTTACTGGGGACAGTTTGATATGGTCTGTGTGGAATATTACTCTCTAAGGACATCACATCTTTCCACGTATTTACATTTCCTTTGTATCCTCTAGAGATATTTGAAGTTTCCCTCAGGTTTTATATATTTCTTCTTCAATTTATGTTTTGATTGCCATTATGAATGTGGTATGTTCTTCTATCTTTTATCTTCTGAATGCTTATTATTCATAAAGTAAAAAAATATAAAATTAGAAGTTCTCAGATTGTGATTTTTCGGGAGATTTCCTTTTTCTCAGGTTCCTAAGTATTTTACTTCAATATTGAGTATCTTTTTTTGTTGTTGTTGTTTTTCTCTGGTACCGGGAACCGAACTCACCTGACCTTGCGCTTGCCAGGCAGGCGCTTCTACCGCTGAGCTAAATCCCCAGCCCCCAATATTGAGTATCTTTATTGAGTATCTTTTATTCAGCCTTGGCTTTTATGTATTTATTTCAGTTTATGCTTCCTTTCTTTCTCTTGTGTTGGTTTCCACCATGTTCAGGACTGAACAGGATCGGGAGTGGCTGGTATCCGGGGAGGGCTCTTGTGATTGCCGTGTCTTTTCAATAAGGGTTTTTCTGTCTCGTGCTAAGAACTCGTTGACTTCTGTTATTTTATTTTATTTTATTTTTTTTGTTTTTTTCTGGTACCGGGAACCGAACTCACGACCTTGCGCTTGCCAGGCAGGTGCTGTGCCACTGAGCTAAATCCCCAGCCCCGACTTCTGTTATTTTAAATTAAGAATGTGTATTTTTCATGCATTTTAAGCATCTGCATGGTGCATACATATTTTCTCCCTTAGAGCTACGATGGTGTATTACATAGTTTCTTAAATATTGGAATCATTTTTGCATTTTGGGATAAACATTACCTGGTCATAATATGGTGCTGTGAATTGCTGAAATTGGAATGAGGACTTTTTGGCGTTGACCTTTATATTTGAGATCAGTGTATTATTTACATATAGAGAGCCCTTCCCCTCCTCATCACGGCCCAGGAAGTTTATCTCTGTAATTCCATGGAGAAGTTATTGGAATTTTAGCAAGTTAATTCCAATCTAACCCTTCCAGTGCAACCCACGGCGAGAACCAAGACAGTAAGGCATATCTGTAGTTGTGGGGAGCCAAGGGGTCCTCTGGGCTGGACCTATTTGCACTGCTTAAAGCCAATTGATTTGATAAGGAAAAGTCCTAGCCAGCTGTGCACACATCAATACATGGAAGTAGGGCCACGTTTAGCCGAAATGGAGACAATTGCTCTTCCTTCAGGGAGAGTTGCCCAGGTGGTCCTCCACATTCACCTATCTTTCTTGCTTCTTTCTCGATTGAAAGGTTTGGTGGAATTCCCTGGAAGAAGTCAGGGTACAGGTTGGTTGGTTAGGGTTGGCTATGTAAGTTCCTTTTTTGCCCCCACAACATTATTTCATCTGTGTAAGTGGTTCTTTTTAGAGTGTTTCTTTGCTTTTTTTGGTTTGGTTTGGTTTTGGTTTTTTGAGACAGAGTCTCACTCTTTAGTTCAGGTTGGCCTTGAACTTACAGCGATCCTCCTGCCTCAGCCTCCCAACTGCTAGGATTATACTCGCGCACCACCATACCTGGCTTAGAGTGTTTATTTCTTGATTAGTAGAGTTTTGTTTTTTAGTGGAAAGTTATCCATTTGCCCATGTTTTTATTAAACTTATTTGCACAGGATGTTGTGCAGTTGTTTCTTATGATACAGTTTTGTTTGTTTTTTCTTTTTTTTATTTGTTTTGTTTTGTTTTGTTTTTCTGCGGTACCGGGAACCGAACTCACGACCTTGCGCTTGCCAGGCAGGCGCTTTGCCGCTGAGCTAAATCCCCAGCCCTTCTTTTTTTTATTATATGTGTTTCTTTTATATTATATGCGGGCTTTCCTACCCATTTTATCTTTCTTTATTGGATTAGGTAGTGAGGTTTTTAGTGTTAAAGTTTTAGCTTTATCCTGTTTCACATTAGAAAAGAAGTTGGTTGTAACACTTAAATGTGCTAACCAGCCACCATTACTAAGGGGATGTTTCATAACTACAATGCTTCCTCCCCTCCACTCCTCACCGCCCCCTTTTGAGGCAGAGTCTCACTGTGTAGCTCAGACTGGTCTTGAACTTGAGGCGATTCTTCAGCATCAGCCTCCTGAGTGCTGGGATCACAGGTGTGCACCACCACGCCCAGCTCCAATGATTTCTTTGAAAAATAGACAATCATGATTGAGCTATCATGACTGAGAAGCACTTAGGAAAACCAAGGGGATTGCTTATGTTTTGAACACATTTCATAGATGTGGAAGGTTGTGATAGTCCCTTAATGGATCTATTTTAAGGTATAGATAGATTATAATTGAGTTCTTCTAAAGCAGTGTTACTGCTATGTGAAACTTTATGTAGTAAGGTTTTACATTTCCTATTGTATTCACATTTTCCATTTACTATCCCCTGCCCTTATATTTCCAAGGTTAGAGAAAGCTGAAACCTTAAAATAACAAAAGTGCTAAGGAACAGCAACTGCTCCCTTCCCCTTGAACTACCCTGGGGACTGAACTCCAGCGTAGGCTTGCTAGGCAAATGCTCTACCACTGCGCTACTGTCTTAGTTACTTTTCTCTTGCTGCTGAGTCAAAATACCTAATGCTCAAAATGAAGGAAGGAAAGGTTTATTTAGCTTACAGTTTGTGGAGGTTTCAGTCCATACTTGCCTGGCTCTGAGGCAGAAGATAGCAAAGCAACAAGAGCAAAGCGGGGAATGGCAGCGCATGCAAGCCTCTTTCCCTCTCTTATATTGTAAGAAGGCTGCCCCCACCCAGGGGGCGGCACTCACACAGTTAACCTTGTAAACTTCTCACACTGACACAATGAACAACATCCTAGAGCAGGAAGGGCATGTCCTTTGCACCCCAGGATGTAAAACTGCTGAGTCACTTAGCCAAACCTCTAGACTCCTCAAGTTGACACAATGTATCAACTATAACAGTTACATCCCCCCACCAGCATATTGCTATTGTGACCATCAAGTGGATAAAAATTTATTCATAATAGGTGAAATTAGGCAGAAAGGTATTAATGTGTTTATGTGACCTTCTAGTAATCGTTATTGGTAAGATAGCTCTCTCAACTTAAGTATTTCTCCTTCTAAATAACTGGAATTTGTAAGGTGGTTGGTTTAACTTGGATCTATTGTTTGTATTAACACAATGATAGTGTGATTCAGAGTATAAAGCTTCTCTAATTTGGAGGCCCTTAAGAAGACATGTGAAGTGACCAATACAAAATTAGGCACCAAACTTTGGAAGGGACCCAGGCAGGTTTAGACCCTGAAGCTTAACCTCACTAGATTCATGGTCAGTCTGCCCTTTGTGTGTGTGTGTGTGTGTGTGTGTGTGTGTGTGTTAGTGCCAGGTATGTATTTCCCTTACGTGTGGGACAGCTCACAGACACAGCACACACAGGGTCAGCGCTGTGAGAGGGGAGCATCCCTGCCTCTCAGGGGAGGACTGTAGGTGTGATGGAGAGGATGACTTCTCTACTGCCCTCAGCAGGGCCTGAGGTGGACCATGAGCAAACTCTACTCCTTCTGCCTCTCAGCCAAGGAGAAGCTACCTCGCAGCTCTAATCAGAGCAAGCCGTGAAAGGATTGGCCT
>NW_004955474.1:6145094-6159183 GCF_000276665.1 Chinchilla lanigera | reverse complement strand
CGCTGCCCACAAGGAAGCCGTCCACGCCAGGCTGGCTTGCCAGCTCTTGGCAGCTTGCCCCAGTCAGAGAACCTCCATCAGTGATCCGGGTGCTCTGAGCCGCTGCATCAGAGACGTTGGACGTAACCATCCCATGTACTTCTGGGCCTGTTGAGGTGTTGCCGACTTTCCGGTACCAGTGGCCCACACAGGTTCATAGGCCAACACAGCCTTGCTCCAGTCTTTCACATTATCTGAGATGACCTTGGTTTGCTCAGAAATGACCTTCTCCGTGATGACAGCTTCCCTTCCGTCCAGCTTCTCCGTGATGCGGGCGATCACTCCTAGTCAGGGCGTGGGCCACCTTCTACCCAATCTGCTCATCTGACGCCCCAAAGATGTGCCTCCTCTCCGAGTGGCCCGGGACTACCCATGTGGCTCCAGGGTCTTTGATCATGCCAAGGCTGATCCCCCAGTGAAGCCCCCATTGGTCCCTTTGTAGTTCTGAGCAGCCACAGCTATCTGAGGGCCCAGCTTCTGCCAGACAAAGTTGGTGCAGGCAGTGGGGGGCACAGAAACCACCTCAGTGTTGGCCTGCACCTTGGCGGCGTCAGGGTGTTGGTGAGCTCCCCTCTGCCCTTTATTTTGTTTCTTTTTTTGTTGTTGTTGTTGTTGTTTGAGATAGAGTCTCACTACGTAGCTTAGGCTGGCCTTGAACTCATGGCGCTCCTGTTGCTTCAGCTTCCCAAGTTCTGGGACTACAGGTGTGTACTGCCATGCCTGGCTCTGTCTTTGACTCAACAGCCTTGAACTCATGCTGAGGACGTGGCAGGTTACTCGTCTCCTGAGACCGAAAGAGACAGAGCTGTTTCCTGTAAACCTTGGCTGGGTGATGCTAACGGAGGGACAAGGTTTGAGAATCTATCCAACAATGCATCTCAAGGGTGATTGTCCTTTGTAAACGATGAATCTTCCGCATGTGTAGGGAAGCTACTTCTGCCTTGGATCGGATTTGAAGAGTAAGGGTGCTGGCAGGACATCTGTGTCCTGATGTTTCAGAGTCCTCACCTGGACAGAGCACTTTCCTCACACAAGTCGGACCTACTGAACTGAGGGACTTTGGCTGTTTTCCTGGGCTTATCGTGGGAAGGCCCAGAGACCTAACGAAGAAATCAAGTGTGTTCCAGACTGTAGGAGGTTGCTTCCCCAGTAAAATAGAATACAATAAAACAAAGGATGACTTGAGTTACAGTTTTGTGCAACAGATGACCAAGTGTAAGTGAACTGGTGACAAGGCCCTATCCAGATTCATGTTAGGTGCAGGCTGCTGGGCCAAGTCTTCTTTAGTATCAGTTCCCTTTCTTCACCAGGAAGGAGAGGAAACACTGGGAAGAACTGCTCCATGGGGCTTTCTGTTTGGCAGAACTGGGGGGTGACGTGGTGTCAGTGGGGAAGATCTTAGTGTATTTGGGGCTTGTCAGAGAGCAAGCATTGGACTGAGTGGTGTGGAGCTTAATGCTTTAGACACGAGGAAGCCTTTGGTTTCGGAGTTACAGACTTGGTAACTCAAATCCTGGCTCTGTTCTACGTTCTCTTTGGCTTCAGCCAAGTTACACAACCCTTCCAGCCGTGTTTCCTCTTGTACACAATGGGGATGATGCGTAATACCTGACAGGACCGTGAGGGTTACATCAGTGTGTGTGCTGAGGGCTGCGAGTACAGCCTGGCACCAGGAAACAGTAAACGTCAGTTGCCTTCTAGTTGAGGAAGAAAGATTTAAAAATATACCTGGGAAAAGTGAGTATAATCGGATGGAGCCTCTAATTGAGATTGTAGGTGGGAATTTGACCAGGTGTTTTTTGTTTGTACCAGGAATCGAACTTATGACCTTGAGCTTGCCAGGCAGGTGCTGCTGAGCTACATCCCTGGCCCTATAGGTAGGAATTTGGAAGACTCTTGAGAAGTAAATTTTTTTTAAAAGATTGAGGAATAATTTACATACCTACTAGTTTCCTATGTATAGACTTGTGTGATCACCACACAGATCGACCTAGTGAACGTGTCTTGTTCTTGAAGTTCTGTCAGCCTCCCCTGTTTATGTTTATCCCTCAGTCCCTGTGGTTGTTA
Organism: Chinchilla lanigera; assembly: GCF_000276665.1. Taxonomy (NCBI): domain Eukaryota; kingdom Metazoa; phylum Chordata; class Mammalia; order Rodentia; family Chinchillidae; genus Chinchilla; species Chinchilla lanigera. The sequence continues at coordinate 6,157,077 of NW_004955474.1, read as the reverse complement.
GCTCTCTCATTTATGACATTTTCAGTTAAGTTTTTCCTGTTATTGAAATTTAGTGTGTATTCTTTGTGTTATTTTTTTTCATTCAGTAAAAACATTTGTGAGGTTTTTTTCCCATGTTTTGCATGAGTCAGTAGATTTTTTATAATTGCCACGAAGTATTCCTTTGTACAAAGACCAGTGATTTGCTTAATCCATTGTTATGTTAGTTGACATTTGGGTTATTTTTACTGTTTACACATTAGGAATAAAGCTGATTGAAATGCTGTTGCGTAGATATTCTGGTGAATATCTAGGCCACAGGGTAAGCAAATAAATGTTCAACCTTATTAGAAAGTGCTAAATGGTATTATAAAATGTTTGCACTCAGCAGCAACGTGGACCTGGACCCTTCGTCCAGATTAAACAGTTATTCAGAATACGTGGGTGTGTGTGTGATAAGGGTGAGAAAGGGATCAATGATCATGATGCAATATGCCGATACCTCAAAATGCATATAAACTGTATGGATCACAAAATACTAATACAAAAATTAGAAGTTCTTTATAGATGTAAATAATTAGCTACCTTTGTTTCATCTGTCTTTTTTCTGGCTTCCTTCGTGGAAGTATTTTTTAAAAAAATTAGTTACAGATGCAGTATATAAGTTATATAGAAAGTTCTAGAATAGGCATATAACCAATTGGAAATACCATCTTCTCATTTAATGTGTGATCTTTTATGGAACTATTTTAAAGCTAGTTGTTGGTATCATGTCCTTTTACATTCTTCAAGACACATCTCAAAAATGCACATTTAAAAACAGCTTCACTTCTGTTACTGTGTTTAACTAAATTGACAATAAAATTGAATTTTTTTTTTTTTTTTTTTTTTTTTTTTTTTGTTTTTTTCCAGTACCGGGGATTGAACTCACAACCTTGTGCTTGCTGGGCAGGCGCTGTGCCGCTGAGCTAAATCCCCAGCCCCAAAAATTGAATTTTTAAAGAGAACTTAGGAAGGGAATCAGGAACCCAGAGGAGTTGCCATGAAATAAGTACAGCCAAGCTGCCTAACTTCTGTCCTGGATATGTACCTGGGGCACAGTTTGATGTGGTATTCTATAGCTTCGCTTTGCAGTGTCACAGCTAAATTACTGTGAAAAACCATGGCAAAAATTAGAGTGGAAACCTGTGCAGTGATGTGGCTGTGTAAATTTGTACATTAATTAAATATATTAATGTCTGTATAATTAATGAATTGGAGCAGAATGAGACCGAGATCAGTGGTATGTTTCAGGTGTCGGTTCTTGGTACTGACTTGTTAGGGTGGCAGAAAGCTCTTTCTGCTCTTTGTACCTAACACTGGCCATGCCTGTCCTTTGACAATGAATATCTCTGGTGTTTAATCTCAGCAGCGCTGATTTATCTCACTCCAGATCCTAACATACAGGTGGTCCTTAGAGCTGTTTTACCTTGGGCTTTTCAATCAGGCACCCACATTTGTGGGTCGGGGTGGAAGTTGGGGATGGTCGGGAGGCATCTGGACCTGGCTTCCTTGCCAAGGTCCTGAGCCCTCAGAGGAGCTCCTCATAGCAGAAAAAGGACACCACTGCCAATAGTTGTTGCTGGATAGGTAAACTCCTCCTTGCCCAATTGCTTAATAATTAAAGTAGAGTGTACATAGAAAGGAGCCTAAAATTATACATGTGCAACTATGTGTTTTCCAAGGTGAACTTGCGCATTTGTCTTTCATTTAGATTGAGAAATAGACGATTACTAGTATCCTAGAATGTACCCCCAGTTCCTCTTCCAGACACTGGGGGAGTTGAGAGTGTATTTTTGTCAGTTCCTTAAGATTTTCTCAGGGAAATGGTGTTAGGAGACACTGCTGTTTCTTGCTAGTACTTCTCCTGTATGATTGCCTATGTGCTTTGATGGGCTACCTGCCAGCGCAGTTTTTACCCAAACTGACCAGTTCAAACATGGTTTCAATGAGAGCAGAGTTGGAGTGATGAGTGTCTGACTTTCGGCGCTTTGGCAGGGTAAGGTCTACTTCTGTATATAAGCTCCATGCCCTTTTTTGGTCTACCGTAGGCCTGATTTTCTCACTTGCTTGCTTAGAAAGCTTGCTTTACAACTGGAAGATTGAAAAGCTAGTGTGGTATATAAGTGGGCAGTTATTCCAACAGCTTACTCAGCTAATTTAGAGTTAGTTATGTCTAAGATGGTTTTAACTTTTGCCTTCATTTCAACAGGGCTTTCAGATCTCGTATTATTTATGAATGAATGACTTGCTAAAGACACGGGGCATAGGGCAGGTTGTGCAATTCATTAGATAGAAGACGAGTTCTAATTTTCTTTTAATCCAAGCATGGATCGTGTTGGTTTGGCCAAAGCATTTGGTGTAAGGACAAAGTTCAAATATTTACGACTTTACTCTTTTAAATTCCCCTCTCAAATAAAAAATTTATATCCTGGAATCAGTATTTGACCAATTTAAGAAATGTGGTTTACTCTGAAGGATTAGGATTAATTTGTTCATAACAATTGGGTTGTCTTAATAACATTAAAATTAAAAATTATATCTGTGCCAGTTAGTCTGATATCTCTATCTAATTATCTATCTATCTGTCTTTGGTCTCCTTATAAATATTTCTATTTATTTATTTAGTTAGTTTTTTTTTTTTTTTTTTTTTCCGGTACCGGGAATCGAACTCACGACGTTGCGCTTGCCAGGCAGGCGCTGTGCCGCTGAGCTAAATCCCCAGCCCCTTTATAAATATTTCTAGATACCTACGGAAATATTTCCCCTTTCCTTAATATGTAATTTGATGCCTGATAGATAATATTTCCTATATTTTGACTGTATTGAATTTTTTCCAGTCAGAAGTTTATATTTGAGTGAATTGGATCAATAATTTTAACCCTCAGAGGTCAATATTTCTTAGGAAGGAAGTTACCATTGCATTTTCATTAGTGCTTCTGTAACCAGGGGTCTTAGGGTGCTCTGGACTTCTTTCAGAGATTCTTTGCAGGTTCTTGTCCTGAACAGAGAATTAGACAACACACAAATGGTAGTGAACTGTTAAATATATTAAAGATAAGAACAGAAGTATGCTGTACACAGTGAGAGCGGGCACTGAGCTCACAATGGCCACAAGGTTAATGGCCACCATCATTTGTTTCCCCTCATTCTGATATCAGATCTAGGTCATCCTGTCCAGAACCTGCTTCACTCCAGAAGAACTGAAAAACGGCAATTTCTGATTGGTCCTAGGTGCTGGGCGTGGTCATTTGTATTCTGGATTTCTGTGATTAATAGGTGATGCCCACTTGCCCGGCTGGTTGGCCACACCCTAATCACCTGCTTCCCTTCCCATAACACCTATTTTATTTATTTTTTTTTTGTCTTTTTCAGACAGTGTTTCACTATGCACTTCAGGTTGGCCTTGAACTCACTTTGTAGCCCAGGCAGGCCTCGAACTCAGCGATCCTCGTGCCTCAGCGAGTGCTGGGAGTACAGATGTGCGCCACCACACCCAGCTCATTTTTTATGTTTTTTTTTTTTTTTTTAAGAAGGGCGGAGATTTATTGAGAGATAGCTCCTGAAAGACAGGAGGAGTCCCAGAAGTGGGTTGCCACCGAGGCCATTTTTCTAACAATGTTTTATCTTTTTATTTATTTATTTAGTTAGTTGTTTTGCTTTTTGAGACAGGGTCTTGCTATGTAATTAATTCAGGTTGTCCTTGAACTCACTATGTAGCCCAGGCTGGCCTTGAATTCGAAGTGATCTTTCTGCCTCAGCCTCCTGAGTGTTGGGATTAGGAAAATCATAATTTTAAAAATGAAAACTAGTTTCACTACACAAGCCCATTTTATTTGTTTTAACTTTTTTCCCTCTCCTCTCCCAGAACACAATGAGCCTGGGAAATTCCCTTCGACCTGCAAGTGGATTCTCTACTATTGTATTCTCTTTTTACTTGCAGATTGCCCTCTTTCATTGGTGAATAGTCCACCTTTTCACCTGTACAATGGACTTTCACCTTTGAGTAGATCATTGTCTTACGATGGGTGAGCCAACTTCCTCCATCCACCAAACAAGACCAAGACTAGATAATCAACTTCACAGAATTCCACTGCTACAAGCACAAATATTTCCAGTTTCGAACTCTAAGGGATCTCATTTCTCTGAGCATCAGCAGCCCACTTTTGAGTATGTCCTAAATCTCTGCCTAATAAACCCTTCTCTTGCCTTTCACTGATGAACCTCCAAGCATTCTGTGTTTAGGGTGGGTTAAACTTGGCATCCTAGCTTCAGGACCCTCTTAGACCCAGGCTAGTGACAGAATTGCTGAATCACAGGCTCTCAGTGTCTTTGAATTGATGCCGCATTGTTTCCTAGTAAGCTAAACCTTATTGGTATAAAGTAGTATCTCTTGTGATTTGGTTTATATTTCTCTGATTGCAATGAGCCAACATCTTTTTGAATGTTAGTCATTTAGGCTGATTCTTATGGATTGCTTGCCATACTTTCAGCCAATTTTTTAAAAACTGAATTCTTTGATTTTTTTTTTTCCCTACTTATTTTATTATGTATTAACATTCTGGATATTCATCCTTTGTCTATATACTGTTGAAAATGCTAAACTAAAAAATATTATCTTTTATTTGCATTATACAGAATAAACTAGGGAGAGAGGCAGAGAAAGTGGTGTACATCAAGTGTGCAGGGGTAGGACCTAGCTTTTGGGTGCACGTCTCTAAGCTTTGTTACATACTACGAGGCACTTTAAAGTTGCGTTCTTATGTCTGGCTTTCTGGAAAAGAGTATTTTTAGATGGTCTATCCCTAGTGTATTTCATTCAGAGAATTACTCAACAACTTGTTCTTCCCTCTTCTCTGGACATTAAAAAAGAATCTATATATTGCTAAATAATGAAACTTGCCCTGCTAAGTATTGGCCGTACAACAGCGCTTGAGTTGAGTAATGGGCCCTGAGTGGGACTGCAGCGCCTGGAGGGTCAAAGGGGAATTCAGTAGGGACAGTTATCTTGGTCCATCCTCTAACCGAATTCCTGCTGATTTGATAATGTCAGTAGGCTAAAGGTGAAGAACCTTGACCTGCTTGGAATTGACTCCTGGACAAGGTAACCTAATGATAATTCAAAAAGTTCCTTTACTGCTGTAACTCTTAATGTAGATATTAACTTTGCATATGGGGCACACACACAAAAACATATACACCAATGTAAAATAAAACCCAGACATGAAACCAGAGAATACTAACTCTATGGAGACTAAAACATTTCCCACTCCATTTTATAAGACACCAGTTATGGAGCTGGTGGTTGTGTTATCCAGTGTGGTGGGGGTGCGCTGTAGGCCCTTTCCAGAGATTTTTTTTTCCAGATTCTTGTCCTGAACAAAGAATTGGACAAGACATGTGCAAAAAGTAGCCAGGTTTTATATTTATTAAATGTAGGGAAAAAAAATAATGCATATTCTGCAGAGTGTGGGTCATGGAAGAGCACAGACGCCAAATTAATGATAGAGGTCTTGCTGTTGCTCAGGCTGACGTCAGCCTAGGCTGTCCTGTCAGAAACCTGATTAATTTTTGACCAGAAAAATCAAAGATAGCATTTTCTGGTTAGTCCCAGCTGTGGGGCTTGGGAACCTTTTCTGCGCATGTGTCCTGGGTCTCCATGATTGACAGGTCACAAGTACTTCCTCAGCTGGTTAGCCACGCCCTAATTTCCAGTAGTCTTAAACAGAACCGGACTTTCAACTCCAATGTTGAGACTTGGGCTCTCTGTGTACCCGCGGAGGAAGGCGGTGGGAATGAGGAAAAGATAGACAAGAGACAAGAGCTGGGTCAGGTAGAGATACTCTCTCCTAAGCAGAGGAGAACTGCCCAAGAACGGTAGAGCGTTTATTTATACCCTCTAGAGGGTGATATTAATTTCAGCCTCTCTCACTTCAGCAATCAGTTAACAAGCTGCAGCAGCTTGAAATTAATATCATGGTTCAAGGAGCTCCCCGTGTTCTTGGCCAGGCTTTGTCCTGCATGCGTGATTGATGACCAGCTCCAGCCGCTCCCCACACTCCAAGCCGACTTTCCTTTCTCCTCCCGGGCACCATGCTGCTCTCCCTTCGAAAACCAAAAAGAGGAAAAAAAAAAATCTCAATTTTTCCTGTTGACGCCGTATCAGTTCTTCTGGGCATCTATGATAGAGCAGCAGTCTCAACTTTTGACTGATTTCTTGGTAAACTGGAAAGAGAAAGTCAAAGAAGGTCTTTCTGGGATTTAACATCTTCACCTCGCTACAAAAGGAAAGCTATTTCTCTGTAGTCTGTGGCACACCACCTGACGGCTGTCCTTGACAGAACAGCGTTTCCACTTTGGTTAAACCTGGCCCTAATTCTGTGTATCGATATGTACACAGCTGGCTAGGATATTTCTTTCCCCCCTCAGGGGGCTTTAAGCAATGGAAATGGGTCTAGCTGAGGTGCTGATGTGTAGCCTTTAAAGCAGTGCACAGTCAGTGATGTCCTGCCTATGGCTTCCAGCTAGTATGTGAGCTGGAGAAAGAAACCATGCCATGAGCCTGAGGGCATGAAGGATAGACATCAGAGCTCAAGCACTCACCCCAAAACATGAGATCCTTCCTCAGCTCGGCGTGGTGGCGCATGCCTGTAATCCCAGTACTCCACTCGGGAGGCTGAGGCAGGAGGATTGTTGCGAGTTCCGAGACCAGCCTGGGCTACAAAGTGAGCTCAAGGCCAGCCTGAACTGCATACTGAGACCCTGTCTCAAAAACAAACAAACAACAACAAAAAAACCCAAGATACTTCCTTAAACTGTGTTATGCAGATCAATCTTTGTGCATACCTCTCTCTGCATATTGCCCAGGTGCTACAATGACTCCTACCTAAGCAACCCCCTCCACAGTACTCACATACTTCCCATGATTCTCACAGTCACTCATCCGTGAGCCACTCCTCATTCCATGAATTAATAAAAGCTGGGTTTGGCCCTGGGTCGAGGCCTTTGTTCCGGTCAGTCATCATCATAGCTGGACTTAGGACCCCCTCGGCTCCCCACCACTGTAGATATGTGTCCGTCTCTTTATTCTGCCTATAGGTTGCGGTGAAGTGGTAGACTGGAATTACTTATTGGAATTCCAGTAACTTTTTCCTGGGATTACAAATGTGGACTCCTCCGGACTGTGATGAGGCTGGTGGAGCTGAGGCTGGTGGCGTGGGATCCCTGTAGGAGTCTAACGTGGGAAGGAAAGGCCTTTGTGGCACAGCTCAGAGGAACAAGTAGTCCTTTATGGACTGTGTGCATAACCACTCTTTATTCTTTCAAGACTCTTTCTTTCTCATTTATTACTCATGGAGTGGTTAGAACTGGGTGGTGGCAGTCATTTTTCAATTTAGAAAAAAGAATATGCTGCTTTAAAATTCTTTGAGTTATTTTCTTTATGGAAAATATGATATCACTATGGAGAAGGAAATCTAGCCTCCTTGCTCAAAGATAATGTTTTCTTCACATTTTTTCTGTGTATATATATTTCATAGACTTAAACTACAGTTTAAGATTCTTTCATTTAACATTTGTTAATGGACACGTGTGTATCAGAGTGCTGCAGGGAGCAATTTCTCTGCAATTCTTATGATAGAGGCCTAGAATTGGAATTATTGATCATCAAGAACTATTTTTAGTCTTTTCACGACAAATCAGTTTTATTTTTTGGTCTTTTTGAGACATGGTCTCGCTGTGAAGTTCAGGCTGCCCTTGAGCTCACTTTGTAGCCCAGGCTGGTCTCAAACTCAAAACTATCCTCCTGCCTCAGCCTTCTGAGTGCTGGGATTATAGCCGTGCACCACCACGCCTGGCTTGACAAGTCAGTTTTGAAACCAGTTGGTAGGAATTTGTTCCACACTCCTATAAGTGGCATACGAGAGTACCTTTGTTATTTTAGTCATTGGATTTTTCATGAACAAAAGTATTGCTGATTTTGATATGGGGGAAAAAGTGTAACTCTCAACCTGCTAGATGGCAGATATGCTGCGTTTGTGTTCCCTGAAATTGAAAAGGAATTAAAGAAAACAGAAGTTAAAAGTAGGGTAAATGTATGGAGAGAGCTAGCTTCTGAGAGACAGGAGGGGACCCGAAAGTGGGTTGCCCTGGACCCCACTTCACAGAGGAAGTTGGTTTTTTTTTTTTTGTACTAGGAATCGAACTTATGACCTCATGCTTGCCGGCAGGGGCCATGCCGCTGAGCTAAATCCCCAGCCCCCACAGAGGAAGTTTTATACAGCAAAATCACATGGGGGTACAACGTGGGTCAAAACTACGACCAACCAATAAAATTACAAGTGTAGCCGCTTAGGTAATATTGATCCAGTGGGGAAGCAGGTCCCGTAGCAAGGGTACATGGAGAGAACAGAGACCTCCTTAGGAAGGGATGGATCAGGAGGTCCTGGTCACCCACCTGGGTGACTGATGTCTATCTAGACTTTATTGGACCAGGTGATACCAATTATAGTGTAACCTTCAAGTTACTGCTTATCCCTCAGGGAGGCACGTAAGCCTGGTCATTCCATCTTTATCTTGAGGCCTGGCCTTCGACAGATGCGCTTCCAGACACAGCTGTGATGCGTTCTCATCCTCTGCTCTGACTCCCTTGCTGGCCTCGCCCTGTCTGACTGCCTAGAATATTTCTACCTAATTTAGCTGTCTATAATAATTTGATAACATAAATATGTCAGTTTTGTCTCACTCACATTTTTTTGACTGTAAAAAATTCTGATTGATTTTGAGACAGAGTCTCATTACATAGTCTAGGCTGTCCTTGAACTCACTGTGTAGCCCAGGCTGGCCTCAAACTCTTGGTGATGCTCCTGCCTCAGCCTCCTGAGTGCTGGGATTACATGCGTGTGCCACCACACCCAATTTAAATTTTGATATATTTATTAACCATTGATATTACTTCCATAAATTCACTTCATGAACCTGCTTACTTTTCTGCAGTAGCCTGTGGTTTTCTTATTAAAAATTTTTATGGTAATCCCAGCACTATGGGAAGCTAAGGTAGGAGAACTGCAAGTTCAATCCCAGCCTGAGTAGTTTAGTAACTTAGGGAGATCCTGCTTCAAAATAAAAAATAAAGAAAGGGCAGGGATGTACCTGAGTGTGAAGGTGCTAGGTTCAACAGTATCGAGGGAAAAAAATTATATGACCTCAACTATTGTTGTTTGTGGTAAATGTCATTTGCCATTTTGCTTGCCTTTTGACTTTAAAGCCTTTAGCAGAGAAGCACAGAAATCTTTTTTGTTACACAGTTCAGATATATCTGGAGAGAGTTTGCTTTCTGTGAATTCTTTTGGTAATAATGTTTAGGGAGGAAACCCGAACAAGGAGGTTAAAAAGAACTAAACTTTTTTTTGTCTTTTTGAGACAGGGTCTCACTACGCAGTTCAGGCTGGCTTTGAGCTTACTCTGTAGCCGGGCTGGTCTTGAACTCACAGTGATCCTCCTGCCTCAGCCTCCTCCCGAGTGCTGGGATTACAGGCATGCGCCACCCCGCCCGGCAGAACCGAACTTCTTCTGTATTCATGGAGATCACTGGGTATAGGTCATTTCTTGCAGTGATGTCCCCTCTCTTCTGGCTGCTGTTACATCCCTTATTTTTGAAGTCTGTTTGTCACCCATAGTATTTATTTTCTGTAAACTCCACAAAGTTGCCCCGTTGGTGAGTTGCCCTGTCCTATTACATTTTCTCATGTCCTGATGCTTTCTTTTAAGGTATTATCCAAAGAGATGAGTCACCCATGGAGAAAGGGCTCTCTGGTCTTCGAGGAAGGGACTTTGAGCTCTCTGACGTGTTTTATTTCTCCAAGAAGGGATTGGAAGCCATTGTGGAAGATGAAGTGACCCAAAGGTTCTCCTCAGAGGAGCTAGTATCCTGGAATCTCCTCACTAGAACCAATATCAATTTCCACTACATCAGTCCTCGGCTCACCATGGTGTGGGTGCTGGGTGTCCTAATCCGCTATTGTGTCTTACTACCTCTGAGGTGAGTTGCTGCTTGGTAACTTGACCTGTGTGCAATAGCCACAGAAGAGCTTAGTGGTGGCGTTTTACCCCTTCCACAGAGGAAATACCTCCAAATGTGGCCCCCATGGGAATGCAGCATCTATTCTCCTGTCACTGTTTTTCTCCCAGTGAAGGTGTGTATTCAAAATTAAATATGTATTTTACAACCTGGTCCACTTTGTGTTATACTCCTAATTTAAGGAATGATAGAAAAGGGAATTTATAAGGAAGAGGAGAGCCCGGGCATGGTGGTGCACGCCTGTCATCCCAGCACTTGGGAGGCTGAGGCAGGAGGATCGTTGGGAGTTTAAGACCAGCCTGGGCTGCAAAGTGAGCTCAAGGCCAGCCTGAACTGCATAGCGAGACCCTATCTCAAAAAGACAACAAAACAAAACAAAGAAGAGGACAGATGCTTGATAGTTCCACATTTTCCAAGGTGTTGTCTGATTCCACGGAAAGTTCCCTAGTGAGGCCCCCTCTGCTTTTAGGCCACTGCCTGAGGAGCGGGGAACCCTGAGCCTAGTTTACTGAAAGCCTAGTGGAGGTCATCAGAGTGGAGGATCCTAGGCAGTGGGGTGAAGCACAGTCGCCGAGATCTGTTGGCATGGTGATGCGGGACCATGCCCGAGGAGGGGAGGTACCAGCCATGGCCTTGCCGCTGGTCATCTTGCTTCATTTCCCTGGAGTTGGCCTTTGCCTCCTCTACCAGATCTTTCAGGCAGTTCCTGCCAGCCAGTTCATCCTGGCCTGAGCTGCAGCCTGGTACCGTCCCCAGGGTGCCTTACACTCGTTCCATTCAGATTTATTACCGGGAAGGCATTGCTTAAGAGGAGGCACACGCAGAGCTCCTGTTTCCTTTCCTCATGTTGCCAGCGTCCTGACATTGCAGCACAACGTGTCTTTGGGGAGTTGCTTCAGCTGTGCTAACAAGTGAAATCAGGGTTTCGTACACTTTCACTTGAGCTCTAAGCCCGGGTCCCTGAAGGGTTCCTATGCTCTGGGGATGCCCATGACTTGCCATTGGCCTGCAGGAAAGAGAGACAGGAGTTTCAGTGGCATAAGCGCCTGCCTGTCAAGTGCAAGGTCGTGAGTTCGATCCCCGGTACCGCAAACAAACAAACAAACAAAAAAGACAGACAGGAGCTTTTATTTATTAAAAGCTTCCGTCCTCTTGATAATTAGAGTCCTGTTCTTTGTTTTGTTTTTTTTTGTTTTTTTTTCCAGTACCGGGAATTGAACTCATGACTTTGTGCTTGCCAGGCAGGCGCTGTGCCGCTGAGCTAAATCCCCAGCCCCCTAGAGTCCTGTTCTTACTTTTAAAAAGAAACAAAACTGTACTGAAGCTTAATAGGTCTTGCATCTCCTTAGTCAGGCAGTGTCTCAAGGGTAACGGAAAAGCTGAGCAGCTCAGAGAGCTGGAGAGGCCGCACTGCTCCTGGTTAGCTGTCCCCAGGAAGTTGATTGGATTAGTTCATTTCAGTAACCCAGTACTCACGGAAGAGAGAAATGACAGAAGGATTTGTGCAAATCAACCACAGATGTAAAAGAATCCAGTAACAAAGCATCCAAGAACAAAAAGAAAATGTAGTATGAAGGCTCCTACTTTTAGTACATAGTCTTCAGGGTGGAGAATTGCTTGGTAAATGATTTTTAAAAGGAGCAAATGTTACAAAGTGGGCATTTAAAAAAGATTGTGCTGGCTGAATGTGGTGGTGCATGCCTGGGAGGCTGAGGCAAGAGGATCGTTGTGAGTTCAAGACCAGCCTGGGCGACATAATGAATTCAAGGCCAGCCTGAACTACACGGCAAGACCTTGTTTCAAAGCCCTCTCCAAAAAAAATCTTACAAATAAAATTTTTCTTCCTTATTTATTTATTTATTTATTTATTTATTTTTGTCTTTTTTC
>NW_004955474.1:6140566-6142404 GCF_000276665.1 Chinchilla lanigera | reverse complement strand
TGTCAGTGCACACCTGTGATCCTAGTACTCTGGAGGCTGACACAGGAGGCTCTCCATGAATTCAAGGCCAGCCTGAGCTACAATAGTGAGCTCAAGGTCTGCCTGGATTACATGTTAAGGTAGACCTATCTCAAAATATTTATTTTATTTTATTTTATTTTGTTTTATTTTATCTTTTAGAGACAGGGTCTCACTATGTAGTTCAGACTGGTCTTGAACTCACAACTATCCTCTTGCCTCAGCCTCCCGAGTGCTGGGATTACAGGCATACACCACTGTGCCTGTCTTAATATAAATAAATAAACAAAAAACATAAGATATACAATTAAGAAAGTGCCTGTGAACATATATTTTCATAATTTGATATCATATCAATTGATTTTTTATTTATTTATTTATTTTTGTCTTTTTTCAGGCAGGGTCTCGCTATGCAGTTCAGGCTGGCCTTGAGCTCACAACGATCCTCCTGCCTCAGCCTCCCGAGTGCTGGGATTACAGGCGTACGCCACCACGCCTGGCATTCCTTATTTATTTTGAATGATTTTAAATCTCAGCATTTCTAAGTAATTCTGTTGAGTTTTCTAGAAATGCTTGTTTTCCTTGCACAGTGGTTGGAAAGTATGTTAAAAGCACTTTTCAAAAGTGAGGAAGTGTCTGTTGGAAGATTACAGGGAGTGTCAGTCACCTTGCTGGTTGACTTCTGAGCTATCCTGACCCGTGGAAAAGGACAGCAGATCAACATGAAGGGATTTCTACACAGTAATATATTTGGTTACTTTTGTAAAAAAAATTTTGTTCTTATTATGAAAGACCTTCAAAGTCTATTCTCTTTCCTAGCTCTCTCAACACTGATGATTCTATAGACTGACCCTGACAGTTTTGTGAACCAATTTCCAGGCTTTCTGTATGCACATGTAGGCTAGTTATAAATATATGTATTTATTGTTGTTTTGAAAATGGTACCATATGCTGTTTAATTATTTTTTACCCTCTCGGTATGTATTGCAGAACATTCTTCTGTGTCCGAATCTATAGAATTAAGGTCCTGAGTTCTTTCCAGTACAAAACAAACAAACAAACAAACAAAAAAGACAGACAGGAGCTTTTATTTATTAAAAGCTTCCATCCTCTTGATAATTAGAGTCCTGTTCTTTGTTTTGTTTTTTTTTGTTTTTTTTTCCAGTACCGGGAATTGAACTCATGACTTTGTGCTTGCCAGGCAGGCGCTGTGCCGCTGAGCTAAATCCCCAGCCCCCTAGAGTCCTGTTCTTACTTTTAAAAAGAAACAAAACTGTACTGAAGCTTAATAGGTCTTGCATCTCCTTAGTCAGGCAGTGTCTCAAGGGTAACGGAAAAGCTGAGCAGCTCAGAGAGCTGGAGAGGCCGCACTGCTCCTGGTTAGCTGTCCCCAGGAAGTTGATTGGATTAGTTCATTTCAGTAACCCAGTACTCACGGAAGAGAGAAATGACAGAAGGATTTGTGCAAATCAACCACAGATGTAAAAGAATCCAGTAACAAAGCATCCAAGAACAAAAAGAAAATGTAGTATGAAGGCTCCTACTTTTAGTACATAGTCTTCAGGGTGGAGAATTGCTTGGTAAATGATTTTTAAAAGGAGCAAATGTTACAAAGTGGGCATTTAAAAAAGATTGTGCTGGCTGAATGTGGTGGTGCATGCCTGGGAGGCTGAGGCAAGAGGATCGTTGTGAGTTCAAGACCAGCCTGGGCGACATAATGAATTCAAGGCCAGCCTGAACTACACGGCAAGACCTTGTTTCAAAGCCCTCTCCAAAAAAAATCTTACAAATAAAATTTTTCTTCCTTATTTATTTATTTA
>NW_004955474.1:6133248-6137751 GCF_000276665.1 Chinchilla lanigera | reverse complement strand
AAAAAAAAAAAAAAAAAAAGAATCTGTAGATTTACCAAAGTTTTTAGTAGCTATATCATATTTCATAAGATGGATATTATGCAACTTTATCTGCATTTTAATTATTGAGGACTCTCGGTTGTTTCTCTTTAGGCTATTTCCCTCCCAGTGAACAAATTTGTGCGTGACTTTCTCTTTTCTTTTTCAGGGTTACCCTGGCTTTCATTGGGATCAGTCTGCTGGTTCTAGGGACGACCCTGGTTGGGCAGCTGCCAGACAGCAGGTGAAATGGCTCTCTCTGTCCATCCATAAGTAGATGTCCTTTTTCCTAGCAAAGAGGATATCTGTTTAGTTCCTACATCCTGCCTTCCTTCCTACATTGTGCATTAAATCTCCCTCTCATAGAGTACTTATTTTCTACATACTATGTCGGTGTACGGTCTCAACTCACTTATTAGAGCTCTGCGCACTTCATCTTCGTAGTCTTTGATTTTCCATCATACTTCCCTAGGGGGCTGGGGATTTAGCTCAGCGGCACAGCTCCTGCCTGGCAAGCGCGACGTTGTGAGTTTGATTCCTGGTACCAGAGAAAAAAGCAACAACAACAAAAAAAATCATGCTTCCCTAAAAATTGAAAGAAGTCATTTTTTCAAAAGAGAAATACAGAGGAAAAAAAATGGACCAAAGAATTCAAAGGAAAGAAGTAGTCTTGTATGCATTGGTGGGGTCAGAAGCCAAGGTCATAGACACATGGCTTGCTGGCATGGTGACACACGCCTATAATCCCAGCACTTGGGAGGTTGAGGCAGGAGGATCTCTGCAAGTTCGAGACCAGCCTGGGCTACAAAGTGAGCTCAAGGCCAGCTTGAACTGCATAGTGAGACCCTGTCTCAAAAAGACCAAAAAAAAAAAAAAAAGCACATGGTTCATGTGGTCAGGAGCCTGTGGTCAAGCAGCAAAGCTACGGCTGCTTCCTTAGAGTTTTGTCCAGTTCTGGTGCCGAGTGTTTGCCATCTAATGCCACACGCTTTGGTGAGACTAAGAACCTAACTGTGCTTGCTCAGCTGTGCCTGAGCGCACCAGGCACGGGCTGTATTGCCTCATAGGTGTGCCCAGAGCTGCACAGTGAGATGGGTTCTTCTTTCTCCTGCAGCCTCAAGACCCGGCTGAGCGAGGTGGTGCACCTGACTTGCTGCCGGATCTGCGTGCGCGCCCTCTCTGGTACCATTCATTACCATAACAAGTGAGTGTCTGCTGTCTGCCCTGCTTCCCCCCTCTGGAAGCCCTTTGGCTCGGCATTGAGGTGCACCCTGTATGTCTGTGTGCATCCTTACTTTATTATACTGTACAGTGATAGAGCACCATGGTCGTCGAACTCTCACTACTTGAACAGCAAAGTCAAGAGAAACCTGCTTGGTGTTCGTAACTTTGCTGGACAGTCAGACCAGAAATCTGACTTGAAAAAAACCCATGCGGGTCAGAGTGAGGCACGCATGGCGTCTCGCTGTGGTCACGAAGGGATGTCGCTTCATAGAGTGCTGAGTTAGTGCGTTAAAGCACTGGCCCCTGTGCTTTATCTGTGTAGATGCCGTAACCACAGCTCCAAAGAAAGTCAGTGGTCCCAGCAGTAAAGCTAAGAGGGAAACTAAGACCATGATCAAGAAAGAAGTCATTCTGAAATTTGTTTAAGTCCTGGAAAAAGGAGTTTAGAAGTGTAATTTGGGGCCTTAGAGCTAGTGATTTGGTTTTCTGTTCCTTCTTATGGGAAAAATGTGTTCAGTTCTTGAGCTTTTCTGTGTTCCAACACAAATTTGGGATGAGTCTCGAGATGTTGCTTATTGACAATCACTTGGCCCTTGTGTAGGGTCAGGCAGTGAGTGGGCGCGAAGTTAGGTTTGCAACTTCCTGTGTTATTTTTTTCTTTTCTTTGTCTTTTTGAGACAGGGTCTTGCTATGCATTTTAGGCTGGCCTTGAGCTCACTTTGTAGCCCAGGCCGATCTCAAACTCGCAATGATCCTCCTGCCTCAGCCTCCCGAGTGCTGGGATTACAGGCGTGCGCCACCACGCCCGGCCCGCAACTTCTGGTTTTAAAAATGAAGTTTGTAGCCTGCAGTGTGGTGAAGTCTGGGAGTCTGGGGCTGGCTTTCTAATGTCAGCCTTGCCACTTGTAAAATTCTAGAACAGATCTGTAGAATACTACATTCTGCTGTTCTCACCCCTGAATAGAGAAATAAAGGCAGTTAAGGGACGTACTATATTAGCTAAGTAAAAGTGATTTTGGTTTCTCTTGAATTATTATTTTTTTTTTCCCTTGTTTTTTTGAATACATTCTCACTATGTAGTTCAAACTAGCCTCAAACTTGCTGCAATCCTCCTGCCTCAGCTTCCCCAGTACTGGGATTATAGGTGTGCCCCACTGTACCCAGCTTGAATTACTTTTCTGTTAATTCAATTTTATTTTATAAAATACCATTTTTTAGAAAAAGTTCTAGGGAGCCAGGCGTGGTGACACACACCTGTAATCCCAGCACCCGAGACGCTGAAGCAGGAGGATCACCACCAGTTTGAGGCCAGCCTCGGCTACATAGTTTCAGGTCTGCCTGAACTACAGAGTGAGATCCTATCTCAAGAAGACCAGACAGAAGTTCTAGGAAAAATGTCTGTTTTTTGCTGAATGAGTCTTTCTGTCTCATTTGTCGAAGGGAAACATTTTATCATTTGGCCTCACCGTGTGTTACCGATATAAGAAGACCCTTAAAATTTTAAGTGTAGAGATAGCACTTTAATGGTTACAAGGGTTTCATAACTCACTAGTGAAATGCTTCTGGTTCCAAGGAGAATATGCCAAAGCCCTTATGGACTGGGTGCCTTGGCTGTGTGGGCCCACGCAAAGCTCCTTTTGCTTTAGTGGTGTCGGGTTCTGGTTTAGATCAACGGCAGGGGTAGGCAAACTGTTCCACCAGCCCAGGGCCAAATCTGACTCTTCCGTAAGCAGTTTGTTGGAACACAGCCCAGCTCCTTCCTTTGCATAACATCTGTGACTGTCAGGGCCATAGGGCGCATCCAGCAGGTGTGACAGAGCCTGTCTGGCCCTTAGAGCCTGAAGTGTTCACTCTGTCCCTGGAAAAGACTGGTTTGCCAGACTCAGCTCTAGGGAGATAAGAAGGAAGAGGCTGCGCTAACTTTTTTGGGGTGTCCAGGAAGCCACTAACAGTGATGCTTGTGAAGGTCAAAATATGAAAAATTTTAAGATCCAATAAAGTCTATGATATATTGATATATATGGTTTTTTGGTACAAGGAATTGAACTCACAACCTCACGCCTGCCTGCAGGCACTGTGTTGCTGAATTATATCCGCAGCCCCCCACACCTATGAATTATAAAGGGAAAGTCATAGGCCCTTTCTCTTACCCTCAGCATCCATTGGATAACCTTGTAAAGAGGCATCCATGGTCCTCCTAACTTAATAAAAAAATATACTCAAAAGGATGAGTCTCTACATGCTGCTCTGCAAACTCTTGGCCATTTACCAGGGTTTGGTGTTTATCACTGTTTGTGATCGCAGGCAGTACCGGCCTCAGAAGGGGGGCATTTGTGTCGCCAACCACACGTCTCCGATCGATGTTTTGATCTTGACAACTGACGGATGCTACGCAATGGTAAGAGCGGCTCGTTCATAGTTCGAGCAGTTGTGTGTTTTATGAATTGCTCAAATTTTAACATTTTGACAAATCAGAAAGTTTCATATTAGAAATTTAGCCTATAGTGTTGTAGCTATGTGAGTTACGTAATATATTTACACGAGACGCAAATAGTGAAAGAAATTGCCCTTATATTTAAGGCAGTAAAACTTGACGCACTAGAATTGATAGTGCTCTTTTGCTTTTAAAATCCCTGCCATCAATTAATAACACTTGGCGAGAGTAAAGCTTCTTCCTTACAGGACACAGATCCCCTAGCCCTTGATGCTTTTCTCCTCCTCCAGGGAGATACACAGTGTCTGGCTCTGTAATGAGGCTCTGGCAGGAGAGGCAGACACTGATCCCTCGCTGCCTCTCCCAGACTCGCACACAGCCTCGGCAGCAGAGCAGAGCAGAGCAAAGCAAAGCAAAGCAAAGCAAAGCAAAGCAAAGCAAAGCAAAGCAAAGCAAACAAACTCTAAAGCCGACAGTAAAAGCAAACCTCCAGAGCAGGTACCCTGTTCTGGCAGTTTTTCAAATTTGTGCTTTTTATTGCTGTGATATATTTGTCAAGATTTCCCACATCTAAGTGTCAGGCGAATTGTGGATAATAATGGAAGGCGTCCTTTCCTGCACAGTGGCTCTGTGTCCCACCCAGGTGTACCAGTACCGGGGCTGGACAGGGTCCTGTGGGTCTTTTCCTGTTCTCACAGTGGTGGGTTGGGCTTTGCGGGAGCCTCTTTTCTTTCTCTTTCTCTTTCTCTTTCTCTTTCTCTTTCTCTTTCTCTTTCTCTTTCTCTTTCTCTTTCTCTTTCTCTTTCTCTTTCTCTTTCTCTTTCTCT
>NW_004955474.1:6108446-6133073 GCF_000276665.1 Chinchilla lanigera | reverse complement strand
CCTTCCTTCCTTCCTTCCGTTTTTGAGACAGGGTCTCACCATGTAGTCAGGCTGGCCTTGAACTCATGGTGAACCTCCTGCCTCAGCCTCCCAAGTGCTGGGTTTATAGGCATGTTTGACCACACCCAGCTGTGGTCTGGTGCCTTCCTGAGAAGGGGCCCTTGGTGGTTAATTGTAGCAGGCAAGTAGGAAGTGCTGGTACACATGCTAGTATTTTTCCTGTCTGTGGTTATATGGGTCAGTGAGGGGCTTAAACATTATTTTTGGAAAATGGAGATTGCACCCAGGACCTTGGCACTGAGCTGTATCCCCTAACCCTTTTTATTTTTTACATTGCGCCAGGATGTGAACCTCCTGTCTCAGCTTCCCATAGTGCTATAATTAGAGGTGTGTGTCACCATCTTTAGCTAATGATAGCATTTTGAAGGCCTCTATGAAATTCCTTATTGTCCTTTGTTTCATCTATCTAAAATATAAATTAGGTTATATTATGCTTGGACAGCTACCCTTTAATGCAGTATTAAATTCCTCTAAATAATGAAGCACTTTCTGAGTCTAAGAAGCTTTAGTCATCTCTGTGAAAATAATCGTAGGACCTGGTGTCGCTTACTCCTTTTTAAGCTTAGGAATCAGCTGACAGGGATGTAATTTAAAATAAAACCACTTGTATATGCATCATACAGGCATGGTTTGGGGTATAATTTCAGTGTTTGTGGGTCCCCTGAAGCCTGGCAAAGGCAGGTTGATGCCCTCAGTAATCCCCTGCTCTTTTTGAGGGCAGAAGCTGACCTTTCAGGCCTGGGGTCTGCCCCCCTGAGAGAACACCAGCTGGCACTTGGGTGCATAGTCCCAGAAGGGGGGCGCCCAGTGCCCAGCATCGACCAAGGCTTCCTTGCTGTGTAGCCAGATGGAGGGGCCTCGGCTGTCAGCATGAGCCCGCTCTGAGAGCCCTTTCCTAACGGGTTCATCTGTTCCTGGGGCGGCGCCCACGGGACCACAGCACCCGCCAGCGGTTGCCTGGGAACGAAGTTTCCCACAGGTGGCTTCGGGGCCATCCCAACAGCCCCTTGTGAACGAGATGTTGCTTTGCTGAGGCTTCCTGTGTGTGTGTTCTCATGGGCAGAGCTGAGTGTAGCCCCTTTGCGACGAGGGCCCGCGTTTGTGACGAGGGCTACTGCTTGCCGTTGTTGTGGTCCCTTATGACCGACTATTGTATGTCATTAGCCAAGGGCCAGAAGAGCGTAGTAACAGCAGGTCCTCCAGGACTTGCTTGAAGGAGCCTAAACCAACCGGAAGTGGCCCGATTGTGGAGCGGAAGTGGGAGGGAAACAGGAACTATACGTGAAAAGCATTCCTGATTGCCTCAGTGACTTTTCTTTTTTAAAAAATTAATTTATTTTTAATTGAGAAATTAAAAATTACATGTATTTATGTACAACAGGATATGTGGTTGACGTATGTACATTGTGGAATGGCTAAGTCAAGGTAATTCACATAGCCATGACCCCACTCAGTGACTGAAGTATTTTTTTTCTCTCGAAGACCTTTATTTTTAAAATTTAGAAGTGTTTTCTATCTGTAGTGAGGAGAGTATGCCATGGGACATCCACACCCCATTTTTCCAGGCTTATCTGTTGGTAATGTGTTACCTCATTTCTTTATGGCTTATTCTAGTGCTGGTTCCTTGTGTCTCTACATGAAACTGTGTGTGAAATATTTGTATTTTTGGTACACTTATTTTAATATTTATAATATTTATATTGGAGATCTGAATTGTATCAATGTTTCCAGTTAGTAGGGTTCTTTCTTGGATTTTTCTGAACCAATATTTGTATCTTCCCTTTTTTCTCAATGAAAAGCCTAAATTGTTTTAGAATTGCTTCACCTGTTTAATATTTAAAAACCAAATATAAATCAGACGAGGTAGTGCCCACCTATAATCCCAGCACTTTGGGAAGCTAAGGCAGGAGGATTATTAAAGTTAATCCCCATCTGGGCAATTTAGATTCTGTCTTAAAATGAAAAATAAAAAATAGATGGGATGTAGCTTAGTGCAAAGCCCAAGGTTCAGTTTTCAGTACTGCAAACAAACAGACAGAAAACCCTTGGGTTCAGGGTGTTTTGCAGTTTTTGCAGTCCTATCCAAGATGGTGTGGCTGGACACAGTGTTTGTAAATTTCTTGTTTTTTTATTCATTTGAGATACAGTTGTATTCACTTCAGCTCACTTTTAATTTATTGCCATCCTTGTGGTTTTAATTTTAATTTTTGAATATGTAGGCATGTGCTTCCATATCAAAAAAGATATACATTACTCCTCTGGAAACATCACTGCTCTGTCCAGTCTACCCTGTTCCTTTTCTTTCTTGTAGGTTCTCAACTTCAGCAGTTTGGATTATCCCTTCTATATTTCTTTTTGTAGAAATAAGCAAATGCACATTATGTTACTTTCCCTTTAGGTTACCTACAAGGTAACATCCTTATGTGTTCTTTGGCCTTTTTCACTTACCCTATCATGCAAGTCACTCCTTAACAGTAATAGAAATAAATCTAGGGGCTGGGGATTTACCTCAGTGGCAAAAGCGCCTGCGTGGCAAATGCAAGGTCATGAGTTCGATTCCTGGTACCCGAAGAAAAACAAACAAAAAAAAGAAAGAAAGAAATGTTTTTGTTTTTTTGTTTTGTTTTGTTTTTTTGAGACAGGGTCTCACTGTGCAGTTCAGGCTGGCCTTGAGCTCACTTTGTAGCCCAGGCTGGTCTCAAACTTGCAACAATCCTCCTGCCTCAGCCTCCTGAGTGCTGGGACTACAGGCATGTGCCACTACGCTCGGCCTAGAAATAAATCTTGCCGATAGCATTCTACTATAGTGTATGTACCTTGTTTATTTAGCCACTTTCCAGTATTTGTATATTTGCATAGTTTCCAGTATTTTACAATGATAACTGAAACAATGGTTAATAATCTTGTGGATATATATTTTCATTTTGTTGAAGGTATATCTTCAGGGTAAATTCCTAGAAGGAAAATTATTGAAATAAAGGACAGATACATATGTAATCCTGATAAATGTTGCCAATTTCCTTCTACTGATATTATAGTCCTCTTTCCTTTGCTTCCAGCCCACAGCCTTGAAACTGGATGTGCTGTCAAGCTGATAAATAGCTGTGAATGTGATGGGTTTGAAATGGCATTTCAGTGTAGTTTTAATTTGCATTTCTCTAATCTTGACTAAGTTGAAGTGCTTCTAGATTTTACAGTTAGAGACTAGTTAGTGTAGCTATGGAAGCTAAAGTTCAGCAGTGCTACTAAAGAATACATTTTGTTTACATTTCAAGTCCTTTGGTCAGACCAAGGATTTAAGTGCTTATAAGGGCAGCCAATCTTATCTCCAGTTGGGTATAGGGATTAACTGTTACTTTTTAAAAAAGCTTTTTCTGGGTCACTGTTCCTTTACATTTTGCTCTTTTTCTCCTGGTTCTTCTAGGTTGGCCAGGTTCATGGTGGATTGATGGGGGTTATTCAGAGAGCCATGGTCAAGGCATGTCCTCATGTCTGGTTTGAGCGCTCAGAAATGAAGGATCGACACCTGGTTACAAAGAGGTAGGAGACTGAAACTAGCAGGTATTCACTGAGCTAGTGCAGAAGCTGATAAATTTGGGCTGTGACAAGAGTGGGCAGGCCCTGGTACACACCAAAACTAGAACATACAGAGCTCTAGTTAGAGTTGAGTATTTTTCTGATGAATCACTTAGCAAGATTTTAAAGAGTTCTGTGTTCATAGTGGGACACATGAAGAGGTTAGAAGGCTCACAGGTCTACAGTGCTGTGGCTTAGGTATAGTCCAGGCAGGGGACTTTGGAAGTTGTCATGTGGGAGGCTGAATAATTGATAACTCTTTGCTGAATAGAGAGATGCTTGATTAAGTTCAGCTGCATATCCACTGTCGCTGAAGTCCAGCTACAGTCAGAACTCATGAGCTTGTGTCAGTCAGCTTTCTGTCACTGTGCCGAAATACTGGAGACAGTCAGCTTCCTAAGGGAAGGGTCTTTCTCTCTGGTTCCTGGTTTCAGAAGTTTCAGTCCATATCTAGTGCAGTTCAGAGGGCTTCTTGGCCCAGGGCAGGGGAGGATGTTCACCTCACAGGGCCTGGGAAGCAGGAAAGCAGGGGACCCAGGGCTTCAAAGACCCTCGAGAGCAGCCTCCAGTGGCCTAACTTCCATCCAGTTGGCCTCGCCTCCTGAAGTTCCACTGCCTCCCAGGAGTGCAGTAAGCTAGCAACAGCCCTCTGTCACTGGCCTGTGGGGAACACACACCCATGCTACAGCGGATCTCTACGGAAGGGCAGAAGAGGAACATCAGGGCTTGGGAAGAGGCGAGTTATGGGAACTTCTGCTGAGAAATAGCTTTTTGTTTGAGGCCTTTAACTGGAGGTACTCTGGTCATTGCTTCTATAAATGCATGATGGCCCAGGCACTTTTTTTCTTTTTTCATTACTGGGAATGGAACCTAGGGCCTTTGCACTGAGCTGCATTCTCCATTTTTTTTTTTTTTTTTTTTGGTACCAGGGCTCCAACTCAGAACCTTGCACTTGCCAGGCAGGCGCTTGTGCTGCTGAGCTACACCCCCGGCCCTCCCAGTCCTTTTTTATTTTGAAACAGAGTCTCACTAAGTTGCTAAGTTGCCCAGGTTGGGTGCAAAGTTGAGATCCTCCTGCCTTAGCTCCCAGAAAAGTACTTGTGAAAATCTGCTTCGGGTTGGAAAGTCTGTTCCCTCACCTGAGATTACATAGCAGTGGGGTCCTCTGGCAGCTGCCATCTCTTACTTTACCAGCTTCTACTGAGCAGTGAGCTGCAGCTGTAGCTGTGAGGAGCACAGGCCCTAGAGTTATGAGGTAGCCTCTTCTGGTGTGTGTGCCGCCAAAGCAAGTACCAGATAGCTTCCTTTAGAAATGGCTCACCAATACTAAAACGTATTCCAGGTCCTTCTCACTGCGAACAAAGAATTAAATGAGATAAGCCTAAAATGTTGCCAAAAGTTTATTTGAAAAGTGGGAGTGAGGGAGAAACTGACTCTGCAGAGCAAATTTAGGCCAAACAAGAGAGGAAAAGAGAAAAGCAAGAATAAAAGTATATCCTGGTCTGGAAGACAGAGGATGGGCTACTGTGAAAAGTCAAGATAGCAGGTTCCTCCCGGTGTCCGCCTCAGGAACCTGGAGAAGTTCTTCAGAGTGCTCCTGAGAGCTGTGCTGTGGAGCTCCTGGAATCCCGCCACGCCTCTTCCCAGGCAGTCTAAGCTATGCCCTATCTTCTATCTCATTGGCCCTGAGGTTTCTTCCTAAGCTCTGTGGTATGTGTTTCCTGGGAAGTTCATCCTGACTCACTTAAAGAGTCTACTGCTCGGTGACAATGCAAACAGGTGCAGCATTCCTTGGTCCATTCCTCAGATGTGGAGGTATCGGGTTAATAACCCTTAGTTATTGCGGGCTGATTAGGCCTGCAATCTCCCAAGCGAGTGGACTGTGAAGGCTTAAATAAATGAGACAATTGAAATGATTTCAGGGCTCCAGGAGGGTCTCACTGTCTTACAGACTTTGAGATTCTCTGGGTTAAGTCAAAGACTTCTCTGGGCAGCCCGTATTTATTAGGTTTTCAAACAAAGAAGGGGGATACTCAAGAAAATGCAGGAATCTGAGCAGGACCTTGGGAGAATTTTCCCAAGCAGTAAATTATGTCAATCAGGCAAACTGCCTTATCTTTAGGTTGGTATTTATTATAGGAGTGTGAAGCCTGCAGCTGCAGTCTCCTTGTAGTTAATTGGGGTTGGAGCCAAACGTCCTCAGCTGTGGCCTTATCTTGTCCTTTGAGGCGTCACAGCTTCACAGGCCAATACAGGCCTCAGTGGTGACCAGTGACTCACAGAGGTTTACTTACTATGAGTCCACTGCCCATCCCCAGACAAGGGCCTAAGCTTTGGATAACTCACAAGTGAACATGGAAAGCCAATTGGTTAATATTAAACCCTGCCCAGAGCCACTTTGTAGTGGTCTCCAACAAGGAAGTATACTGTACAAACACATGGCCAGGCACACAAAGCTCATGTGTGGTGGCCTGGAGCTCAGGTTACATGGCTGGCTGGGATGCTTTTTGTTGTTTTTTTTTTTTTGGTACCAGGAATCAAACTCAGAACCTTGCGCTTGCCAGGCAGGCGCTTGTGCTGCTGAGCTACATCCCGAGCCCAGGATGCTTTTTAAGAGTAAGCTGAAGATACTGAAAGTCACTCACTTTTTTTTTTAGCTTGAAGAGAATAAAAATAAATATTAAAAATGATATAGAATTTCAAAACAAGATGATAGAAAATCAACAATGGTTGTTATATTACATATTATTATCTTCAAAGTAGTTGTTCAGATTACCAGATACTGGTAGAGTGGATCAAGAAACAAAATCCAACAATATACTGTATACAAGAAACACATTTAACTCAGAAGAAAATTTACAGACTGGAAGTCAAAGGGTGGAAAACAATACTCCATGTGATAGGAACCCAGAAAAAAGCAAGGGTAGCTATTCTGTTTGCAGACATTGTAAACTTCAAACCAAGAATAATCAAAAGAGAAAGAAGGTCACTACACACTAGTTAGGGGAAAACTGCAAGAGGAAGAGATAACAATCATAAATATATATGTACCAAATACAGAAGCACCCAACTATATAAGACAAATTTTAATAGACATGAAAAATCAAATAAGCAATAACCATCATAATGGGGGACTTTAATACCCCATTGACCAAAGACATAGGTCAACTAGATAAAAAATCAGCAAAGAAATAGCAGAACTGAACAAAACTTGTGAGCAGATAGACTTAGTAGACCTTTATAGAGTGTACCACCCAACAACATCAGAATACACATTCTTTTCAGCTGCATACGGGGGATGTTCTCTAAAACAGACCATGTAGCACATAGAGCATGCTTAAGTAAATACAAAGGAATTGAAATTATCCTATGCGTATTAGCTGAGCATAGTGCAATGAAATTGGAAGTTATTGACAAAAGAAACTGCAAAAACTTCACTTTGAAATTAGAGTAGAGCAATTGAGAGAGTACAGATCTCTTTCCTTTTATTTTTTATTTGGTCTTTTTGAGACAGGGTATCACTCTGCAGTTCAGGCTGGCCTTAAACTCACTTTGTAGCCTAGCCAGGCCTCAAACTCACAGCAGTCCTCCTGCTTCAGCTCCCATTTGCTGGGATTACAGGTGTGAGCCACCACACCCAGCTCTTTACTTTTAAAGAAAGACAATTTGAGCTTATTTCCCTCACTTACCTCTTACTGCTTCTCACCCTATTGCTTTGCAGTTATATGTGTACTTTTGAGCATAAGGAATATGAGAAAGGACCCCAGTCTGTCTCTTGAAAGATAAAATTTTGATGCATTTTTCTTCACAGACTAAAAGAGCATGTTGCTGATAAGAAAAAATTACCCATATTAATCTTCCCTGAAGGTAAGAATGGAGACTGTGGCCCACCATACTATAGAGCATGCTACAAATCACGGGAAGTAAATGGAGTGGAATGGCTATACGGCTGGCCTTCTTGGTCCAGGTCACTCTTGTTCTATAGGAATGGGACAGAGAAAAGGAACCTTCGCTGATCATTCATTTCCTGTTTTCTCTTGAGATTTGATGAAAGTCATGGTGCGTTTTTAAGTCATTTCTGAATAATGAACTAAGAAAAGTTCTGTCTGATTTTTTTAAAGGTTGTATTTTATTTTTGCTGTTGTTGCTTTTTGAGACAGGATCTCACTATGCAGTATGCAGATCAGGCTGGCCTTGAACTCATACGGAACAAAACTTGTTCAGTAGAGCAATTGAAAGAGTACGGATCTCTTTCTTTTTATTTTTTATTTGGTCTTTTTGAGACAGGGTCTCACTCTGCAGTTCAGGCTGGCCTTAAACTCACTTTGTAGCCTAGCCTGGCTTCAAACTCACAGCAGTCCTCCTGCTTCAGCCTCCCAATTGCTGAGGCAGTAATCCTGCCTCAGCTTCCCAAGTGCTAGGATTACAGGTGTGCTCCGCCACACCTGGCAATTGTGAGTTTTTTTGGTTGTGTTTTAAATATATTGGAATTGTCATCTGTTGTGACAAAGTTGTTCCCATAGAGTGTTTAATAGTATAGGTTGTTATTAAACTTGCTTAGAATTATTGTGTGACTCCTTCAGCAAAGGTTAATTTGTGAAATGGTAGTAAAAAGCCTGCAATTTTTGTATTTTGCATAAAAGTTATTTCTTTCTAAATTGAAAAAAAAAAAATGACTTACTCCCGCACTCCTGCTCGCTTTTAGGGACCTGCATCAATAATACTTCTGTCATGATGTTTAAGAAGGGAAGCTTTGAGATTGGAGGAACTATACATCCGGTCGCCATTAAGGTGAAACATGTTTAAAAGGCATTGGATTGGGGATGGTATTTTTGATGTAATTACAAATTGCAAATCTGCAGGAATGAGGGACACTTGCATGCTCTACTCAGATGCTCTACTAGTTCTGTAGGCTTTGCCCCACTTGCTTTCTCATTCTCTGTCCCCTCTTTTCCCTCTTCCCCTCCCCCTCTGTGTGTAGATATGTACTGGGTGGCTGGATGCCAGGGGTTGGTTATATTAAGTAGTAAGAATGTAGTCATAGGCGAAACAGATACTGTCCCTCCTTTCCAGTACTGGCCTTTCAGTTATATGTGGAGACAGATATTTACCAGTTGCATAAATAACCCTTGTATTGCAATGCTCTGGGGCTCTATTTAGAAAAGCAGTTGTCTCTAGTCAGAGGAGTTAGCTGACCCAATTTACTCATTGTGATCAGTTCTATCAAAAAGAAGAGAAGTGACGTCGTTTGTCTTCTTTTGGGGTCTGCCAGAGCTCTTTGGCCTGCCGCCCCAAAAACACCGACTGAAAGAAGCCCCCACTTGGTGCCTGACTAGGGTGTATTTTTCTTTTCTTTTTCTCAGTATAACCCCCAGTTCGGTGATGCCTTTTGGAACAGTAGTAAATACAACATGGTGAGCTACCTGCTTCGTGTGATGACTAGCTGGGCCATCGTCTGTGACGTGTGGTACCTGCCGCCCATGACCAGAGAGGTAGGTATTCCTCAGATCTCACCTGGGCTTTGTGCTGGAACCCTGGATCTGGAAACTTGGGCCCCTGCAGAGCTACTTCACATATGCCCTTCCGCTTTCTCAACAGATAATTTATTTTTCAAATAATGTATCCAGTGCTCTTCAAAGCAGGGCATTGTATATATTTTTTGTTTGTTTTTATTTTTTTTAATTAGTTAAGATTACTGGTACATTTTAGGTACACATAATGATCTCATTCATCCTAGGGTATTTGTACCTGTACATATCTGTTTTTTTTTTGTATTTGGTTTTTTTCCGGTATCAGGAATTGAACTCACGACCTTGTGCTTGCCAGGCAGGCACTGTGCGGCTGAGCTAAATCCCCAGCCCCACATGATATATCTTGATTTTTTTTTTATCTCCTTCCCCTAACCTCCCTTCAACCCTTCCTCCTCTCCCTATTTACAAAAGCTTTGTTTCCATTTTTTCTTCTTTTTCTTTTCTTTTCCCTTCCTCCCGGGGCATTTTATATTGAAAGAGACTATTCCATCATAGCTCTTGGTTTATTGTCCCTACAGATACTATGGAATATTGTGTTCAAGCAAGACTAATAAAGAGCATAGTGAAGATATGTACATGATAAAAAAGGCAACACAGACTGCATTTTCTTGATAGGATAAACGAGATTTGTTATCATTGAAAACAGAAAGCATTTGGCCTAAAGTTGGAATCTTATATTTCAAAACAAATATCAATGATGATGAAGCATTTTAAGTTTTTTAAAAAATTCTATATCCTTGATTAGAATTTTCTAATTTCTTTTTTAATCAGGAAGGAGAAGATGCTGTACAGTTTGCAAATAGAGTCAAGTCTGCTATTGCTGTGCAAGGAGGATTGACTGAACTGCCCTGGTGAGAAAGTGTTCAGGAATACTATTCTCTTTTTATGTTTAAAAAAAAAGTCACTGTTAAATGTTATTTATTGTGCTAGTTATCTATAGGCTAAGCTGAAAGTGATAGTGGGTTACACAAAATAACACTTAAGGAAGATAGTTGTTTATCTCTCCCCATAAGCATCCAGGCCCTGTGACAGCCCGGCTGTTTTGCTCTTCCTCCTCAGTGTGTGCCTTTACGTTATGGTCCGTGATGGCCGCTCTGACTCTGCCCAGTGTATACAGCAAGTAGCCAGCAGGAAGGAATTTAATGAGAAGGACACAAGCATCTCCTCAGGAGCACACACTGGATGCTAGACGTGCAGTTGTGTCCATTGGCTAGAGCTGAAATCACATAATAGCAGCCAACCGCAAAGGACACTGGGGGGTGTAGTCTTTGTTTTGGGTGGGCATGTTCTTCGCTAAAGTTTAGGGCTCTCTTCTACTGAAGAAGAAAGAGAGAGTGGATTTAGGGGTGTGACAGGGGACTACTTGTTCATATTTCGCTCTGGCTATATTAAAGGAAACTTAAAGGGAAACAAGTAAAATGTTTTAGTTATAAATAACTATGGCTTTCATTCTTTCGTTTAAGGAAGATTGGACATAGGTGAATATATTAGCTTGGGATGCCGTAACAAATACCACAGACTAGGCATCATAAGCAACGGAGATTTTCTCACAGTCTGAAAGTTTGGTGTTAGGATGTCACACGGCCAGTTGCTACTGCGGGCTCTCCTTGGAAAGGCTCCCTTGTCCCCTGGCTCACACGACCTTTCCTTTGAGAGCAAGCAAGTCCTCTAGTGTCTCTTCTTCTGAGGGCACTAATCCCATGGTGAGGCCCACCCTTGTGACTCCTTCAAACCCCGCTTCCTTTCCAAAGGGCTCATCTCCAAAGGCCATTGACTGGGGTTTAGAGCTCCAGCATAGGAATTGGGGGTGGGGGAGTAAAAATGTTCAGTCTGTAGCAGTGAGGGTCAACTCTGCCTACTTTGTAATGGCAAGTGGAACCCTTGCACATATGTAGACCTTATTTTATCAGGGTGTCACAAGACAGTCTTATATTTCAAGTCCTATAAGTTCAATAAAATCCCCACTTCCTTTTTTGGTATGTCAGAAGCACTTTACATGAAAAATTCATTAAAATTAGCAGACAAGCAAGTAGGGCCTCAGGATTAGGGTGAAAGTCTCTAGAAGAAAGGCTAGCTGGAGGCTTATGCTTCTCCATTTAGTGGGGGACTATCAGTAAAATACTTCACCCTTTTATTTATATTAAACATGGGTGATCAACTGTATAGTGAATATTTACATTTTAAAAAGTTTATTACAGTAAAAGACTTGCTACTATTAGTCTCCTCAGGATACTCCCCCTTAATTCGAACACGCTTACCCCTCATTCTTGCACTGTCTGGGGCAGCTCTGGCAGTGCTCTTTCCTGAGTGTCTTTGTGGGGTATGATCAGAATTACAGCGAGTGCTGCTGCCGGCTGCCACCCACTGGGGAGGCGGGCTTGTGAGAACACGGCAGCGTGTCCACCTTATTCATCGGACCTCGCTCTTTTCCAAAGTCAAAACAACCACAAAAGGGAAATGTTTTGAATTGATTCAGGACATTGAGGCTGCAAGGATAGCACAGCTGAAGATACTCAGGAAAGAGGACTCTAGCCACTTCACGAAGTGGCAAGAAGGATGATGAGTGTTTGAAAGGGGTTAGGGGTAGGGAGTTGTCTTTTGAGACAGAGTCTCGCTATGCAGTGCAGGCTGGCCTTGAGCTCACTTTGTAGCCCAGACTGGCCTCAAACTTGCAACGATCCTCCTGCCTCAGCCTCCTGAGTGCAGGGATTACAGGTGTGCACCGCCACACCAGGCTGGGGGTGGTATTTTGAGGAGGACTAATGGCAGTGTCTTTTACAGTAATAAATGTTTTAAAAGATGTTCACTGTACTTTTGGATCACATCTCGTACTCTGCTTCCCTTCTTTAGTTCTCACTATTTCAGATTGATGTAAATGCTATGAATAGTTCTACACAGCTCGCTTGGAGAAAGAGCCTTCTCTTGAGGCTTCTGGGAACCTAAGAAGAGTGTTTCTTGTTTGGTGGAAACCTCTCACAACTGGCCCCTGTGTAGTCTGAGGACTGTGTTTGTTCTTAAATGGAGGGCTTGGGGATGCTGAGTGTTGGGTTTGTCCTTCCAGTCCTGACCTTGCACTAGTCTCAGCCGGGTATCTGGATGGAGGTCAAGGGCTGGGGACGTAGCTCAGCGGCACAGAGCCTGCCTGGCAAGCACAAAGTCCTGAGGTCAATTCCCGATACCAACACCCCCCCAAAAAAAAAACTGAAACTAGAGATCTCATCTGACCCAGCTATTCCCCGTTACAGGCATGAAAGTGCTCACCTGGGAAAGCCCACTCCGAAACTGGATGGAGGTCAATCTCTGTCCTCATGGCCTGGCGCTCACTCACTAGCCTGCAATCTCTCATCACCATATGAAAGCACTGGTTGAACATTCATGCCTCACTAGGTTAAAATTAAACAATCACAGCATACAGTAAGCAGATTTGCAGCCCATGCTTTCCTAGGCGTTAAAATCTAAGACACTGGAACAGTAGGGAGAGGGGACCCAGTAGACCAGGCTCCTGTCAGCTCCTCGGTGTGTTTTCTTCGTGTAGCTAAGGAAGGAGAGGCACGGAGCACCTTTAGGACCCAGCCAGGTCTGCCCACACCACCCTGGAGGGGGCCCAAGACCCACAGGCTCTGGATGCTTGCTGCTTCTCAGGCACTAACCTCCAGTCAAGTGCTGTTTCTGATTTAATCTGTGTTATCTTCAGTCTGTTTTGGAATATGGAAGAGTTTAAATATTCAACATTTAGTGCTTTGGATAAAGACAATTCTGGTTAAATACGGGGTTATATTTGAGAAATAATTATCCTGTTTATTGGTAAGGAATTTGTGCACACAGATATAACACTACTATTTCTTGTGTTTATTTTAAATTTTTCATACAGTTTTCCAGTAAGACACAGGTAGATAAAAAGCCGATATATTTTTTTCCCTTTGAGAAAAATACAGGGAAACAGTCCTGGTTTTAACGCTCCTTATTGAAATTCAAATGTTGAACGCAGCAACCCTAACCTCTAAAAGACACCTGAACGGAGGAGATGCCGTTCTTTATCTACCCCAGTAACCTGTGGTTGCTGAGAGGTAGCTCAGAGACTGAAGGTCTTCCCGCTGCCAAATCCAGCATCCTTTGTCCCTTTATTGGCCGCAGCACCCCGCAGTATATGTTAACGGGGACCTTTCCCACTTCCTTGTGGGGAGGATCTTTGATAGATTTACTTTTCTGTTCCCAGGGACGGTAGCCTGAAGAGAGCAAAAGTGAAGGACACCTTTAAGGAGGAGCAGCAGAAGAATTACAGCAAGATGATTGTGGGAAATGGTGCTCTCAACTTGGACTCGGACTGATGGTGCCCCGGAGAGAGCTTGGCTTCCCTCAGCTTCCCTTAGAAATACAGTGGTTGAGGGGGATTTGGTTTTTGTGGTTTTGTTTGTTTGTCTTTGTTTTCTTTGTTTTGGTGTTTTGAGACAGGGTCTCACTATGTAGTTCAGACTGGCCTTGAATTTTTATAGCCCAGGCTGGCCTCGAACTTGTGGCGGTCCTCCTGCCTCAGCCTTTTGAGTGTAGTGTTTTGTTTTTATCATTAATCTATTCTGTAGAATGATTGTCTCTACCTCTTGATGCCAGAGGCAGAAGCTGCAGGTGCCCTTTTGGGTCCTCTTGTTGTTCTAGCATTAGCCCAGGAACTGTAAGGGAGTTCCCTGAGTTACAGGAGGTTCTGAACCATCCAAGCTCTGTTTTCCTAATTTGCTTTCCCATACCCTTCACTCTCTTGTGGGTGGGATCCACATCCGGGTGAGGATACCGTCATGGCCATGGCCTGATGCAAGGTTGACAGCAGATTCAGGGGATGTGATGTGCTGATCTGAGGGTGGAAATGAAATGTAAATTATTTTTTATTAATGTGTTGGAGAAGAAATGCTATTTGGGAAGCTTCCCCAAGGGAAAATGAGGGGCGGTAAACGAGTGTGTGGGTGTGCATGTGCAGGCGTGTGTGTATTTATGTGTGGGGAACTCACAGCACATTTCAGCCAGCAGTGGTGACAAAGAGCTTAGTTGTTCGTGTTTGTGTGCTCAGTACTCCCTCCTGTCTACAGGTTTGTTGTTTTTTCTAAATATAAACATGTTTTCAAATAGAAGGAATCCTTTAAAATATGCCATTGGTTGTCTTAAATATGAATGAGGGCAGTGTGTAAAGTCACCCTTCACCCTCCAGCCTTCCCTGGTTTATTCTTAAACTTTCCAAGTCCCTTCAGCAGAAAAAGAAGTGATATAAATCACCTTTTGGAAACTGAGCCTTAAATTTTTTAAAGGGGAAAGAAGCTTCCCCAACTGGAAATAGCATTAGCAATATTTGGTAGCAATATAATAGCACCGTAACCATGTACAGAATGTGAACTATCTCGCCGTGGATATAAATAAATTTTATATTTTTAAATGTGTGTTGCATGATTTCCCATCTCCTCTGCCTCTGTCAAATTTTGAGTTAAATCCCTTCTTATAACAGAGATTGTTTGTTTTCATTTCAGTAACATCCTTTAGGTTTCATCGGGCCGGAACACTAGGACACTGGGAACACTGGAACCTGGGAACTGGAACATTGACCACTGGTCTTTTTTTAAATCTCTCTCTCAGTCTAGCTATTTGGACTCCGGCCTCGTGAACTCTGCCTTGAACAAATCCCTGACTCAGATATTTGCAGGTGGACCCAGACAGTTACTTCTCACTGATAGTTGGGCAGGCCCGGCAGGGCACCTTCCCTGGGAAGCGCTCTCATAGAGACTGATGGACCAGATCCCATAGGAGAACTGGCACACAGGGTTTCCTCTTGGTCCGGTGCTTTGCTATCCCCGCCCCTTGTTGCTCTGTGGTTTGCCCCTCCCCCCAACTCTACTGGGGTAATCAGCACATCCACCTATATTAAGGTGACCCTTTGTCTTTTTTTTTCCTCAGAGAAGTTCCTTTTTCTTTTTTTTACTTTTCATATTCAGTATGGCTTGAACTAATTAATCCATTGAATCATCTTGATTCTCAGGAAAGCTGATAGAAGAGCTAATAGCTATTTTGTTTGGACATAGATAAAAGGTATCTTTCTGAGAGTGCTGTGAGAACAGTAATGTTACTGGGCATTCACTGGCCAATCGAGGGCTTTCTCACCCTTAGCTGGAACTTCTGTCTTGTAGGTCTCTGACCTGAACAGCTTTCAGGTTGCTGGAGGAATTGTGTTACCGAAAACATGTTTCTGGAAGCAAATACTGCACAGATTTAGTTCAGACTCCTTAGAACCTCCCTATGCTATTTTATATCCATGTTAGAAATATGGTGTCCAGCATTTAATATTCATACAGTCCGTGTCTTCATACAGTCCATGTAATGACATTTCAGAGGTAAGTGAGACTCATCTCATGACCTGGGTCTTGTGGTTGTCCCTATGTTTATTCCAGTTCTGTCCTGGCTGTATTTACAAATAGCAGGCTTTCAGAATGCCAACGTGTCTTGGTTACCTTTTTCTCATTTCTGAGACAAAATACCCAATGCCCAGAATTAAGGAAGGAAAGGTTTATTTAACTAACAGTTTGTGGAGGTTTCAGTCCATAATCAGCTGGGTCCAAGGCAGGGTGGGGTGGCACAAGGGTAACACTTCAAGGCAGCACAAGACAGCAAAAGCAGCAAGAGCAAAAGGGGAGAGGGAAAAGCAAGTTTCTTTTCCTCCCTTATATTGTGTGCTGGCTTAGTGCCCTCCTCTTGCACTGGTTTAGGATGAATACAAAGTAAGGACCCTGGCTCCCTGCCGAGTCACATAATTAACCTTCCAGACTTCTCAAGTTGACACAATGAACAACATCCCAGAGCAGTAAAGGCACATCCTTTTTACCCCAGGATGCAGAACTGCTGAGTCACTTAGCCAAGCATCTGGATTCCTCAAGTTGACACAATGCATCAATCACAACGCAAGGTTTCTGAAATACCTTGGCACAGCCAGGGTGTGGAGGAGCAACTGTCTGTGAAACAGTAAATAGACTCAGGGCACAAGGACCTAGTCCTCAGCAGCAGCAGGTGCAAAGCAGTTTCCAGGAAGGTTCCTGGTGTAAACATCTTGCAAAGCACGATCAGCATCTGGCTTGATCCCCGGGGCATACATAGCACTTGGGCGCTGTGTTGATGTCTTAACATATGAGGCTAGGGCTTTGTTTCCTAAATATGGAGTTCCTAAACTACACCACCTCCCAGTTCCCGATTGGGCTGAGCAGGGTGTGAGGGGAGGCGGGAAAGGCTGGGTCTGGATTGGTACCAGAGATTGGGGTCCCTAATACAGCTCTTGACAAAAAGTGTGCCTGCTTGCTTTTTAACGTTTGCACCCAGTGGATTACAGTAGTATTAGGTATTATTTGTAGTAATGTCGAAAGTCATCAGATAAAGTGTCGTAAGACATCCTGTAATGGTCTCTTATCACTGTTTTTGCAGCCTTTTGCAATTGTCCAGTTCCCCTTGTCTTAATATTTATTACGAGACAAAATACAAATATGTACATGAATGTATGCAGGAACATGTCAAGAACAATGGCAAGAACAAATCCCAGTAGGCTCACTACCCAGACTAAGAAGTAGAACATGACTGTATGGTAGAAGATCTGAGAAATGAATTTCTTAGTGGGTGTGATCACACATGTCTGTAATCCCAGCACTCGGGAGGCTGAGGCAGGAGGCTTGCCATGAGTTTGAGGCCAGCCTAGGCTACATAGTGAGTTTAAGTCCAGCCTAAATTACAGAGTGAGACCCTGTCTCAAAAAAAAAAAAAAAAAAATCAGTTTCTTGTTCCAGTTCCACTTGATGAATGTGTGGGCTATTTCTAGCTTTGGTGTTAAGAGTCCTTCGATGTGTCTCCTGATGGACTTGCCCAGGAGTTTGTCTAGTTTGTCATTTAGTAGGGATTAGGGTTGCTGCATGATAACATACCAGAATATTCAGGTTTAGGGCAAAAACTGCCAATCTTTACCAAAAGGTTGTACCATTTTATACAACCCACAAGCAGCATGTGAGAACAACATTCATGTCTAGTGTGACAACATACTTGGATTTATTTTTGCCATCTTATTTGTCCCTTCTTGTCCATCTTTTTC
The DNA here is from genome assembly GCF_000276665.1 of Chinchilla lanigera. Lineage (NCBI taxonomy): Eukaryota > Metazoa > Chordata > Mammalia > Rodentia > Chinchillidae > Chinchilla > Chinchilla lanigera. The sequence goes on along the minus strand of NW_004955474.1, from coordinate 6,115,805 downwards.
TCCTCTTGTTCTTTTTTGAAATTATTACTTCTTCCATTTATTTTCTCTACATAAATTGGGGATTATTGGTCTTTTTCTTTTCTTTTTTTTTTTTTTTTGTACCAGGAATGGAACTCATGAACTGAGGCTTGCCAGGCAAGGGCTTATTCCGCTGAGCTATATCCCCGGACCTTTTTTTCCTTTTCTGAGACAGGGTCTTGCTATGAAGTTCAGGCTTGCCTTGATCTCTCTTTGTAGCCCAGGCTGGCCTCAAACTTGTAACAATCCTCCTGCCCCAGCCTCCCAAGTGCTGGGATTACAGGATTGCACCACCATGCCTGTCTTATTGGTCTTATTTTTATTTGTTCTGTGTTACCTTACAAACTTCAAGTTGGATGCTTACCAAATTCTAAAGTTGAAATTTTTCCTAGCTCTTGAATAATGCAGGAGTCCTGAAAGTTGAACTCCAACCTCTCCCCCTCCATTTGTATACTGTGGCTTTGATCTATCGTGTTGATAGCGGCATGGGTTAGGAGGGGGGATACAGTTGTTGGAAATAGGTCACTAGGGGCATGCCTTTGACTCCATCCTCTCTGGCCCTTTGCTTCTCTCCCTGCTTCCTGGCCACCGTGAGATGAGTGACTTTTCTCTGTCATCTCCGTCTCACACAGCACTTCTGCCTCACTGTGTGCCGGAAGCTACAATGCCCAGTGACCATGAAGTGAAACCTCAGAAACCGTGAGCCAAAATAGACCTTTCCTCCTTTCAAGTGTTTCCCCCCAACATTCTGTCACAGACCTGTCATCATTTGTGGGATTTCATCATCTCTTAACCCTCCAGAATAGGGACTAGCAAACTACAGCTCACAGCCTAGTCTTACACTTTGCCTCTTTGTGTCAATTACATTTTATTAGAAGACGGCTACGCTCATTTGTTTACGCGTTGTCTGTATCTGTGCTTCACCTGCAACAACCAAGTCGTGCAGTTGCCATAAGGACCACAGGGTTCACAGAACCCCAGGTGTCTATGATCTGGTTCTTCACTACAGTTTGCCTACCTGACTACTAGGCCAGTAGTATTGGTCTGAGACCACTTGAAACAGAATTTCTGGCTTGAGATTTATTGGGCCATGAAAGTAGTCTTTCATGAAGGCCACCTTGTGGTTTTGAATTTTCTGCATAATATAATGCCACTTTTTACTAACCCATGTTGTATTTATAAGTAATTTACTTTTTGATTTTGTTTTTTGTTTTTATTGTTTTTTGAGACAGGGCTCCCTCTGTAGTTCCATCTGGTCTCAAACTCACTGTGTAGTCCAGGCTGGCCTTGAACTCGCAGCAATTGACCTTGCCTCAGCCTCCCCAGTGCGGGATTACAGGTGTGCACCACCATGCCCAGCCCAGTTTATTTCTTTTAATTGCCAAGTGGTTTTAAGCCTTTAGGGGGGAGTTATTTTTCCCTGTCACTTAGCACTAAGGTTTGACACTAGCCATGGCTGGCTCACATTGGCGTGTGGAGAGGGATGATTTCTCCTTTACATTTGCACAAAGGATGTACCCCTTTGTGTTTTCCCACCCTAGGGGCGGGCCTTCAGTTTAATCTGTTGTCCTTTAGGCCCTTGTCTGTCTAGAAAACAGTGGTCAAGGTCGGCCAGTGCCTGCAAGGTGAAAGCTAAGTGCTGGCCCCATGCTCTACTTTGCTGTTGGGGATCTACCTTCCCTCAGTCCTTGCCTTGAGCAGACCTAATCTTGCTAATTTGTAGAAGCAGTCAAATTAATTATTATTTAGGAGGTTAGTGGATATTTGTTGCTACAAATAAAAATTCTAGGGATACCTGTAAATTAAAAAAAATCTGAGTGTTTTAACCTATAATAGAGCCACTATTTTAACATAAAGAGTAAAAGTTTATAATTATTTATTTGGAAATTAAATAGTTTGCTGAAGGTTTTTTTCTTTTTTTCCCATTCCCCTGCCATCCCTTTAGCCCCCCTTCCCCTCCATATTTACAAAAGTGTTGTTTCCATTTTTTCTTGCTCCTTCTTTTCTTTTCCTCCTTTCTTGTTCCCCTTTTCATTTGAACATTTTCTTCCCACCTTCCAAATATCTATTATACATTTTGGTCCTTATTTATACTTTTGGTTTCCTCACACCAGAGAAACTGTGTGATATTTGAATATGTATGTGCAATTTATTTCACTTAAGATTATGGTGTCAAGGTGCATGCATTTACCTAGAAATGTCTGAAGCTTAACCTTCTTTATGGCAGAGTAGTATTCATTGTATATATAAAAAAAAACTTCTTTATCCATACATTGGTTGTTAGTCTTTTGCTTTGTTTCCTCTACTATTACCACTTCAGAGAGGCCAGGTGTGTGGTTTTCAGATTTTCCCGTCTCATTGACCCCCAGGTTTGTCTTTGGTGAGCTGGAGTCTGGGGTTGCATCTTGCTAAAGTTTCTTCTCATTTTCTTTTCTTTCTTTCTTTTTTTTTTTTTTAACTCCTGGGTTGATTTTTGTCAGTTGCTTATGGCCCAGGTCCTGGTTCTTTGGCAGTGGCTTATTACAGTATTTTTTATGACTCTTAGGCAATCTCAGTCTTGATATACCAGGAAGAACAACTGATTAGACAATTATGTTATGTTGGCTAAAGTAGTGCATCTGGCAATAATAGCATGAAACATAGCCTAGAAAATAATAAACTGAAGTAACAATTAATTTGCCACCCTTAACTGTATGAACTAGATTTGTGGTTATATAACAAAATCCAAACTGAACCAGAAAATTGTATAAAGTACATATGCCTTTAGTATGGCAATTTGCCCTCGGAAGAAAATTTAAAATGGGTTGAGGGAAAAATAAATAGAAGAGATTAGAAGCAAGGCTGGAGGACAAAGGAAGATTAGGTGAACTTTGGGAAATGGGCAAAAAACACAGAAGGGAAAGAGAAAGAAGAAATAAAAATAAGAACAAAACAGCAAGAAAATTAAAAACAATACTCACATTCATATAAAAACAAGAAAACAACAAGAACAAAAAACCACAAGAAAAGAAAGAAAACAAATGTCCACTTCAAGGCATATCTCTGCTGTCACTGTTAGACAGAGTGGGCAGAATCTATACCTAAGTTGATTTAAGTCCAACAATCCAGTTGTAGATTTATGATGGGGTAGTAGATAATCTCAGCAAGCCTGTACCTTTAGTTCCACTGAAGTTCATACTGGTTTCTGGCTGTGATGATAAAACCAGATTTACTCAGATTGCAACACTCCGTGTGCCTTATGCCAGCTTGCAACTGGCAACCTCACCCTGACACTGGGAGTTGCTAGATGGAGCCAACCCACAATGCTCTGAGTTCTGAGCTTAGTTGTCCTCTCTCTGAGATAGCTTCCTTGCAATTGCCCCCTCCTGGTGGAGATCTAAACCCAAATAACTCACCAGCTACTGCAGTCTGCTGCATCTACTGCTCCATTCCACTGATGTGTTTCTCCATGGAGGCCTCAGATCACCAGTAGTCACCCTGAGTCTGCAGATTTGAACCGCCCTTCCTATGCAGTGAGACCCAGCTCGGGGAGAAAGTGCAGCTGGACACCTTCTTCTGTATTGAGTTTTTTCTCTTCGCTCTCCCAATGGGTTTCCATTCCCATTTCAGATCTTTCCTTGATCTCTTGAATTCACTGCCCTCCTTTTTTTCTTCCTCATGTTGCTATATTCCAGTGTCTGGACAACAAATCTTGAATAGGCTGTTTCTCTACTGATCACCACTCAACATCTTCCATCTCCCTTCTTTCCTTCCTTCCTTCCTCCCTCCTTCCCTCCCTTCCTTCCATCCTTCTTTTCTCTTTTTCTTTCTTTCTTTCTTTCTTTCTTTCTTTCTTTCTTTCTTTCTTTCTTTCTTTCTTTCTTTCTTTCTTTCTCTCTCTCTGTGTCTCTCTCTCTCTCTGTCTCTGTCTCTGTCTCTCTCTCTGTCTCTCTCTCTCTCTCTCTCTCTTTCTTTCTTTCTATAGAGTTTCACTTCAGGCTGGCCTCAAATTCACAGTGACCCTCCTGCCTCAGCTTCTGAGTGCTGGGATTACAAGTGTGACCCACATGCCCCTAATCCCCTGCAAGTTTTTTATGAGTTTTTTTTGCAGTGATTTCTAGGCAGTTAGAGACCAACAGGGAGAGCAATGATATTTTTAGCATTAATGGAGAATACAAGATTCAACAGCAGGAAGGCAACTGAAGGAAGCCACAGAATCAGCAGCTTTTTGGCGACACAAGTAGGCAGCAAGTTTTCCAGGGGTCTCATGTTTACAGTCTGACCTGAGATTCCCATCAAGGTCTTGGTAGACCTTAATGGGGGCCATAAATTCATGTGATGGGCACTCCCTGCTGTGGTAACCAACAGAAGCAATGCTGGCTACTGGTTGACCTTGGCTTTATGTCTGGGAAAGATCCCAGGAAAGTTTTGAGAGTAGCATGCATACCCTAGCTTGCTGGACTGGAGGATTTTAGATCCCTTTCTGCTACCTGCTTGTCTTCCTTCATTCCCTCTTCCTTTTCTTCTTCTTTTCCTTCCTTTTCATCATTTTTTGAGACAGGGTCTTGCTATGTGGACCAAGCTGGCCTTGAACTCACTAAATGGGCCAGGCTGACAAACTCTCAGTGATGCTCCTGGCTCAGGCTTCTGAGGGCTGGGTTTACAGGTGTACACCACCATGTTTGGTCATAATGCTTTTCTTTAAAAAATAAATGAATTTAAGATTTTTTTGAGAACTTTCAAATATTATGTCCCTTAACTTGATTAAGACATATTTTCAATGATTATGCAGATCAATTAAGAACTGCAGAGTAGAGTTGGAGCTGGGCGTAAGTGGCACATACCTATAATCCTTGCACTCAGGAGGCTGAGGCAGGAGGATTGCTGTGAGTTTGAGGCCAGCTTGAACTATAAAGTGAGCTTAAGGCTGGCCCGAACTGCTTAGTGAGACCCTGTCTTAAAAAGCCAAAAAAACAAAAACAAAAACAAAAACAAAAAAACCCAAAGATTAGAGTTGGGCAAGTTTTCAAATCACTGTTTCTCCGTAAAGTGAATCTCCTATATTCGGTGTCTACTATATGTCCTTTACGATTTTTGGCCTGGGACCCTAACAAGGACAAAGAAAACAAAGTACTTAGGCTTTATAGAAATCTACTGAAGAATGTGGTGGAAAAGAAAAGAAAATGTGGATGAAACCGTCACAGGGGTTTCTGAGCAGCTTTTTAAACTGTAAGCCTTGGGGAATAAATGCCCTCGCCTTCTCTCAGCCTTCACAGAACAGGGTCTCCTTCAGAGCCTGAGTGGTGTCTGGGAGCAGGGAGTGGCCCTGAGCTCTGTGGAATGCTCCTGAGTCACCATGTCTGTTTCAAGCACCCCTGACATCTTGTTGCTAAATCAGACGCGGTGAACTCTGCCACAGTTCCCGCTGGACGGAGCTTTCAGCGCCTGTTGTTTGTGAGACGCATTGGGAGATCATTTCTCCAGAACCAGAACTATTCAGGACCATCAGAGAGATGCCTTTGGAAATGTCATCCTATCTAGTCATTGCTGTGGAGATTTGGCTAACCGATAGAGTGACTCTGACTGATAGAGAGCTTCGCCCACAAAATCTGTCCCATTGCATTCCACTGAAGTCACCCCTCTGACACTGCACAGATACTATGCCGTGCATACAGGATTCCAGCTCCGTCAGTCCTAAGGCCGGCACTGCCACAGACAGGACTCTCCCTGCCCTCAGGAGCTTGCACTCTGGAAGTGAATGACAGGCAGCACTGCCTAGAAGAGGAAGCACCAGGCCTTCTTTCATCCCAGTAGCAAACTGCTGTGGTGGCTGGGGGCAGTGATTCATGGGGGAGAGGAGGACATCCGTGAGCTGGGCTGGAATTGCTCTCTGAGGAAGGGGGAAAGGGCAGGTGGTGATTCCCCATTCTTCACAGGTGCTGTCCAGGATCCAGTTGCACAGTCACAGACCCCTGTGTCTGCATATGCCCTGTGCCTGTCTGGGAGCCCTGTACTCCTCCACAACCACCAGCCCAAGCATCGCATCTCACCTGGACCCCAGGGGCCTCTCTGACTGAGCTCCCTGCTTCTACTTGTGTGGCCAGCAGTCTATTGGTAAACAGCAGCTAAGGGGGTCACTTGAAATTATAAACTGAATCATGCCACTCCCACTTTCAAAACTCCCCCATGGCTGCCCATTACATGGAGCATAAAGATTAGATTCCTTACGCCTATGTGGCCACCTTGACACAGCTGGAACACAGCTTATTCCTGCAGCCGCTTTCTAGCATGCTTTCCCCTGCTCAGTCTTCTCTGTCCTTCTGTCCTTTTCATTCTTTTTGTTTTTTGAGACCAGTAAGCATATTCCTGCCTCAGGACCTTGAGACTTGCTGCTTCAGATTGGAATGACCTCAGAAGGAGAACAGTCCTCAGATCTTGGCCACTGTAACTCCATTTTGTAGTGAGCACCCTCACCCTGTCCACAGGCCAATTGTGTGTTGAGCTTGTGTGCCAGGCGGCGGCAAAACACAGCCATCCCCACTGCTTTTGTTGAGACCGGCAGAATCTGAGGAGGACGGGAGTGCACATGGACTTATATTTCTTCCCTGGGCTTGGATTGGGTGTGGGGCGGGGGATAGCGCTTCATTCTGCTTCTTGCTTTTGCTTTTTGCCATGTAGCTTACAGTCCTGTGTAAACAGGAGCTCAGTAAGCAGGAGATTCTAACACAGCTGTCCGTGAGTGTCCACGCTCTGTCAGTGACCCCCCCAGTGGGCCCACTGACTGCCACTCTGGACTTGGCCCAGTCGTTCTTGGCACCCTCCCAATTCAGAGGCAGGCATTTGTCTCCCCGGGAAAGTCACAGAACGACCTCCTATGTGTTTGCAAAATGCCTTTCTTATTTGTCTGCTCAAACATCCCCCCACCGATGCCTTCCCTGGCCATCTGACCTAAAGCAGCAGCCCGATCACTGCCTCTCCCTAGATCCTGCCTCTTTTCCAATAATATTTATTTCCAAACATTGTATGTTTGTCTTATGCATCCCTGGTAGTGTGATAAGCTGGGTCAATATTTGCAAAACAGTGGGTGAATTTATCATCATCCCTGAATCCCTCATTGACTTTCAGGACCTTGGCAATTTTGAGCTGACAGGCCAGTTATTTATTTATTTATGATTCCCCCACTGGGTGCACCTCAATACCAACTCAGTGCATCCAGGGTGGGGCAAGCTCCTCTCCCATCTTCCTGCCCAAAGGTCCACTTGATAGCAGTGTATCAGATACTAAACTGACAAGAACAGATTCTACACTACATCTTATGCAAGGAAATGAGTGGAAACAGGCCAATAGACCTCATTTTCTAGT
>NW_004955474.1:6096082-6107261 GCF_000276665.1 Chinchilla lanigera | reverse complement strand
GAGCTCCTATGAGGAAAGCCAGTGCAACAACCTTCTCCAGGAGACTGAGCAGTGCACCATCTTCCCCTCCAGAGCCAGGAAGTGATGCTCAAAGTGAGGACCAGAGCTCCCCTAAAGGGAACTGAAGCCATTCTCAGCAGGTCCTGAGCTCCTTTGATGATGAGGAAAGCCAGCATGATGAGCTCCTCCAAGAGAGCCAACAGCTCCCAACAGCTCCCTACAACCTCTCCAATTCTGCCTCTTATGCTGTTGGCAACAGTCCTCAGGTGGGCCTTCCTCACCCGGTACCATGCTGGTTCACTGGTTCATTCAGCTGAGTGTTACAAGTTGACCATCAGTTGTCAATCCACTGCAAACCTCATTTTCACCTTAATCACTTCCTTAAAGGCCCTGTCTCCAAATACCATGGCGGTAGAGGCCGCAGACAGTATTTACTAGGGGCCACAGCTTCTACATACAAATTAGGGAGGCATCGTTCTACCCATAGTAGTGTCTGCTCAGCTTTGCCATTGGAGACTTACTTTTTTCTCCTTCTTTGTTAATGAATGAGTCATTTGGAAGGATACTTGAAACCTTGTAAGTATCCCATTTCTCACCTTTTAATCTGTTCATTTAGTTGATGTTATAGCCTGGACTCCTGGTTTCTATTTCATTTAATGGATTAAAATCCATTACCACCATTATTCATCCTGATGTTAGATTTGCCCCAGTTTTGGGTTATAGCGCCCTCTCCAGGCTGGTTTCTCTGTCCTCTTGACCTCTCCCTGTCATTTATATCCTTCCTTTCAGGCACAAGATGCTCCAGGCTACTCTTCTTTCCCCGACCCAGCCCCAAGTCAATCATTTCCTCAGGAAGCCCTGGTGCTTTCAGGGAAGAATGGTGTTTGGAAGCTAAGATTTGGGTTCTGGTGTGTGCACTGCTTCTGGGGTGTTGCTGCTTTCTGGTCCTATCAGTGGACGCTAGGGCATGTGTGTGCACAGCACACAGATCTGTATTTATTTTTGTTTATGTGTCCATTACTTATCTATCAATCTCTCTGTCATCTGTCAGTCTATCACCATCAACATCTCGTCTGTCATCTCTGTCTTTATCTGTGTATTTATCATATCATCTCTATGTTATCCATCCATCCACCCAGCCACATGAGTTCTCTCCTACACTTCTATCTAATCAAGTGCTTGTTAGTTTTCTCCATTTCTTTCTTTCTTTCTTTCTTTCTTTCTTTCTTTCTTTCTTTCTTTCTTTCTTTCTTTCTTTCTTTCTTTCTTTTCCTTTTGTACCAGGAATTGAACTTGGGACCATGCGCTTGCCAGGCAGGTGCTTGTACTGCTGAGCTATATCCCCAGCCCTAGTTTTCTCCATTTCTATACTTGAAGTCTCTTTTCAGACAGGAAGAACTTGGTGGCCTACTTTTGATATATTTACATTTCTGTAACTAATGCCATGGCCTTTGTCACCCTCACAGGGACACCTTCCTCTCTGCCTGTTCATGCATGTTTACAGAATCTAAACATTTCCCTAAGAGAAATCTTGGAGAACATCAGTTATTAAGCTGAGCTGCATATTCATGTACCTAGACGCAGGTCTGGCTGGTGCAAGGAAGCCGGTGTGCATGTCCCGGATTCTCCAGCAGCTGCCAGGACTCAGGGGCTGCAGAGTGGCTGGTCAGTCTCCTTCCCCTCTGTATCATCCAGACAGAGAAAGGCAGACCAAGGGATGTCATAACTGGTCGCACCACTCATCCACAGCAGCCTGGGGGGAATCCCCATATTCTCCACTAAATACAAACATTTGTCTAATGCTGCAGGGCACTGATTTGAGCATGAAGCACACCACTCACATTTAAATTTAAAAAAGATTGCTGACTCTAACAGAAAAGCAGAAAGATTTGTTGGTACTGGGAATCGAAGGTTTTGTAACCCCACAGTTCCAATCTGAGGGGAGGATGAGAAGGCAAAAATGTTAGCAGTCCATTTCTTCTGTAAAGGGGGAAGCTGCTTTACAGAAAGACCACTCTGCGGGTCTAGGAGGTGCAAACAAGGGCGGTCTGCAGGAACCCCACTCAAGAAGCGGCCCATTTTCTCATTGCATCTTGGGAAACACAATCAGATGTCAATTAAAGAAAAGCCCTCCCTCCCTCTCTCCCTCTCTGCCTCTGTCCCTCCCTTCCTTCTTTCCACAGGAGATTGAGCACAGGGTCTTCACACTGAGCTACAGCTCCAGTCATTTTAATTTTTTATTTTGAGACAGGGTCTTGCTAAATTGTTATGTTGTCCAGCCTGGGCTACAATTTGTGATCCTCCTGCCTCAGCCTCCCAGAGTGCAGGCATGAGAAGTGAGCACCCTGATGTCCGGCCTGGGTTGTTTCTTTGACCTTATTTTCTCTCCATGCTCTTTTTCCTTCTACTTATAGTGTGACCCCTGGAGCATACGACGGACTCAGGTTGCCTGTATTCAGCTCACTCTGGCCTGCTATTTTCGGCACTGTGTGGATGTAATTTTGGATTAAAGTCACATGTCTTGGCAGCACGAGTCACTCAGCCAACAAAGGCGCAGCAGTCTAAAGTAGCATCCAAATTAGAATTGTTTTAAGTGCAGATTTTCTAAGTGGATTTGTGACTTCTTATCAGATTTGCTTTGTGGAGGAAGCATTTATTTCCTAGAACCACCCTGCTAAATTGGTCTCTCAAATCATTAGAAGAAGATGCAGTTTCAGAGACATAACACAAAGCCTGAGGCCAGAAGTCCAATTCCTCCTAAGAAAACAAATCTTGTCAGCCGGTCAGGGTGGCTCAGGCCTGTAACCCTAGCACTCTCAGAGGCTGAGGTAAGAGGATCACAAGTTCTAGCCCTGCCTGGGCAACTTCGCAAGACTCTGCCTCAAAATAAAAAATTTTAAAAAGGCTGAGGGTATAGCTCAGTGTAAAGATCCTGGGTTCAATCCTTAGTACAAGGGAAAAAAAAGAATCCTGTCATATGAACAGCTTTCCCTTTCTAAATGGAAATTGCCACAGGCCCCATCTTCCAGGGCCTCTTGCATCGGGTTCTCAGCACTGGGATGGGTATGACAGTCACCCGGTCACTTCCAGCACAAGGGCTAAGAAGAGGTGCTTGCCCCCAAGGCCGAGGGCCTCTGTCTGGTGGGGTCTCAGGATGGAAGAACCTGGACTCTTCTGTCACTTCTGTCACTGACTAGAAATGGGGTGGGAAATAAATCTGACAGGACACCCACTGACATCTTGGGGTTCATGCATTGTAGCAATGCCTATTTCCCTAATATGGTGTCAATTTTCCTATTGTAGTAAAAGGGATCAAATTGTTGTGACAGAATGAAACGATGCATTGGAACCATTCATTAAATCGTAAGCTATCATCCTACTACGAGGTGTTAATAGTAACTTCACAAAAACACTGCGATGTAACCAGGGAAGGAATTATTTCTTCCTTTCATGGGTGACTAGGAGGAGTGGTCATGTGGCTTGAGGTTACTGTGAATTAGTGACAGGGGAGGATTCGAAGTTCTGATTACACAGGGCTTGGGCTGGCGGGAGCGGGGCGGGCAGGAAGATGCGCCTTGCTTTAGACATGAGCAGCTGATACCACGATTCCAAGGCTGTCCCTGGGGTTGAGCCAGATGCTGCTCTGTGCAGAGACGGTATATTTAGTTGTCACCAGGTAGATAAGAAACGTCGCTACACCTTACGTATGTTTTGGTTAAATGAGAAGATGGATGTGTATTTATTTGGAGGTGATTGTTGAAATGCCTTCCTCGTGTGTAATGGAATGTTCTGCCCTCTGCGGTGACAAAGCTGGTTCATTTAGCTACATATGTTGTCGGCGAAATTTCCCACATGCTTCCAGGAGACATTTGTCTTCTCCAGATGGCCTGTGTAAAGCCAGTTGTTCTTGCAAATAAATTTACAGTCATGACAAATGTGCCATCTCTCTAGACGAGAAGAGCATTCTTTCTGGGGAGAAGAAATGGTCTCCCACTCTTCCAAAGGGGAGAGAGAGTCTTTTAGGTGGAGAGCAGGGGCTCATCCTGTTCCAAGGCTAAAATGTGGTGGAGTTTGAGTTTAAAGAAATGAACAGGTTAGATGTGTTGCCTCTATTCCCAGCTGTAGCCCTAAAATCGACGTGGCCTTAAGTTTCTTCCACCAGAAAAGTCAAATAGAAAAGCTCCCTGGGGGGTTGGGGATTTAGCTCAATGGCACAGTGCCTGCCTGGCAAGCACAAGGTCATGAGTTTGATTCCTGGTACTGGAAAAAAAAAAAAAATCCAAAAAAGAAAAGTTCCCTGGAAGAAAGTCCACATCTTTTAAACCTCTTGTTTTGTAAATATTCCTCTCCAATAATGCCGTACTTTGTTAAGTCATCCAAATGTTTATTATTTGGTACTTAAAATGTAAAAAGAATATTTGTAACATACACAAGGTCAGACGCGTGCTAATAAACTGAACACCTGGGCAGCACAGGATGGCTGAAAAGCCAGGGAAACCGCAGAGCTCTCGCTTCCTGCTTCCGCCACCCCTCCTCTACCGAGAACGAAGAGCGTGCTTTCCCTCATTCAACTTTTATGAGCTGATTATAGTTGTTTATGAATAGGTTTGACAACTGCAGTGGGAGCATATGCAATCCAACTTCAGGTTGGTATAAACAATACCCTTTAGCCTTGTATTCAGAGCTTTCAGAACTGTATTTGGCAAATTTGTGCCATTCTTGGTTGCACTGTAAGTGAACTAGGGATTGTAGTTTATCTTTTTTTTTTTCCACACAGGAAATGGAGGCCAGTACTGGAGTCATAACTAATAGATGTCAGGGCTGAGACTAGAATCAGAATCTTAGCTCTAAGCTCCAGGATCTTTGCACTTGACGACATGGCCAATGCGTGTGTGGAGTAGATCCGTTCTCCCTGAACCTCATGGAGCAATTGCTGCAGGCTGCACTTGGAGACTGATGGTAGTGAGTGTTGGTAGAAGTCTCAGTAACTCAAAGCCAAATATTTGACCTTCCTCTTCTTGTTTTTCCAGCCCTTGGTATGGTATTTGCCACCTCCTACTCCATGTTATGAATCTGGGTTCCAGCACCAAAGAGCATGGCTTGAAACCTAGCCTTCCACTGGGCAAGTAGATTAACCTGTGGAAGGCCCTCTTACTCCTTTGCAAAACAGGCCTACTCATGTCGTCTTTCAGGTGCAATGGAGAGCAAGTGAGACAATGACCATATAGTGATTTGATTGGATGAATGCTTGACTCAGAGCGAGTACTGCATGAGGGGGTGGTTAGAGAGATATCAGCTGACCAACATGCATCCAACATTAGCGCCTGGGTCAGGGATGGTCCATGCTACTGTTTTAATGTGTTCCCAAAGTTCATGCATTCAACAGTTGATCCCACTGAAACAGGGTTCGGAGGTGGGGTCTGACATGAAGTAGTTAGGTCCTGAGGTTTGTACCCTTGAAGATGAATTCATGTCACTGTCACAGACATGGTTAATTATCTCAAAGGTAGATCTGCTATAACAGTGAGTTCAGTCCTCTTCCTCTCTCTTTTCTCCCTTCTTCTGTCTACCATGGGACAGTGCAGCACGAAGGCTCTTGCAAATTCAGGCACCTCGATGTTGGATTTTTCAGCCTCCAGAACCATGAGGCAAATCACCTTCCGCTGTTTATATATTCCCCAGCCCCTGGGATTCTGGTGTCACAACATAAAATGGACTAAGAAAATCCGTACATGGCCAATGGAGTTTAGGGAGAATGCTGGCTGGAACAGAACTAGAAGTTCATAGTCAGCCCTCACTAGGTGGAGGAAGAGATGGACTGGAAATGAGTTGCCTGGTGTAGATCCCAGACTCTCTGGATAGGAGAAGATCTGGGTACCTAACCATTGTTCATTAGCACAAAGATTACCTAGTTTATAGAAACCCTCTCTGTTGGGGACCACTACAAAGTGGCTCTGAGCAGGATTTAATATTAATCAATTGGCTTTCCATGTTTACTTGTGAGTTGTGCGAAGCTTAGGCACCTTGTCTGAGGATGGGCAGCAGATTCATAGTAAGTGAACCTCTTTGTGTCACTGGTCACTGTTGAGGCCTGTATTGGCCTGTGAAGCTGTGATGCCTCAAAGGACGAGATAAGGCCACAGCTAGGGATGTTTGGCTTCAACGCCAATTAATTTAAAGGAGACTATAGCTGCAGGCTCCACACTTCTACAGTAAATACCACGTAAAGATAAGGTAGTTCTCCTAGTTGACGTAATTTATTACTTGGGAAAATTCTCCCAAGGTCCTGCTCAGATTCCTGTGTTTTCTTGAGTATCTCCTTCCATTGTTTGAAAATCTAATAAATACGGGCTGCCCAGAGAAGTCTTCGTCTAAACCTAGAGAATATTGAATGCTGTAAGAGAGTTAGACCCTCCCAGAGCCCTGAAATCATTTCAGTTGTCTCATTTATTTAAGCCATTTGTTTGGGAGATTGTGGGCCTGATCAGCCAGCAATAACTAAGGATTATTTAACCTGATACCTCTCTATTCAGCAAATTGATTTATAATTGTAGCATTCATTTCTTTATTCATTTAATAAATATTTATTGAATGCCTCCATAGATATTTACTGACTGCTGGTCATTGCTATAGGTGCTAGCTACATAGTGGTATAAAATAGATAGATATCTCCTTCATGGAGATAGGTATAGAGATGAAGAGAAAAATATTAAGCAAATAACTAAATAGAATTGTGTAATTACAAACTCTGTCTACTGGTCAAAGGGAAAGTTTCAGGTTATGATCAGAATATCACACGTGGTTGTATTTTACTAAAAAGCAGGGACAAGATGAAAGAACTTTTCTTCCTAGTTCATAAAATTTTCATTATGGTACTACAACCATAATGTGTTATCCAAGAGGCCCAACTTCCAATTTCATAAACTCATATTAAAACAATTCAGCGGTAGAATCTGTAAGATGTAGAGTATTTTGGAGTTGACTTTATGTGTTGTAGGTTGTAACTTGAAACTGGAGGCAAGCTTTAAGGAGACTTCTCAGGCCAGGTGGTAACCACCAGGTTTGGGATAGACAGAGGGATAGAAACTAGTGATCTGAAGTTATCAACAGGAAAAACAACTTAAAAATAATAGCAAGTTCTGTTTGGTTGGGCATGGTGGTGCATGACCATGATCCCAGCACTCAGAACCTGAGGCAGAAAGTCCCTGTCTCAGATTTCTGGGAAGATGGCAGAGGTGTGAGCAGTAGAGAAAGAGCCTCTCTGAGATTTGGTATCCAGATACTGTGATATTGCAACACGAGGAATAGAAGGAGGGAAGTAGGTCCCTAGGATCCAGGAAGGATCTGAGTTGAGAATTGGAGCCCACATGAGAGTAAAGAGAGTGATTCCAATCCAGAAGGAGATGGCAAGCAGTATTTTCTCCTAGAGCCTAGACTCACTGTGTGGGAAGGACACTCTGAATTTGCAGATGCATGGCAACTACTGGTGAGCTCAGGGACCTCCATGGAGAAATGTGCCAGTAGAAGCAGCTGCCTGCAGTGGCTGGTGAGTCACTTGGGTTCTCCTTCCAGAAGAAGGTAATTGGTTGGTAGCCATCTTGGAGAGGGACCAACTGATCTCAGAACTCAAAATAGCTATGGGCTGGCTCCAATTAGTGGCTCCCCTTGTCAGGGTCAGGCTGCTAAGTTCAAGTCAGCAGGAGGCCCATATAATATTACAAGCTGATCAAATTTGGTTCCAGCTTCACAGCCAGAAACCAGCCTGAACTTCAGTAGAACTAAGGTGCAGGCTTGCTGAGATTATCCACTATCCTGCCCTAAATCTATGGCTGGCTTGCTGGGATTAATCATCTCAGATCTGGACTCTGTCTGCCTATGTTGTCTACTAGAACCATGGAGACATGCCTTGAAGTGGACATTTTTTTCCTATTCTTTTTTTTTTTTTCTTCTTTTTGTCTTTTTCTTGATTGATCTTATTTTTACATGAGTATAAACATGGTTTCTAGTTTTTTTGCTTCTATTCTTTTTTCCCCCCTTATCTGTTGTCCTCCTTCACATTTCCTAAAGTTGGAATAAACTTCCTTTATCCTCCAGCCTTGCTTCTAATCTCTTCCTCTTTTTCTGTTTCTCTATTTCTCTCCCTAACACCTTTTAAATTTTTAAAAGTTTCTCCCCTGAGGGTAAAATTGCCATATTGAGGACATATTTACTGTATATAATTTTATGGATCATTTAAATTTTGTTATATAACCACAAATATAGTTCATATGAATAAAGGTGGCAAATTCATAATTAGCACAGTTTGTGATTTTTTAGGCTGTGTTTGATGCTATGCTGGTAATTGTACTACTTTAACGAAGGTGACATAATTGTTAGAACCAGTTGTTCTTCCTGATATACCAACACTGAGATTGCCTAAGGGTCATAAATAATATCATAGGCCAGTGCCATAGAACCAAGTGTTGGGCCAAGTAGGCAACACCTTCTCATCCCCAATAAACTGAAGAGGTGGGATATTAAAAACTCAAAAGCCAACTACACCTGGAAGATATCTCTGAGAAATAGTCATTTCCTAAGGGTTCTAAAATAATTGCAATAAAGCTACTCACCATAAACAGTTTACAAGCATCAACCCAGAAATTAAAAAAGAAAATGAGAAGACATTTAAACAAGATGCAGCCCCAGACACCAAACCCAAACCCAGGGGGGAATGAGGTAAAACAAGTAAAAAACCAACCACCTAGATTCTGTGAACCTGAAGCAGTGGAAGTATCAAGGTAGGTGAACAAGGCCTTAGGACAAAAATCAAGTCAGAAATAATTTCTCAGGTAACTACACAGACAGTGACCATAATGAAAGACTTAGTGCTTAGTAAGTCTAGAGCAGATACAGATAGAAAATAGAGGAGCTTACATATGCTATTTTTTTTTTAGTTTTTGGTACTGGGACTCTAACTCAGGACCTCATGCTTGTCAGGCAGGCGCAACTCCCCTGAGCTATATTCCCAGCCCTAATAAACCTGTCTTTTTTTTCCCCCTGGTACCCAGAATTGAACTCAGGACCTTCCACTTGCCAGGGAGGTGCTTATGCTGCTGAGCTATATCCCCAGCCCCAGGAGCTTAGGAAAGTGATGGAAACCATGAATGTCCAACACAGGGAAGAAATGGAATTCGTGAAACAGATTCAAACAGTTATCCAGGAGACTAAAAATTCCTTTGAAAGTATATGGAGCAGGATGAGCCAATGTGAGGATGAAATTTCAGATCTAGAAGATAGGATTGTGGTTAGTGATCATGAAGAGAAAGATTTCTTAAAAACAGAAAGTGACCATGAAATATCAATCCCACAGCTTCTAGATGATTCAAAGAAATAATATAGGATTGATTAGATGCAATCAAAAAACAAAAGATCACACAAATGACATTAAGAGAAAAACCTATTTTCTCAAGCAGGGAAAAAGAATTTGACATACAGTTAAGTGAGGCATATAGAACTCCAATTAGCATTGATAAAAGCTACACTAAGGCATATAATAGTCAAGATTCCGGAAATTCAACATAAGTACAGAATATTAAAAGCTGTTAGAGGAAAAAACCAAATCACCTATGGAGGAAAGCCCATCTGAATCTCAGCAGACTTCTCAACACAAATCTTCAAGTAAAGGAGAGATTGGAGTGAAGTATTTCAAGTCCAAAAAGAGAACAGCCTTCAACCCAGACTGGTGTATCTGCAAAACTATCTTTCAAAATTGATGGAGAAATAAGATACTTTCATGACCAAAGAACACCTGAGGAAATTCATAACTACCATATCTGCTCATCAGATATTCTGAAGGACTTTCTAGAGACAGATAATGTGGACTAAAACTCCATGAACCCCAACAGAATGAATCCACCAGGTAAGGCAAGGAATTGAAAGGGGTGGGAGACAACAACAGGAAAATAACATAACAAAGAGAAGTTAATACATGTCAGTTATAACCATCATGTTAATGGCCTCAATTCACCAATCAAAAGAAACAGACTGAAAGATAGATCAAGAAATAAGATGCTCCAATAATATGCTGCATCCAAGAGACCCCACATTTAATTAAAAAAGAAATTCATAGACTGGAAGTCAAAGGGTAGAAAACAATACTCCATGTGACAGGAACCTAGAAAAAAGCAGGGTAGTTATTCTATTGGCAGACAAAGTGGATTTCAAGCCAAGACTGACTAAGAAAGACATGCAATCTCACTACTAACTTCAAAGAGAACAATCCAAGAGAAAGAGATAACAATTATAAACATATATGCAACAAATACCAGTGCACTCAACTATATAAAATAAATATTAATGGATATGAAAAACCAAATAAGCACTAATATAATTGTATTGGGGGATCTCCATACACCACTGTCACAATGGGTGATTTACTAGACCCAAAAAATCAACATCAAAATATCAGAACAGAACCAAACTTTTGAACAAATGGGCTCAGTAGATGTCTAAAGCGTGTTCCACTCCACAACATCAGAATATACATTCTTCTCAGCTGCACATGGGATGTTCTCCAAAATAGACCACACATGAACTCATAGAACATGTGCAAGTAAATGCAAAGAAACTGAAATTATTCTATGGATATTATCAGACCATAGTGCAAAGAAATTGGAAATCAGTGGTAAAAGACACCAGAAAAACTTCATAAACACATGGAAATTAAATAGCACCTTCCTGAACAACCAATGGGTCATAGACGAAATTAAAGAAGAACTTAAGTAGTTTCTACAATTAAATGATAAAGACAATATGACATACTAGAACTCATACAATGCAATGAAAGGATTCCATGAGAAAAGTTTACAGCAGTGAATACCCATATTAGGAAAACAGAGCAAGTGCAAATAAATAATTTAATGGTGAACCTCAAACTTCTAGAAAAAGAAGAGCTGGCTAAGCCAAAACCTCATACAAGGGAGGATATTATAAAATCAGAGCAGAAATTACTGCAATGCAGACTAAGAAAACAATACAAAAAATCAATGGATCAAGGAGTTGGCTCCTTCTCGGGCAGGGAGCGCCGGTCTTCAGACCGGCGGCTCACTCCCGGCCTCATAGTTCACCTGAAGGAGGGCTTCCGGTGCACAGGGAGCCATGGGTGGGGAGCGCCAGTCTTCTGGCTGGCTAGCTTCCTGCC
>NW_004955474.1:6092767-6094536 GCF_000276665.1 Chinchilla lanigera | reverse complement strand
AATCACAACAGAACATAAAGAAATCCAGAAGATCATCTATACTCATTTTGAGAACTTGTCTTCTAGTAAGATGGAAAATGCAGAAAAAAGGGACAGATTCCTAGATACCTATGAATTACCAAAGCTGAATCAAGAAGATATAAAAACTCTAAATAAACCAATATCAGTCAATGAAATTGAAGATGTAATTCAAAACCTATGAATAAAGAAGAGCCCAGGGCCTGATGGATTCACTGCTGAATTCTACAAGAAATTTAGAGAAGACCTAATACCACTACTTCTCAAACTCTTTAATGAAATTGAAAGGGAAGCACTACTCCCCAATTCTTTCCTGGAAGCAAGCATTAACCTGATACCAAAACCACAGAGGGACCCAACTAAGAAAAAGAATTACAGGCCAATCTCCCTAATGAACATAGACGCAGAAATCCTGAATAAGATACTTGTAGACAGAATGCAGCAAATCATCAAGAAGATTGTATACTAAGTAGAATTCATGCCAGGGGTGCAGGGATGGCTTATCATACTCAGAATAATAAAGTAATATACCATATTAACAGAGTCAAGGACAAAAACCACATGACCATCTCAATAGATGCAGAAAAAGCTTTTGACAAAGTTTTCATGATAAAAACCCTACAAACATTGGAACATATGGTCTTTATTTCAATCTGATAAATGTCATCTATGACAAATAGCCAACATCATACTAAAGAGATAAAAAAAGAAAGCTTTCACTCTAAAGTCAGGAGTAAGACAAGGATGTCCACTGTCGCCACTCCTATTCAATGTAGTTCTGGAAATATTAGCCAAAGCAATTAGACAAGAGAGAGAAGTAAAAGGAATAAGGATAGGAAAGGAAGAAGTTAAATTATCATTATTTGAGGATGACATGATACTCTACATAGAAGACCTCAAAAACTCAATTAAAAATTCTAGATTTGATAACCAAATTCAGTAGTGTAGCTGGATACAAAGTCAACACTCAGAAACAATAGTCCTGTACACCATTAACAAACTCACTGACTGAGAACTTAGTGAAACAATACCTTTCACAATAGCATTCAAAAGAATGAAATACTTAGGAAACAGTGTGATGAAGGATGCAGAAGACTTCTACATTGAAAACTACAGCCCTCTGAAAAAGGAGATTGAGGAGGGTATTACAAAATGGAGAGATATCCCTTGCTTTTGGATAGCCAGAACCAATATAGTGAAAATGGACATATTTCCAAAACTGTTATACAGATTTAACGCAATCCCAATCAAAATATCTCAAAGAAATAGAGAAAACAATTATAAAATTCATTTGGAACCAGAAGAGAGCTAGAATAGCAAAAACAATTCTGTGCAACAAATGCAAAGCAGGGGGTGTCACAATCCCTGACTTGAAATTATATTATAAAGCTTCTGTGATAAAAACAGTATGTCATTGACAAAGAAACAGATCAAAAGATCAGTGGAACACATTAGAAGATGCAGAAACAACTTTGGACATACTCAGCTACCTTATCTTTGGCCAAGGTACCAAACACTTTCACTGGAAGAAAGATATCCTCTTTAATAAATGGTGTTAGAAAAAGTGGCTTTGTACATGCCAAAGAGCAAAATTGGACCCATATATTTCACCATGCACCAAACTAAATTTGAAATAGATCAAAGATCTATATATCAAAATAGAAACACTAAATCTGCTTTAAGATAGAA
Source organism: Chinchilla lanigera (assembly GCF_000276665.1). Lineage (NCBI taxonomy): Eukaryota > Metazoa > Chordata > Mammalia > Rodentia > Chinchillidae > Chinchilla > Chinchilla lanigera. The sequence continues at coordinate 6,092,829 of NW_004955474.1, read as the reverse complement.
TAGGTAGGACTCTTGAGGACATTGGTGTAGGCAAAAACTTTATGAATAAAACCCTGATTGCA
>NW_004955474.1:6086469-6092297 GCF_000276665.1 Chinchilla lanigera | reverse complement strand
ACTGTGGAAATCAATGTGGAGATTCCTCAAAAAGCTAAAACTAGAGGTTCCATTCAGCCCAGTTATTTTCTTTCTTGTAATCTTCCTGAAAGAATTAAACGATATACTACAGTGACAGGCACACCCATGTTTATAGCAGCACAGTTTGTAACAACTAAAACTTTGAAACAGCACAAATGCCCATCAACTGATGAATGGATAAGGAAGATGTGTTTTTTTTTTTCATTCAATGGAGTACTACTCTGCCATAAAGAAGGATAAGCTTGAGACATTTCTAGCTAAATGGATGCACCTTGAGGCCATTGTTTCTCTGGGATGAAATCTGTGAAATATTGCATTGTTTCTCTTGTATGAGAAACTGCAAGTGTAATTAAGGACCAAAATGTATAATAGATATTGGGAAATAGAAAGAAAGTGTTCAAATGAGAAGGAGAAGAAAGGAGGAAGGGGAAGTAAAGAAATGACAAGAAAAAAAAGAATAGAAGGAAAAAGGCAAACCAGGTTTGCATAAATAGAGGGGGAGAGGGCCTGAAGTGAGGGGAGGGAGATGAGTAGAAAAGAAGCAATATAGCTCGTGTACAGGGACAAATTCTTTATGATGAATGTAATCACTACGTTTATCTAAAATGTAGCAATAAAACAAAAAGAAGGAAATATGTAACCACATAGCATTAACAAAATGGTTTATAAATTTCTAATGCAAAAAAAGAGTCCCTGTCTCAAAATGAAAAATAAAAAAGTGCCGGCATGTAGCTCAGTGCAAAGTGCATAGTACCAATCCGCAGGGCCATCAAGAAAATATAAAAAGGTTCTGTTTGGTTCAAAGAGACGGAAACAAAACCGTCCAATTTCATGTGCCTATAACAAGCAGCTGGCACAGGGCAGCTTTCATGACTCGCTTTCCTAATGCTTTGTTAGTTGAGCTGCTAACCCAAATGGGACCCACATGTGCAGACATTGTGTTGTCTCCCTGGTGTAAGAACATGGAAGAGTAAGTGGAACCCAAAACGTACAATAGATGTTGGGAAAGGGAAAGAAATTGCTCAAAAGAGGAAACAGCTGGGATGAGGGAAAGGAGAAAAGGAAAGAAAGAAGGAAGGGGATATATATATATACACAGAAGGATGACTGCGCTAACTGTACCGCTGATGTCTAGTGGTTTATTGAAAAGAACAGTTCATGCTTTATTTATTTATTTATTTTTTACCAATTTTGCATGCTTTTATCTGGTAGTCTAAACAACTAAGTTGAAGACAACAATATGCAACATAACAACCATTGAGGAATTCCTGTCATCTTGTTTGGTGAAACTCTGTGTATCATTTATATTTTTTTTTGTTTTTATATTTTATTTTCTTTAGTGGTTTGATTAATCTTGCATTCTTTTTTTTTTTTTTTTCCTCCGGTACCGGGAATAGAACTCATGACCTTGCGCTTGCCAGGCAGGCGCTGTGTCACTGAGCTAAATCCCCAGCCCCCTAATCTTGCATTCTTACAGCTGGTAATCAGACCAACTTCGATGAAGAGAAAAATATGTAATATAACAACCATTGTTAATCCTTATCATCTTGTTCGGAAACCCTGTATCATTCTTATTGTTTTTGCCTTGTTTTGTTTTTGTTTACGTTGTTGGTATTTTGCTATTATTATTATTATTATTTTAATTCTCTTTAAAATTAAAAAAAAAAAGAAACGACCACCTTTTCACATTTTTTCGTTTCGGTATTTGACTCTAAAGTGAAAACCTCGTGTGCAGGACGCCATGTGATGCATAGAGAATCCTCTAGATTTGGGACTCCTGGTAGAATCTATGTGGGGCATAAACAAGACGTTAAACTTCGGGGATCAGCTTTAGAGACGGGGAGCAGCCTTTGAGAGACGCTATAATGTGGCTCCATCTTGTGGCCGACGCTATGAACGCGGGGAAAACTCATCCTCAAGGCGTGAAAAAGATCGTTTAAATTTATGAGGGTGCTGGGTGCGGTAGTGCATACTCGAAATCCCAGGTACTCTGGAGGCTGAGGCAGGATGACCACAACTTCAGTGTTGGCCTGGGCAACTTAGCTAGACACTTTCTCAAAAATCAAAAAAGTCTGGTAAAATAGTTCAGTGGTAAAGTGGCCTGTGTTCAGTCCTCAGTAGAACACACACACACACACACACACACATATACACACACACGCACACACACACACAGACACACAGACAGACAGGCACTTATGGGGACTTTGGGGCTATTGAGACTTGAAAGTAAGACCTATTTCAAACTAGCTTCAGCAAGAGCAGTGGCTGCCTTGCAGAAATGAAGCAATGAATAGCAGCGGGAACCCAGGCTTTGGTGGCCTGATCCAGGGCTCAGCAACCCGCCATCGCCTGTTCTGTTTCTCATTTCTGTTTGTTTTCATTCCCTTTTGCACTGTCAGGAAAGGTTGTTGCCAGGCACCCACATTTAGAACAGTTTTCCATTTGACCCTGGCTGGGTCATCTGCCAAGGCTTGTACCAGTCATGCAGCAAGAGGGCAGGACACCTCTGCCGGCCAGCTTGAGCTCAGTGACTGTCCTGAGGGCAGTAGAGAGCGGGACAGTGTGTGACCCCAGGAAGGGAGGTGGTGGGGACATGAGCGGAGGGAAAGCGCAGACACACGCACTGCGCTCCTCCCCCACAGCTCCCCCTACGCGTGAGATCCGCAGCACCGGCACTGTCCTGAGGGCAGCACAGCCCCAGACACCTCCCTGTGCCCGGGAGACAAGTCAAAGGCTTGGGAGCTGATATGCTCCACATCGCCTCTAGGGTTTCCGGATGCGTGTATTCCTTCTGCGCTTAGCTAGTGCTTATTCTTGCTCCAAGAATCTGTTTTTATTAAGAAAAAAAAAAACCCCTTAAATTCATCTATGGCTTGTTCACTTAACACATCTTTGAAAATTTCCAAGAGACAAGTCCTATAAAATCCTCAAAGACTCTTATTTTAGTGAGTTCAGCGCTTCAAAGACATCCGTTCATTTGACTCACTCGTTCAAATAAACACTCATTTGGTATTTGTCAGTATCATTGTAGATTCTAGGAATATATCCCTGACTTCATCAGACTTAAAGATAGGAGAAAATAATTACACTACTAAACATTAAGTACAATAAGTACACTACTGAAATCAGCTCTATTTATAACATTTGTGCAGAATCTGCACAGGTTTATGCAAAATTGAAACCACTGAGATAAGAGAATCTCACAGACCCAGAGAACAGAGCAAGAGCCTGAAAGAGTTAGAGCTATCACTAGGATTAATTTCAGAGAGGAAAATGCTTAACAATAGTTTATCTGAAAAGATGGAACATTTTCTTTCTCTTCTTTGTTTTCCTGACTTTTCTTCCAAGCAGAGTCTGTTTCATGCATGTGGGGGCTAATTAATCATGAAAGAATATTCCAATAAATTTGCATTATTCATTAATTATGTTCTTTTTTTTTTTGGTATCGGGAACCGAACTCAGGACCTCATACTTGCCAGGCAGGCGCTTGTGCTGCTGAGCTAGATCCCCGGCCATTAATTATGTTCTAAGTTTATTGTCTGATTGTCATTTTGAATGTAAAGCAAATTGAATATTTATTTTTCTAAATTTTATTTTAAGGAGAAAAAATTTCAAAATTTCAAAACAAGATAACAGGAGAGTAATGATGGTTCATATATTGTGTTTTGTTATCTTTAAATTAGTTACTGAGAGTGCAAGATATAGGCATTTAATTGTCCAAACAATATTAGCACAAACCTTTCTTTTCAATGAACTAAGAGAAATTAGTAGTATAACTATCTTACCTATCTGGTTTCTTTTGCTTTTCCCTTCCTTCTTTGCTCCTTTTCTCCATCCCAGTTTCTCTTTCCTTTTGAACAGTTTCATCCCATTTTCCACTATCTATTGTACATTTTGGCTCTTATTTACTCTTTTAGCTTCTCACACTAGGGAGACAATATTATGTTTACACATGTGAGTCTGGTTTATTTCACTTATAGTATGGTCTCAAGTTGCATCCATTTACCTATAAAAGTCTCAAGTTTATTCTTCTTTATGGCTGAGTAGTGCTATGTTCTATAAAAATACCACATCTTTTTTATCCATTTCTTGGTTGATGGGCATTTGGGTTGTTTCCAATATCTAGCTATTACAAATCGTGCTGCTATAAACATGAGTGCACATATATCGCTGTGGTATGATGCTTTTAATTCTCCTGGGAGGACACTCAAAAGGGGAATAACTGAGTGGAATCAGCCCTCTAATCCTAGTTCTTTGAGGAATTTCCACAGTGGTTGCACCAGTCTACACTTTTTCCCCACATCCTCTCCAGCATTTATTATTGATTGATTTCATAATGATAGTTATTCTTTCTGGGGTGAAATGAAATCTCAATGTTGTTTAAATTTGCATCTCTCAAGTGACCAGTGACACTAAACCTATTTATTTACTGTTTGTATTTCTTCATCTAAGAAGTGTGTATTCATCTCAGATGCCCATTTTTGGGTTGTGTCTTTAAATTTGGGAGATCAGATTTTCTTGTGTTCTTTACATGTTCTTAATAGTCATTCTTTGTCTGAAGAACAGCTGGCAAACATTTCTTTTCCTACATTGTGTGCTGTTGCTTCACTCTGTTGGTTGTTTCCCTTGCTGTGCAAAAGCTTTTTTAATAAGATGAGATCCCAGTTGTTAATTCTTTGTGATAGTTCTTATGTGATCAGGGTTTTATTCATGAAGTCTTTGCCTACACCAATGTTTTCAATAGTTTTACCTCTTCTATCTTCCAGGAGATTTAATGTTTTTTTTTGTAATATTTAGATCTTCAAATTTAGTTTAGTGCATGGTGGAAAATATGGGTCCAATTTTAATCTTTGGCACGTGGAAAGCCAGTTTTTCCAGCACCATTTATTAAAAAGGCTATCTCTCTTTCAGTGAATGTGTTTGGCACCTTTGTTAAAGACAAGGTGGCTGAGTATGTTTCAAGTTGTTTTTGCATCTTCTGATCTGTTTCATTGCTCTTGGGTCTGTTTCTTTGCCAATGCTATGCTGTTTATATCACAGCATGTTTATAATATAATTTCAAGTCAGGGATTGTGATGCACCCTGTCTTGTATTTGTTGCCCAGAATTGCCTTTGCTATTCTAGGTCTCTTCTGGTTCCAAATGAATTTTAGAACGATTTTCTCTAATTCTGTGAGACATGCTGTTGGAATTTTGATCAAAGTTGTATTAAATCTTCCAGGTGTGGTGGTGCATGCCTGTAATCCCAGCTCTTGGAAGGCTGAGGCAGGAGGATTGTTGCAAGTTCAAGACCACCCTAGGCTACAAAGTGAGTTTAAGGCCATCCTGAAATGCAGGGTGAAACCCTGTCTCCAAAAGACCAAAAAAAATTGTGTTAGATCTGTATAACAGTTTAGGAAGTATGGCCATTTTCACTATATTGGTTCTTCCTACCCAAGAGCAAATCTTTCTGTTTTCTGATATCTTCTTCAATCTTGTTTCTCAGAGTACTGTAGTTTTCAATGTAGAGGTCTTTTATATACTTTGCTAGATTGATTCATTGGGATATATATATTTTTTGGTGCTATTATGAAAGATGCTGTTTCCTTATTTTCTCTGTCAGTGAGTTTGTTATTTGTGTACAAAAAAGCTATTGATTTTTGAATGTTGACTTTGTATCCAGCTATGATACTGAATTTGTTTATTAAATCTAGCAGTTTTTAGTAGAGTGTTTTGGGCCTTCTATGTACAGTATCATGTCATCCTCAAATAATGATAGTTTAACCTCTTCCTTTCCTATCGTTATTCCTTTTATTTCTTTCCCTT
>NW_004955474.1:6052360-6082870 GCF_000276665.1 Chinchilla lanigera | reverse complement strand
TGATTTGATTTTTTCTGGGACCTCATTCAATTGCTTTCTTGTTACCACTTAGGAGAGGACAGGCTTTTGCATTGTCCCATCTCATTGTCCCTTTGGTTTGCCTTTGGTGAACTGGATGTCTTGGGTTGCATCTTGTTTAAGTGTCTTCTTGATTATTCTTTCTCTTTCTCTTTCTCTTTCTCTTTCTCTTTCTCTCTCTCTCTCTCTCTCTCTCTCTCTCTCTCTCTCTCTCTCTCTCTCTCTCTCTCTCTCTCTGTCTGTCTCTGTCTCTCTCTCTCTCTTTCTAATTTAATTCCTGGGGTGATGTTTGTAAATTGTCTAAGTTCTTTCTTTCTTTTCTCCTCCTCCTCCTTCTTCTTGTGGTACCAGTAGTTTCTATGCTTTATTATTAGTATTTAGAACCCTTAGGAGATGACTACTTCTCTGAGGTATCTTACTGGTGTAGCTGATTTTTGGATTATGAGTCTGTTGCAAGATCCTACCTTTTTAATTTGTTTGGAAAGTTGTTGCCTGCTTGGCTCAGCCTCTGGTCCTTTGGCACTGTTACACAGTATTTTCTATGACTCTTAGCCAATTTCAGTCTTGGACTACCAGGAAGAATAGCTGTTTAGAAAAATTATATCACTTTTGGCTGAAGTGGTACCATCAACGATAACAATAGCATCAGTCACAGCCCAGAAAATGACAAACTGAGGTAACATTAATTTTTCACCTTTAACTGTATCAAATAGATTTGTGGTTATATATAAAAAAGTAAATCTAACGAGAAAATTGTATGCACTAATTATGCCTTCAACATGTCACTTTTATCCTCAAGGGCTAAAATTTAAAAGGGGTTAGGCAGAAAATAGAGAAATAGAAGAGGAAGAGATTAGAAGTAAGACTGGAGGACAAAGGGGGATCACATCAACTTTGGGAAACTGATGCGCAAGACTGGAGGCAAAGAAAGAAGGAAGAAATAAAAAGAACAAGACAGAACAAGAACCACAAAGAGGCTAGCTACCATGTTCACACTCATATAAAAACAAGATCAAACCATGAAGGAGAAACACACAGAGAAAAATCCCAAAACAAAACCACCACCACCACCACAACAAATAAAGAAGTGACAGAAGGAAAAAGAGTCTACTTCCAGGTTTGTCTCTGCTGTCACTAGTAGACAACCTGTGGAGACAGAGTCCTGATTCATGCTGATCCACCTCAGCAAGCCAGCAGGAGCTTTTTGGTGGGGTCGTAGGTAATCTCAGTGAGCTTGCACCTCCTGGCTGAGACTAGACTCATTTGGTCTGCAGCCATCAGTGTACCTTCTGTGGGCCTGAGCCCAGCTGGGAGCCACTAGATGGAGCCCACAGCTGCTCTGAGTTCTAAGCTCAGCTGCCTCTCTCCAAGTTGGCTCCTGGCCAGTTGCTCTCTTGTGCAGGACGACTGAGCCCTCAGCACTTACCACCAGCTAGTGCAGTCCTTCAAGTTCACTGCTATGTCTCTCCATGGAGGCCTCTGGGGTCACCAGCAGTCACTGTGTGTCCACAGTTTTAAATCTCTCCTCTCGTTCAGTGAGTCCTTTCTCAGGGAGAAGGCACTGCCAACTACCTCCTTCTTCATTGAAGTTTCTCTCTTCACTCTCTGTGGTCTTCAGTTCATGCTTCAGTTCCTTCCTGGGACCAGGGGACCCACTTCCCTGCTTCTTGACTTCTTCACATTGCTATATTCCAGCATCTGGACAGCAACTCTCAGACAGGCTCTTTCTCTGCTCTTAGCACTCTGCCATCTTGGTGCTCCTTGAATACCTTATTTTAAAACATACATTTAGCTTAATGATTAGAGGAAAGCATTTGGAAATGCTTAATAGTATGGGTTTTGGCATAAAAATGACCAAAATTTGAGCCCTGGCTTCACATTTATTAATGCTGTGACCTCTAGAAAGTTCCTTTTTTCTTCTCTTTTCTTTTCATTTCTTTTTTCTTTTCTTTTTCTTTCTTTCTTTCTTTCTTTCTTTCTTTCTTTCTTTCTTTCTTTCTTCTTTCTCTCTTCATCCTCCCTCTTCTTGTGGTACTAGTAGTTTCTCAACTTAACCTTTCTAAGTCTCAGTCCCTCATCTGGACAGTGGAAATCATATGGTTACTGTGAGGATTAAATAAATATGTAATCATAATAGTACATGAAAAATGTTCAATAAATGTTAAAAGAAAAAAAAAAAAACAAAGCTTTTTCTAAGCACCCTTTACAGTCAGGTTCTGCATGCTTACAATCCATTTATTAATGTCATAAGACAAATGATTTAAAGATCATTGTTCATATAATTGATTATTATAGTCTTAATTAGAGGCCAAAGTCACTTGGGATGAATGTTGTAAGCATAGGAATTAAAATATTTTATTTTTGTTTGTTATGTTAAGTGGGCATGAGGAATCACTGGCCTGCCAACAGTGCCAATAGGGTGGCATGGAGAGTGGGGACATTTCTTCCCACAGTTGAGGTTTTATTCTATGTGGAAGGAGCTCAGCAGCCTAACACTTCTGGCTTCTCACGTCCTTCCTTTGCTTCTTTCTGGAGGAGCAACTGCCTATCTGACTGGTGCATGTGGAAGGACCCACAGTGGCCATATGACCCAGCCACTTCCCTCCTTCTCTTTGGAATAAGTGTGACTTCCAGAAGCTCCTATTTGACTCTGAATACTGGTCTTCCAAACTATCATTGCACCGGGCAGGTCCTGGTTCTGGCAGCTTTCCCTATGGTACCTATGACTCAAAAGACAAGTAGTTTAATTCTTAGGTCGAATGCAATGTGGTCCATTTGCCTAAAGGTACAAATCACATCCTTTAATGTTAACATGGTATCCAGGCTCCTATCTGCCTTATTCTGTGGTCTTAAATCTCAATTGCCTCACAACATTTGTGGCAAAGGTGGGTGTTTTTGTTTAGCCTTTTGACATCACAACAGTGCTGTCCTCATACACTATCCCCTCCAGTGTGGAATTTTTTAGGAGTCTGAGTAGAACACACTTCTGAGGCAAGAGATTAGGGTACGGCAAACTGGCTGGGGGAGTGGGCATGATCTGTCAATTACAAAGTTCCATGACACATGTGCAGAACAATTCCCAAAACTTTGCACCTGGAACCAATTAGAGTGCTATCCTCAATTTTCCTGAGAACTCAAGCAGGTTTTTGATAGGGTGGCCTAGAGCCGATGTCAGCTTGAGGCCTGTGAGATACAAAAGACACCATCACTGAACTTCGGGCCGCAGTGCTCTCTCTTTCACAGTGGTTGGCTCTCACCCTATAGAGTACAGTTCTTTTCCTACTTTTAATTGTGCCACACTTGCTCCACAGAGCATGTTTCTATCTTTAATAAACGTAAAACCTCACTGCCTTTTGTGCTTGTTTTGTCCAGTTTTTTGTTCAGGACAGAAAGAATCTATAAACTAGCTCTGGAAGGAGACTCCAGTGCTCTAAAATCTGGTAACACTTTAGACTTATCTCTTGAGGGGCAGTGACACTGGCATATTTATCCACCAGCTCCCATCCCTCCCTGGCTGAGGGCTGTTCCTGGCTATTGGTTGTCCTATTTTGTGACTAGCACATGTCTTTAGTGAGGAAAATGCAGATGCTTGAAGCAGGAAACCATGAGTATGGGTAGAGATATCTATTGAAGCTCCCAGTGGCTTTCAGGATGTTGGGGATTCCAGGGTGAGCACCAGCATGGTATGCTGTGAGGTTGCCCTTAAGCCCCTGGCACTGTGCATGCTCTTGCTCTGTGGTGCATTTCTTTTCTATTATAGAACTTATGATTGTCAACTCTCTGGCAGGGCTGGGATCTAAGTGGCTCCCTATGGTGTTCCCAGGTTCAGTAAAGATATTTGTTGAACGAATGTTCTGATCAGGGGTAAAGAAAAGTTCACAATAGAAAAAACTTAACTGTACAATTTTCATTAAAGGTAGTTTTGGTGTTTTGTAAGGAAATTAGTTTACTGTACATGAAATGATATTTCTCAATCCATTTAATGAAAAGACATGAACTGGTTGATTGGGGCCTGCCTGATGTTGGTCTCAGGTTTGAAGTAAATAATTGCCTTTTACACCTTTAAGAAAAGGTGGAGATCACATTTTTAAAGGTAGAAATAGTAAGAGATAGTTTTCCTGAAGGTAAAATAGAACAAGAAATTTGTTATAAGGGCAGAGAACTTAATTTAGTATCCATAAAATCCTGGGTTTGATTCCAAGCATTACAAAAAAAAAAGATATTTGAAATCTTTCTAATCTGTTGTTTGTGAAGTTACTTGTGAAAATTCCTCAACAGGAGGGAGCTCAAGGGCATGTCCGGATGTCAGGTTCCAGGATATAATGGTGCAATGTGACAATCATGTCAGTAGGTGGTGCTCGTTCATGGGCCATTAGAGGCTTTTTGGATTTAAACTCCGTCAGAGAGATCACATTAGTCTCAAAGTGAATTAGATTAATTTCAGAAGAATTAATAGGATTTTTAGCACCAGAAGATATAAGGGAGAAAAAAAATCAGGCAATCCTTCCATAAGCCAAAAAGAAAAGAAAAGAAAAGAAAAAAATATCGGAGAGCGATAGTGCAGTCTGTGCAACTGTAGCCAAGAGTACATACCCGGAAGAAATGCACAAAACAGCTAAACTGGAGTTGACTGTGTGCCTGGTGTGGCCTGGAAACACCAGTCTTGAAAGACTTCAGCATAGGTGGTGGTGATGGCGGCAGCGGCGGCGGTGGTGTAGTTTTTGCTATAAACTTGGGTGGACTGAATGAACCTCCGTCGAAGAGCAGAGGCACAAGGACAGGAGCTAGTACTCCTCCAGTGGGGTCCTCCGTATAGCAAGGACCCTGTTTCTCTGATGCAGCCCCAAGGTGAGGAGGAGGAAAAGCTGCCGATGTCCCGATTATACCACTCGCACGCCCCTTCAACCCAGAGGGAAGGACGATGGTCATGTTAGATGTTTATAAAAATCCAGTCACAGACTACACAACAGTCATTCATCACACCTGGCTTTTATAATCAGACCCTTTTCCAGGATGCCTGACTCAGGATCCGAGATAGAAAAGGCTCTCACTAACACCCTAGCGACAAGACACTAGCAGGTTTCCCTTGATTTACCTAGAAACACCACAGAGGTGAAAGTTTCTCCACATAGCAGTAGAAAGATGCTCGATTACCTTCTGGCCATCAAATGTTTTAGGAGAAAGGAGCAGAAACAAGTCTGAAGTGGAGTCATGGAACAAGTATGTCTGGACACACAACCCTGGGCTGGATCCCAGCTTAGCCATTTATCAGCTTTGCAATTTGGGGCAAACTACTTCACTAGGCTAAGCCTTGGTTCTCTCACTGAAAAACAGGAATTATAATTCCTAGCTCATAAGGTTGTTCCAAAGCTTGAGACAGAAGAACACAGGGAAAAGCCTCTGTGATAATTCCCAGCGTGTCAGGCATCCTGGAAATTTTCGGATTGTCACTCTCCTCTTTGGAGGAGGTATTGGGAGTCAGGTCATCAAACCACATACAAGGACATTTATTAGCAAAATTATGATATCAGTATCAACCCGCCTTCCCCTCCTGCTTGGTCCAAATGGTATCTGCGAACAACATCAATAGGCCACTGCGGGTAAAGCCAGGGAGCACCCGTGATCTCGAGGCTAATTCTGAAGGCATGGGTGGCAAATCTGGATGGGAAGAGACCACTCCTACTTTTCACATGCTTCCTTCACATGCTTACCCAAAGCTGACGGGATGACGCACTATGTCGGCACCTCCCTGAGGTGTCTCCTCGGGTGCCAGTGACTCCTGGTGAAGCAGCCTGGTGTCTCTGCATGAGCTGCAGATAATACGGGAGCACGGCCACTTCTGTTGCTGATGAAAATATTATGGCCTCAGTTCCCTGTAATCAATTTACTGCTTTATGGACCCAAAGTCCTCCAGAGAATTTAATAAATTCACATAATGTTTCTAAGTGCTGCATTGTGCATTTGGAGCGCTGATTTAGCTGACAAATGTGAAAAATTCGTGTAGCTAGACAACTCCCTGGTGATCAGAAGTGTGTGGAAGCTAAGGAGAGCACGCTGCTTCAGAGAAGGTCAGCATTAGCATATGCTGAGGCCCAGCTCAGTGGGCCCTGTGTCCCCCCAGCCCTGCAGCTGCCCCCGCTTTGAGTGTTCGCCTACTTCCGGTGGGGATGCACAGCTTCCGGTTGGGGCAGAACGAGGATCAGTAGTGCTCACGTGATGGTGAGATGAGTGACCAGGAGGGACCCTGGGATCTCGACAATGAAACGGTCACTGGACCTTGGTGCTGAGGGCAGTAGAGGTTTCTGAGGGAACATTTTAGGAATGGTTTCACTGAGTCATGTGTAAAAGCTGGTTCATTTAAGTTCAGTGAATTTTTTTTTTTTTTTGTACCTTGCCCTTTCCCATTCTAATTTCTTTCCGAATGCAAACAAATTACCAAAAATAATAAATGGTGAACCACCTTTATTACTCAGAATGATCTGTTTTTACTAATGTACATAGAAGCCTTCTGTAGTCATCATCTTTCAGTACCATGCAGTGTTTCTCTTTTCCCTGCAATGTTATTTCATAGAAACAGTCATGCTATTTTTTGTTTTCTCTGGTCTTTTTGAAGCAGGATCTCACTATGCAGTTCAGGCTGGTCTTCAACTCACTATGTAGCTCAGGCTGACCTCAAACTCACAGCACTCCTCCTGCCTCAGCCTCCCGAGTACTGGGATTACAGGTGTGCACCACCACTCCTGTCCAACAGTCACGTTATTTATATCCATCAAGCCAGCTGCAGAGGTGTTGCTTCAAATAGTTCTTTAGTTTTGAGTTTCTGGAAGTTACCTTTAGGTTACAGTGCCAGGTGCTGTGTTGTTGGAGACACTACTAGTGCTCAGAGCCACTGTGGGCTTTACTGTTGATTTTAGCTTGAGTTGTGGTATTTGGCTCAAGCAAAGATTTAGGATTTAGCTCAAGTTCTCAAATGAGGGAGTTTCAGCAACAGGGTTTCACCGGCACTGGTCTGCAAAAGTCCGACCTCCTGGACCAGGGACTTGGGACCTGGCTGGATCACAGAGCTGAAAGATAGGCCTGGCTGTCCCCTGATAGGCTTGGCTCCATGGCTCTGGGTGTGCCCCGCGGTTAGAGCTAATTCCACTCAGAGATTGGGGTGCGGTGAGCAGTGTTGCTTGACTCCCGAGACAGCAGGGGAGCTGGAGAAACACAATGTGGTTGATGCTAGCAATCTGAACTAGGACAGAATGGGAAGCTGTATCAGGGTTGGGGTTTATACTTTGGGCTCCTTGAGACTTCTCTGAGAAGTCACTTTCACTAATTTGGTACCTTGGGTCATGGTTATGAGCACAGTGGCAGGAGGCTGGACAGGTCCTAATTATTTTCTTTGGAACACAGTGTTTAAACTTCTCGACAAGCTTTTCTTCACTGTCCTTATTTATCTGAGGTAGAGGCTGAGGCACAAGGAAGGGAAAACTAGTTAGGCTCTGCACTGGGGCAAGGTCAGCTTTGTTTCCCATTCATACTCTGCCTGCTAGACAGGTGGTTCCTGTCTTTTCGAGCAGGAGGGTTCCATTTCTGTGATTAAAGTTCGACGACCCTTGTATGATAGCAAGTGTGGTTTCAGTACGTATGGGGAACCTGTAAATAGAAGCATAGACACTTTGCAGCTCTTGGGAGGCTCAGCTTGGAAAATATTTGCATGAGAGATTTTAATTTGCGAAGGCTTTGCAAGTGAGCTCTGACCCACTGGTAGCACCAAGTCACAGCACTGTACAGTCACAGATTACAGTGGCTGTAGTGGCTGATTGTGAAACTCTGTCCTCAGGAATGAACAGGGAGGATGATGGGGGAGAGAGGGACTGGGCGTCAGTGATGTCCCTTTGGAGGGGAGGGGACTTGCTAATGAACTCAGTGTCTAGGGATCCGCTCTCCCCACGGGAACAACACATGTTCTAACTGGGTCGTCTTCCCGCCAAGCCTGGAGATGGCAGAACCCAGAGCCTGCACCAGGCATGCAGAACTCAGAGCTATCGCCTGAACAACAAATGCTGGAGGCCCAGGTGCTTGAAAGGTTGTGATTTTATTTGTGTCACTCGTTTGTTGCTGTCATTCCTGGTATATCTACCTCCACACTTGTCAGGTCAAATATGCTGTCAAGGGGAATGCAGAAAATGTGTATCTCCATATGTATACATTTTTTTTTTTCATTTTCTAAAATGAACATCGTAAAAAAGACAGAAATGTGACCTCCCAAGCCTGGATACAGACTCCAAATATTGTGCAGCAGCTTCATCTTTTTATTAGATTTTCTATGTTCCCCCGCCCCCAGTTGCTGGATAAAATCCATACAAATGAAATACTGGCTCACTCAGTAAATAATAATGAAAAGGTAAATTCATTTTACAGAGAAGCCAGTGCATGTAAGACATCATCTTGAATGACTGTGATTTCTTGAACTGATCACCAGGCTATTATAGTCTCTCAAAAATAATATCTGGCTTTTAGGCTCTGCAGTTGTGTCTGTGACCGCTCCTTAACCCTTTGGCTCTTAAGAAAAATTGATTTAAAAAAAAATATGCACAGCGTGCCACTAAAATCATACAGGTACACTGTAGGTCATGTCACATCATTGTCCCGAAAGATGACGGAGGGTCCGGCTCATCCTTTGACCTTCCCCTCGCATCTTTCAATAGCTGTAGTGCAACTGTAAAGTTCCTTAAAAAAATAGAAAAGGAATATCTTCAGGCTAAAGTCTTATCTTTTCCAATTTACCTTGAAGCTGATAATGTCTTTAAATCTGTCATGTTAGATCTTATGTTATGTTTTTTGGAAAAGTCCCAACAAATGCGCATATATGACACTGTTGTATTTTTTCCTGGGAGAGGGGCCAGGTGGGCGACCGGTAAGTAGACACACATATACCAGACAGGACCAACTTCCCTGTTTGCCCCAAATGAGTGTGTAAGACTTCCAGTGACCACACTGAGAAGGGCCTTGGCTCCAGGAAACCAGGACAAGTTGGTCACAATTTGGGCAGGGTTTCTTTGGACTTTTTTTTCCTGTATGAGTTAAAGCTACAATTCAACTTGACAACTGATTTTTTTTTTTTTTTGGTGGTATTTGGGATGGATTGCAGGGCCTTGCTACGAGCTATACTCTCAGTCCTTTTTTTAAAATTTTAACACAGGATCTTGCTATGTTGGCAGGCTGGACTCAAACTTGTGATCCTCCAGCTTTAGCACCCCCTTGAATGCTGGGGTTACAGGTATGTACCACCATGCCTGGCTTCAACAACTGACTTTGGGACGCTTATTCTGCACAAGGGCCTTGAAGCACAGAGTACAAAACAACGTTTTCACCGATGTGCTTTCTGCCTGGAATAGCTGGCAAATTCAGAATGGAGGTGAGTTGTGTTAGGGCGTTCCCGTTCTAAGAAAAATGTCAGCTGAAAATCTGAAACACTGTGTGACACAGCCAGGCACTGCTTAGCATGAAGAAAGCATGCTGGGAACTGTGTTTTCAGGTGATTTCCCTATTGTGAGACCATGACAGACCATGGTGATGGACCTATGGGACTCCTGTTGTTCATTTTTATTTTACAAAAGATGCTATCCTGTGAGTTGTTTTTTCCTGAACTAAAACCTCAGTATTCAGGTTTAATTGCAGTGTTGGCACTTTTGGATAAATAAGTAGGTTTTGGGTTGCAGTTGTGCACTTGGTCTCTAAAAGATTTGCCATCACTATGATACGGTGTATTTATACAAACTAAGATGGCTAGGATGTCACTAGGTGATATTATTATGTGTGTGTGTGTATGATTCTAGGGATCAAACCGAGAGCCTTCAAACTGAACTACATACCTAGTCTTTTTAGATTTTTTCTTTTGAGACAAGGTCTTGATAAATCACTAAGTTGCCCAGGTTGGGCTTGAACTTGCCTCAGCTCCCCAGAGTGCTGGGACTATTGCACACCCCCCTGGGTGATAGAATCTTTGGGACCACTGTCAAATATGTAGTCCACCATTGACCAAAACATCCTT
The DNA here is from genome assembly GCF_000276665.1 of Chinchilla lanigera. Lineage (NCBI taxonomy): Eukaryota > Metazoa > Chordata > Mammalia > Rodentia > Chinchillidae > Chinchilla > Chinchilla lanigera. The sequence goes on along the minus strand of NW_004955474.1, from coordinate 6,072,810 downwards.
ACGTGGGGTGTGGCTATAGCTCAGTCTTTTAAAATTTTTTTAACATCTAAGAAGCCAAAAATATGGGAAGAAACTCCTTAATCAGAAAGAGTTTGTTCGCAGCCTTCAAGATACATCTTGGGCTTCACTGAAAGATTTGATCACAAGAAAGAGCAGGAACATCAGAGCTAGTCATCCTGCATTCCAAGAAGGGACTGCTGGTCACTTGGAGAATGGTGCAGCTGCAGGAGGGCTGGAGTGGCAGCAGGGAGCAAGGAGATGCGAGTGACGCCTGTCCGGGAGAGTCCAGGCTGGCTGGCAGGAGGAGGAGCTGAGGCCTGGGGCAGGGCGTCCACCTTGGTATGTGTCATGAAGTTGTGGAAAGGACAGTGGCTGATGAGTAGAGAGAAAGGCAGGAATCAAACAGCCCTGGCTTGGAATCCTTTTCCTAGCACTTCTTTCCAGTGATGGAACTTAATCCCCGTACACCTCCATTTTCTTATTGGTAAACCAGGGTTTAATTCCTCTACTATCAGGATTAAATGAGATAATATGTGGGCTTTATTCCTCTACTATAGTACAGTTACTAGGGTTAAATGAGCTCGTAGAAGCAGTTTGGCAGAATGCCTGCTTTGTAGCACCCAATACCTAGTAGTTATGAGCATGATCGTCACTAACCCTACAACCATTTCACTCCCTTGCTATGATGGACCGGAGTTCTTTCGTCAATTTGTGCAGTCCGTCTCCCCCAAACTGAAACCATCATTTTATTGTTGTGTACTGTAATTATGAGAAACATTTTCTAGCCAGTGCACAAATTTAAAGCATAACATGGCTGTTTCAATAACTCTCTTAGGGTTAAAAATTTGACCTATGTTAAAAAAAAGGCTGATCTAGGATTTTTAAAAAAGATACAGTAAGTTTTCTTCCTGGGAGAATGCCTGGGCTTCATTTGGTTCATAATTTATCTTCTCCTATATTAGTGTGGGTGCACCTGAGTGCGTGTGGGTGCACATGTGCACATGCGTGTGCACACACACACACATACACACACACACTCAGAGGGTGCTGTGTCTCATAGGCTGAGAACTGGGGGGAAAGCAGATGGCTGTGTATGGCCCAGGGTGACTGGCCATTTTGGCGGTCCCACTGCTGCCGCACTTTGGTGCTGGCTGACAGCTCTCCAAGGAGTGAACAACCTCTAAGGGGCCTCAGGAGCTGTCTTACTCACTTTTCTCACTGCTGAGATAAAATACCCAACACTCAAAGTTGAAAGAGGGAACCTTTATTTGGCTTACAGTTTGTAGAGGTTTCAGTCCATAGTTGGCTGGCTCCAAGGCAGAGTGGCACATGGCAGAGGGGCCTGGCAGAGGAGAAAGAGCTCATTGCGTGTAGAAGACAGCAAAAGCAAGCAAGGGACAACCACAACTCTTTCTGTCCCTTTTATTTTATATCTTTTTTTTTTTTTAATGTCTTCTTTGAGACAGGGTCTCACTGTGCAGTTCAGGCTGGGCTTTAGCTCACTTTGTAGCCCAGGCTGGCTTCAAACTTGTAAGGATCCTCCTGCCTCAGCCTCCTAAGTGTTGGGATTACAGGTGTGCACCCCCATGCCTGGCTATATTTTATATTTTGTCCAGGCATCCTTATACCCTAAAGACAGACAGTACTCACATCCTTAATCCCAGCACCCTTGAGTCTAGCATTGCACCATGAATCAATCCCAGCATCACACACTCTAGATCCAGCCACCTCTGAAAAAGCCCCACCTATGACCGCGTGAGGCTTTGGGGGGACCTCCAGAGACAGCCATCACATGAGCCCAGTTCCCACCAAGGCGGAAGAGAGCTGTGGGGAGTGTTACTTGAACATCTGCTGAAACTAGTGTAAGGTGAAATACTGGAAAGGAGGGCCTGGCTGGCAGAGCGGCTACACCAGCAGGGCTCACTGCAGACCTCACCGTTCTCCCAGGAGGACAGAGCTGCTGTAAGACAACAGCACAGAGCGGGCGGTTCATTGAAAAGGGTCTGGAAATGAGAAGGGCCACCCCTGGTGGAGGCGTTCTTGCTGCTAGGAGCAGAAGGCAAGCTCTGTAAGGACACTGTCAGTATAATTAATCCACTCTTGAGATAATGGTGTTAATTCTTTCCTACTTACCTCTTCAGGGTCCCTGCTTTCAGCATGGTTGCATCAGGAATTGAGTTCCAACACCAGCGCTTCATGGTTCACACACAGACACAGTGCCTGGGCACTCGATCTACGTCAGCAGGCTGGAGTGAGAGCGGGCTTTCGGGCTAACACCTGCTGGGGAGGGCTCGGGTGGGAGGAGAGGTTTAGCCCGGATGTGGCTGAGCCTGGGACAGCACTACTGAGCTGTCCACAGTTGGAGTTTTTACACTCTGGAGTCACTGTTGAGTCTCTGCATGTGAGCTGACACCGGCAACCTGCTGGAGATGGCTATCTATTGGTAGAGAGGGCCAAAGGCTGTTGGGGGGCAGTGCTCCAGCAGGTGAGGGAATAAACTTTCTGGTCCTGAGACTGGCATTCCAGGGCACAGCAAGGGGCTTCTTTTTTTGAAATAGGGTCTTGCTATGCAGTTCAGGCTGGCCTTGAACTCAGTATGTAGCCCAGACTAGGCTTGAACTCATGGGGATCCTCCTGCCTCAGCCTGCTGAGGGCTAAGATGATAGCATGCCACTACGCTCAGTGGGACTTATTTTTTGAGACCATTGGAATGTACCAGAGCACTTCTGATCTGGGGAGACAGAAGTCAGTGTCGACTCTTAGGGCCCGTGTTAGAGTCCCACAGATTTGGGACTCAGGAACTCACTGAGTTAAAGCTAAGCCAAGCCAGAATAAAGCTTTTTGTGGGAAGAGGAAACCTTGAGGTTGCATTTCTGGTACGTAATGATGCTCTGCACATTCCTAATGGGTGCTGCGAGGACAATGGTGGCAGCAATGGTCACAACAACCGCGACTAACACTAAAGTGCTTGCTGTATACCAGCATTCTCCCAAGTGCTCTACTTAGTTCCCCCACCAGTTAATCCTTATGACAAGCCCTATAGGGTAGGTCACTTTGTTAGGCTTACTTAAAAGGTGAGGAAACTGAGGCACAGGGTTTTAGTAGCCTGCCGAAGTTCAGACACTTAATAAGCAGCCATGTAGGAGCGGCACACTCAGCCACAAAAGGCAAAAGAGCAAAACGAGACCTGGGGCAAGGTGTTGGTTACAAGAGACGGCATCTGACGCCTTCTGAGCTGATCGTCAGGACTCCAGAGATGACAGAAATGATGGCAGCTGTCTTCTGCCGTGCCCACCTACCTGGCCAGTTCTGCCCCCCAACTCCCAGCCTCAGCAAAGTTAACCCTGGGGACTATGGTCTCTTTGAGGGTCTCAAATATTTTATTCAGTGAGGAGCTGAGCAGCTATGCTGGAAGGATTATTTTTAGAGTTAGAGCTAAAGCCCTGAGAAACTTTCTTAATGCTTACTTTTCTTTTTCAATCTATAGAAAGGATTGGTGATCTCAAGTTTGTGCGATATTTAGAAATAACCATTGATCTAGCATATAGCATTGAATGATACTAACTCTCAACAAATAGGACCTGTTTTTATTACAACTTTGCTCTACATACTGAAAGATGGCAGCTGATTTAAACACTGCAAAGAAGAACTGAGAATCGCATTCTCTCAGTCAGCTTTGGAAGGCTGATTACATTATCTCTAGTGTTCTGTCTTAAAGTAAGAATGGAATTCTAGATTTTGAAGTTTTGGGGGGCAGAGTTTTTTTCTTTTTCCTAAACACAATGCTTTGTACTAAAGTAAGCACGGAACTTCCTGCTTCCCATCCTGCTCTCCCCAGCCCTCCAATATTTTCAAGGCACGTCTTACTTTTATTACCCTTGCATTAACAGGTCTACTTCAAGGAGCTAACCATGACCCAGGAAATGGAGGCGGAGGAAAGACGGAGGAGGAGAGAGGACAAGGAGACATAAAAGGAATTTTATGTTCTTTTTAAGGAGTCATTAAAGTAGCATAAAATGAAAAACTTTAAAATCCACACAGTCTTGTTTAGATAAGACTCAGAATGACTGCTACAGACAGATGGAAAAAGCCGAGGGGCCCAGTTGTGGCAGCCAATTCCTGGGGAGTGGTGGCGACCCATCAGTGCCTGACTGCACGGCCAAGGTGCCAGTTCTGTCCTTGGTGCAGCAGACTTGGCCCAGGGAGAGGGCTCAGGAGGCGAGGGATCGGGCTAAGCCCTGGGCCAGGGGACAAGCAAAATTGAAGCTGTCTCCAACAGTTGTGGCTCCGGGGTAGGGTCTGATCTGCTTGCAAAATAAGCATCTCCATGCCCACTTCACTCAGGCACAGGTTCAAGTCTTGCCCAGGGGTGTCTTCCAGCGAGTCAGGGAACTGAGGCTTTCATGGGTACCCTTCTGCTGGGCAGAGAGGAGTGGGAGCCCGGTGAGCCTATCTACTCCTCAGTCCACTTTGGAGACTGGCACAGGTCCGGGAGACTGGGAGGCTGTGAAGTCCTTCCTGGTCTGCTGTTTCTATCTGTGTGTGGGAAGGATGGCCAGAGAATGATAGAAAGCAGAAACCACACATCAGTTGTGTCTCTGTCCTGTGATTTATTTCTGTTGCAGAACTTAGCTGTTTGGATTTTAGATGTAACAACACCAGGTACATTGGCAGAGAAAAGGCAATTCTAACTAAAATGTTGGAATTTTGTTGGAACATGCAACCACTGTTCTTAAACAATTTATAAAACTCATACCCTAGTAACACCTCATTAAGAAATAAATAACTCTCAAAATCTCACACACAAACAAGCACATTTAATTATGACACATTTAATGGAGCTATTTATTAGGTGATAGACTTAGAAAACTATCACTTCTTGTGGCCATGGTCAGAGAAGTCTCAACTGATTTCTCTTCAGACTCTTTGACTCCTGCTGGACGCTTGGATCAAAATCAAGCTTGTTTCCGCAAGAGCACTGGATGGCAGTTATGCTTGAAGTCTGGTTCACTGATATAGCCACCTGCGGTCTGTGAGGTTGGGCACTACCCTTTCAAACACCTCCTATGCCTTGCATCTCACGGATGTTGTAAGTGTGCACCCGACATTGTTGGTCCTTTTGTTTTGTTTTGTTTTTCTCCGGTACCAGGAACTGAACTCACGACCTTGTGCTTGCCAGGCAAGCGCTTTTGCCGCTGAGCTAAATCCCCAGCCATTGTTGGTCCTTTTGAAAATGAGTCATGGAGTTCATGAGTGAGTACATGCTAAATAGATCATAGCTTTATTTTTAATGGGGATGAAACACTGGGAAATTGTCTTAGTTACTTTTTGCACTGCCAAGACAAAATATCCAACACCCAAAGTTACAGAAGGAAAGGTTTATTTAGCTTACAGTTTGTAGAAGGTTCAGTCCATAGTTGGCTGGCTCCATGGCAGGGTGGCATAGCAGAGGGGCATCACAGAGGAAAAACAGTTTGTGGCAGGCAGAAGATAGCAAAATCAGCAGGCAACAAGAGACAAGCTTCTCTCTGTCCCTTATATTTTATCTAGACTACCTGTCCTTAGGGCAAGTAGCATTCACACCCTTAATCTTAGTGCCCTTGATCCTAGCATTGCACCAGGAATCAACCCAGAGTCATACATTCTAACCCCAGGCTCCTCTGAAAATGACTGCATGAGGTTTTGAGGGGATATCTAGACACAGCCACAGTAGAAACTAAATAGTTTTCTCCTTTGGAAAAAGTAGTTTTAATAGTTGAGCCACTAAAAAACTAAGAAGTTTATGAAAACAGTTTCTACACTTAAACATTAATTGTTCTTTTCAATAGAGCAGTAAAAGTCAGCAGTATATCTATGTTAGCTATCCTGTGTATACATAGATACATATTTTTCCCCTTCTTTCTTTTCTGTTTTCCCTCATCCCAGTTGTTCTTTCCTTTTGAGCACTTTCCTTTCACAATGTCTATTGTACCGCCTAGATTTTATTCATACTTTCAGGTTCTTACACTAGTGAGACAATGTGGTGTTTACACATGCAGGTCTGATTTATTTCACTTATGAGTATGGTGTCTAGTTGTATTCATTTTTCTATAAAAGTCTCAAGATTATCTTTCTTTATAGCTTAGTAATATATGTTTATATTTGTTTATCTGAGTATGCAAGTTGAAAATATCAACATGTAATACAACAACCATTGTTAATTTCCTATCACCTTGTCTGAGATTCTGTATTGCTTGTATTATTTTTATGTTATTTTCTAAATGTAAGTGTGTTTTTTTAAGATGTTTTTGTTCTTTTATCTTTATTTATTTATTTTTTTTGGTTTTGGTTTTTCTCCGGTACCAGGAACCGAACTCACAACCTTGCGCTTGCCAGGCAGGCGCTTTGCCGCTGAGCTAAATCCCCAGCCCCTTGTTCTTTTATCTTTAAAATAAAAAAAATTTCAACATATTAAAAAAATGGAAACAGTTTCTGTGTATCATAGACAGTGCTTCCTTCCTCAGGGTTTTATGTCAGACTAGATCTAATCTCAGAGGAAGGTCACACTGTGATTGTCATTTGGGCTTCTTACCCCCTGGAAGGTGTCATTGTGGATGCAGAAGATGGGTATCTTCCTTCCACGGCTTTAACACACTTGCCAGGCATTCCTAGATTTCACCTCCAACCCATCACGACTGAACCTTGATCAGCAATGAGCAATAGGCAAAGCAAACATTTCCTCTGCAAATTCTAAACTGCAAATTTTTATTTTTCCCAGTGAACTTGCAGTGAACGGTCCAGAATACTGATTCATGACAGACATGTCCAGACTGCACTGTTATTATAAGTCAAGTTCTTGAGTTTGAATGAGATGTCTGAGGAGAAGGATGCTCACTCCAAGCAGTCTGTTCTCATGATGTGTGATTTGTGAGCATGAAGGAATGTGAGGATTGGCTAGGTAAGAAGACCAGAGAGGACTCTATCACTCCACTATTCCAAAATTGTTTTTGAGCACTTGCTACATCCTAGGAATTGTTTCAGTTCCTGGAAATACTGCAGAGAACAAAACAGATACTACACTTGATCTTAGCCAAAAGGCTGAGAAGTGATGGGAGAATGAAACAGACGAAATCCCTGTCCTCACAAAATGTATATTCTGGGAGGGAGACTTTGTGAGCCATGGTCAGGAGCCTGAGTCTCATTTTGGGTGTGGAGGGCAGGCACTAGAGCACTAAGAGTAGGGAGCCGGCGTGATCCAGCTCATGCTGCTGAGGGCTGCAGGACCTGTGAGTGGAGTCAGGTAAACACTGGTCCACACCTGGACTATTGCAGGTCCTGGCTGATTTGGCCTAGAGTGTTGGTAGCAGCAGGTTTATATATATTTTTCTCAGTTTTGAATGACATTTATTTTCCATTCAGAACTGCACTTCCATCATTACTTTAAGCTTGAAAGATAACACATAGTTCTTTTCATTCAGAAGTACTAGTATCTTTTTTTAAACTGTAGTTTTCTTATTAGTACATGTTTGAAGCACACGCAGTTTCTATTAAGGACAGCAGCAGTCGAGTTTCCATTCCTGCTATGCCATGGCTGTTACAGGAGATATGGGCTTAGGTGGAGGGTGAGAGGATTTAGCTTAAAGGCAAAAAAAAAAGTGGCAAAAATATATTCTAGAGTCAATAGGTGATGATAATATTGTCTACCTTTCCCTGAGATATTTCAGAAAAAGGAAATATTAAAGATTTAAAGGGAGAAAATTTTCCAAGTAAAAGGAACCATGTCGTTTTCAGTATTGAAAACAAAAAATCCTAGCAACAACAGGAACTTTATTATTTTTTTTCGTTTTTGGTGATAGCCTTTGCTTTTTAGAGCAGTTTTTAGGTTCATAGTGAGATAGAGAGAAGTGTCCACAGCTGTCTTGTCCCCTCTGCACCATGAGCACAGCCTTTCTCATCACTAATGCCCCAACCAGGGCCTCTTTTGTGGCCAATGACACTGTGCAGATGCTGTCATCCCTCCCTCACCAGGGTTTAATTGAAATCACTCCTGCGGTTGTGCCCATGTGTTTTCTTGATATTTCTGCTCTCCTGGGCACCATCCTTTCATTTCCTTGTACACTATTTTTTTTTTTTGTCTTTTTGAGACAGGGTCTCACTATGCAATTCAGGCTGGCCTTGAGCTCACTTTGTAGCTCAGGCTGGTCTCGAATTTGAAGTGATCCTCCTGCCTCAGCCTCTCAAGTGCTGAGATTATAGGTGTGTACCACCATGCCCAGCCTCAACTAACTATTAAAGCATGGGATGGGTTTTCTCAGAGTGTGTTGTCAGAACTTTGTTGAGGGCCAAACAAGAGAACAGGTTCACACACATATCTGAAAAATTTGGAAGCTAGAGACAGTCTAATTGATTTATTAGAGCACTGCATAACTTTCTGAAAAAGAAAGTCAAGAGAAAGCCAAAGCTTCAAGGACAAGCACCTGTAGAAAGGTTCATAGAAATAAGGTCAGAATCGCTAAGGCAGGAAATGAGATGCATCTTCCAAAGGCAAAACAGAGCCTGGCTGGGAGAGGCCAGAGCACAGTATTGTCCTTCAGTTATACAGGAAAGAAGGAGAAGAACAGATGACACCAAAGGTGAAGGGCATTGACTGTTTTTAAAAACACTTTCTGCACGACTGAGTGAATTGGGCTCTGGAAGTAGGACACACTTAGGAGAATGGGAAGGGTAAAAAAGAAGAAATGGAGGGAGATCATTTAAATAAGGGTGCTGTGGGTCTGAATGTGCAGGGCTTGATGATGTACATCCAAGAGTACTAAAAGAATTGGCTGGAGTATTGTGGGCCATAAATTGAATATGAGTCAGCAGTTTGTAATGCTATTACTTAAAAAAGGGAACATGAATGAGAGGTGTACTAACAGGAGGATGACATGAACAGGGCAAGGATATTTTTCTATTGCTTGGCACTGACCAAGTGGTCTTTAGGATGTAATTACCAATTTGGGTGGCTGCATATTAAAAGGAATGATTGGGTTCAAGGAGGGGATCACAAAATGATAATGGAACAGCAACAAAAAACTACATGACAAAGTCCAGTGACTGGGTAAAAAGTCAAGATCCTCATTTCTTTGTCATTTTGGTTAATGCCAACTTCCAGTGTAGCTGCCTTTGACCATGGCTTCACGGCCTAACTGATCCCCCTAAGTAGCCATGTCTACAGGTTAAGACAAGTGGGTTGTTTTGTTTTGGAAAAGAGACAGTTCATGAATAAGAAGGATTATTGTGGAGATCTTCCTGGCTAAAGGACACTGCTGTTTTCCGGAGGAGGATGAGGGAGGTGGTATATATAGGTATTAAGGGGAATTAGAGCAAAAAACAGTGATTAAATGCCAGAATTAAGGGCTGTGTTCCTCAAACATCCTTAACGTAACAGTCCAGGATCCTTATGTCTACATGGTTGCCCCTGTGTTTTTGAGGGACCTTCTGTATCTGACTGATCCCTGAAGGCTGATGATCAGCAGTGGCTGTTGCAGTGGGAATCCTGGTGTGATGCCAGAATTGGTAAATCACCAAGATTTGTTTCTATTCCTCCCAGTTACCCTCTAATTGCTTCTCCTTTTCCATGGACACACCCCAGGACATTTCTGTGTCACCTCTCGCTGGAAGTGCAGGGCTCTCTTTTCTGAAGCTGACATTTTTCCTGTGTTGCTTTCTCTGCTGTGGCTTCTCCTCCTTCATCTACCTGTCAAGATTCTCCTTTCCTCTACCCCACTCCTGGAAGTATTTCCAAAACGATGTCTTACCACTTCTGATTGACTCATACGGAAGAGCCCGGGTGTCTTTCATTCTTGCTGTGGGGCTGGCAGCATGGGACTGCTGGTGGCACAGGCCATGGCATGCTAGCACTGAAGTGCACAGTGAGAACTGTTCCCTCTCTCACTCCCCCAGTTCTGCCTTGGTCAAGGGGAGAACTCCTTTCCAGTGCTACTGTTTCTAATCCTCTGTCCCTGCTACCTCTCCCTGTAGGGTTCAGGCCCCAGGCCTTGGGAACTAGAATTATTTCTTGGACTTTTATTGGTATTGAAGTATAATATACACACTAGAAAGGGGTGTAAATAAAAATACAGTTCATGATTAATGATATTAGCTGGAATTGAAATTTATTCCCTTATTCTGGTGGCATTTATTTACACAGCTTTCTTTTATTTATGCCAATGATACTGGTTTCCAGGGCCATGCTTAAAAAGTTTTCTTTTAAGAAGATATTTATTAAGCACACAAAAAAGAGTTGATTTAAGGAGAAAAATATCACTCTATTTCATAGATTCTAAAGATTCACGTTTTCTTGTGACATTTTAACCTCTATGGGATCATGGTCCAGCCTGGTGTCCTCCATTGCCATGAATGATATCGGGCAGGGAGCCTGGGGTCTGGCCCACAGTTGCCACACATGGTTAAATCAATCAAGGTCAGCATCAGCATGTTTTAGACTCAATGACTTATAGTAAATAAGGATAACACAGGTAGTTTTCTGACTGGAAAAAAATAAGGATGTGGTGTGCAAATATCTGAAGTTTGGGAACTAGTAGCTTAGGGATCTATTCTCTTTTGATGCCTCATGTTTTGTTTTGTTCTATTTTACTTTATTTTATTTCTGTTTTTTGAGATACAGTCTCACTATGTACTTCAGACCAGTCTTGAATTCACTATGTATCCCAGGCTGGCCTCAGACTTGCAGTGATCATTCTGCCTCAGCCTCCCAAGTGCTGGGATTACAGGTGTGCACTACCACACCCAGCCTGCCTAGTATTTTGGTAGGGGCTTTCTGGAGATGCATAGCTGTGCTGCTGAGTTGTATCTCCAGCCCAAGATAGCTTTTAGATGAGGAGTGTTTCTATACTAGACTATAGATCAGTGACCCTGAGCATCACATATCTGCCCTCTCTCTTGCCCTGGCACCTTGATGACCCAACACCAGGGCTTCTGGGCAGGAGCCTCCAAAAATATGCTTTTTTTTTTTCTGGTACCGGGAATTGAGCTCACGACCTCGCGCTTGCCAGGCAGGCGCTGTGCCGCTGAGATAAATCCCCAGCCCCTCCAAAGATATGTTTTGGAAGGAAGGGAGGGAGAGAGGGAGGGAAGCCGGCTTCCTAGGCCCTCACTTGAAGACCCCAGCCATGGCTATCCACACGACCTGAGCAGCTAGGGGCCAGTAGCAGCCCACAGTTGGCTTTCCCAGGCTCCCCTGCGGCTCTGGAGGCAGCTGCCACACATTTGTATGGTGCACCATTTGCATACTCTAAGGAGATGGGCTATAATTGGCCTTCATTGATTTTATTTTCATTGAGCTAAAATAGAGTCAGAGCTTCTTAGGCTAGAAGAACTGATTGATTTGTGGTAGAATTCAGGACTATTCAGTTGAAGAAATAATTAATTATGTTCTTATTTAGTAATCATCAGGGTTCAGCCTATTTCTTAGCAGGGGAGTGTGGTCAGCAGAATTGAACTTTGCCAAGCCAGAAATGCATTAAAACAGGTACCTTAGCCAAGCAAATGGATCCACATGTAGTATTTATTATTATTCCTAACAGAACTTCCAGCAGGTTAGAGACCATCAATCCCTAATGTGTGTGTGGAGATCAAGAAACATGGGCTGTGTCTTTCTGCTCTTCATTTCTTCCTCACAGGGAGTGTTACTTGCCTGTTTGTCTCTACCCGCCTCCCCTCTGTTCAGTAACCCTTGTATCTACCCTTGCATCCATCTGCAGATCTTCCCACATTTCCTAAGCTCTGCATAGGTTACTCCAGTCTGAAAGAATGATACTTTCTACCTTTGTCTTCCAATTCACAGAACTAGGAGTTGGTCCAGTTAGGAGATAAGGGCGTCTCAGCCTGGTTTGATTATCCTGGAGTGTGCAACCCTTAAGCTAGGAGGGATGCTTGGAAGGGCTTGCTGTGTTGTTAGGGTAGTTTAGAAGTTGGAACTAGGATTAAAATCTTTCCCGACGGTTTAGTCCCATGTCAATCTCTCCTTTAAAAAATTTCTTTTGAAATTATTACAACTTTTGATATAATTAATCCCCATTAGAATGAATTTTAGCCTCTGAACTGAGACTTTGTATACTCAAGTGACATGGTATAGATATAAATAAATAAGTACACACTCCTTTCATTCATTACACATTTATTGAGAAGCTCAATGTGTAAGGTCTTACACTAGGGAATACGAAGATGCACAGAACACTGTAGCTGCCCTGAAGTATCTTACAAGATAGTATAGGAACAATTGTTAGAAATTCGTTCACAGTTACTTGGAACTATGCAGACAATACTTTATGGAGTCCATTGTTTAACCCTCAACAGTCTACTTAAGTACTAAATTGAGCCATATGAAATTGCCGATATTTCACCATTTCCATCCTACAAATTTGGGTTCAACCTAACACACACGTAAACAATGTACTTTTGCTAAAGACTAAAATGAAGGATCCTTTGTGACCACGAACTGTAATGATTATGGGGAGACAATGTGTTCCGAAACCATCTCCTACTGAAGGCCTTCACTGAGGGACCCCTTCCTGGGTGTTCATTTTGGGGACCAGGTGAGGAAGGGGTGTGCCCTGCTGCCTGTCTAGGGCAAGGGTCCTGGCAGTGGTGAAGCAGCAGGAATACTGTGGGGGAAAGAGGAGTTGGGGAAAGTGCAGTAGTGTCTCCCGCAGATGGAACAGGTGATGCTTCATCACTTCCTCTCCATGGAGTGTGCACTTGCATCTTCCCACCTTGGCAGTGCGATGCCCACCATCTGGGAAGTCCCCAACAGCTAGCGACAGGGTCTCTACTAGTGCCACTGTGGAAAAATCAAATGAATAAAATCCACAATAGTATGAATGAGTTAAGTTCTCATTTTTCTCTTGGAGCACACAGGGTTGAGGGGAGGGAAAGCCAAGTAATCCTATCTTGAGGAGCTGGGAGGCACAGTATTTCCCCAACCCACTCTCTCTGGGTCAGGGTAATGAACATGGATACTAATTAATACAGAAATTTCTGGAGTTGCTGCCATGGTGTTGGAAATACCACTGAGGTTAAGGCAGAGAAACAGTTACCTCCCCCGAGGCCAAGCCTGATCTGGGATACAGCCTATGTTAGCTGCCCTTATAAGCATTTCATGATCTCACCAGCTTGCATTCTCAATGATGGGAACTTTTGGACCAGGTCATCCCATGACGAGGCATTTGGCTGAAGTTCCAGGATGGCTTATCAGCAGGAAGAGTGGCAATGCCAGGAGAAAACAGCGGCCCCACCCAACTACAGATGCCATCTAAGTCCATGGAATGGGTCCCACCAAAGTCACACTGGAAACTCCATTTATTTGTTGGGAACTGTGACATTTTAGCTTTTCTGTACAGAAGTACACGCGAGGAGAATGGAATGACTGCTGAGCATCTCCTCAACCAGTCTACCACATGACCCTGCCAAGACCACTTTCAGTCCTTTTGCTACTTATTTCTGATAGAAAAAAGCAGTAGAGACTGAAGTGGGCGATGAGTTCTCAGATACATGCACAAAACTGCAGCTTCACTTACACTCTGAGGAAAATTCAGACTCAGGAAGTCTCCTGAGCGCCCGTCCTTCCAAGTGCGATGGGACAGTGGTTGAATGTGTGTGGGGAATGGACTGGTGTGGACCTGCGGCCCCAGACCCAAGCGTGGTGGAGAAAGGAGGAGCTTGGGCTGTGACTTCTGTTCTTTCTCCTCTGGTTGTTAAATCATCACCTTGAGAGATGATGTGAAGAGAAGAGTCCTGGCTGGCTGGGCCTAAGTTTGCTTCTTATTTGTCACATAGCAATGAAGACATTTGCAAATTTTTCATAAGGCTAAAAATTATTAACAGAATATAGTCTGTCATCACTCGTTATCTGCAAGGGACCAGTTCCAGCAATCTCAGGACACCAAAGTCCGTGGATGCTCAAGGGCCTTCTATAAGATGCATGGTATTTGTCCACAACCAGTGTGGCTGCTCCTGCACCTGTTAACTGAGCTCTGGGTTATTATGGTACCTAATACAGTGCAGATGCTGTAGAAATAGCTGTCATACTGTGCTGTGGAGGGAACATGACAAGTGAAACGTTGGTACATGTTCAATAGGGATGCAACTTTTTGTGGATATTTCCAACCACAGTTGGTGGTCACCCACAGATGCAGAGACAGTGTAACTCACAAGTGAGGAGGACATGTCACTCATGCTGCCTGGGGTGGGCTAGATGCTTTTTGCCTTTCCACATGACTTGTTGGTTCCTAGTCACTGCACAGCTCTGTGTGACTTGGTGGACAAAAATCTCTTTTTTTTTTGTCCTTTTCAGTCTTTCACTGTGGCTTCTCTTCTGGTATCTGATGATTTTAGGAGAACTTATTTCCTCCTAACACTTTCTTGTAACTTCCCTGTCTCATGGCTCCTCCCACTAGCTTCTTTCAGTAAGGTGAAGAATCCAGCATGTAGCTCTAAGCTCAATGGCTGCTCCATAGTCTTTTCTTCAATTTGGGATTATGATGACCTAGAATCTTAACTGATTTTGAGGCCAAAATCCTTCTTTAGAACATTCAGATGAAGGATAGCTTCTTTGTTCACAAGGACGGCTTTGTGAAAATTAGGGACAAGCAGAGGATGAGCAGATGAAGGTTTTGTTGTGTGTGAAGATTACAGCTTCCATAGAACTCTCCCCATGTTGCTATCTCAGGTAGATCAGCACTCCTTCTCCAGTACGTTCCTGCTCATTTTCCTCTTAGGCACCCATAAGAAGTTCTTGATCTATTGTCTTACAGTTCTGTCTGCCCTCCTCCATTCTGCAAGCCCTTAAGGTCGAGAGCTTTGTCTTATTCATCTCTTTTAGATACTGAGAGTCCAATGAAATCCTGGCACAGAGGAGGTGTGTATGGTATGATTTTTGAATAAATAGCAGTCCTATTAGGGAACTATTAAAAATAATGCATTATTGTTTTTATACAAATGATTCATGCTGATCATTAACAGTCTGGAAAAACAACAAAGTGTAGAATAAAACAATAGATAATCACAGATTCTACCATCCAGAAATGGTCATTGTTAAAATTGTGACATCTGCCTTTCCTGATGTCAGAAAAAAATGTTGCTGACTTAGGCAGTGACAATGCTTACATTAGGTAGGAGTAAATAAAATTGTACACTTAGTGCAGACTCAGTACTTTGAATATTTAGGCTTGATACCTTATAAAGCCCTCAGAATTTCTGTAATAGCATCGCTTAATGAGAAAATCAGCGCTTGGACCAAAAATAAAGATAGCATAGTTTTCTTACATTTTGGAATTGTTCATATATTTATAATAATTATGCACTGACAACCTTAAGTTTGAACCCAAGATACTAAGTTTCCTATTGCCAAATAATCAAAAAGTTTAGAAAAACTCAATCTCCCATTTAAAGAAAGCTCAGCCTTTCTTCTAAAGAGAAACATCAGTAGAGAGTCATAAATGATGATAATTTTGCTTACATTACTCATACATTTGTGAATTTAACTCACAAGTTAAATTTAACTCATAGTATCTTCTATGTTCCAGGCATTATTTCAGATGATACAAGTAAATTTTCACTATCTTTTCTTCCTTCCATTCATAATTTACACTGGAGTACTGAGAAGGGCAGTTATAAAGCTAAGTCCAGATGAAGTGACCAGATATACTGGATCAACAGGAGCTAACAGGTGACATTATTTTGCTCCACAAAGTTTGTTTTCACTCATGATATATTTGTGGATATGCAGTAGACTACATGGCTTTTATGACCTGTAATTGTGACTGAGTTTTGCCAAAGAACTTAGAGATTTTCCTACGATTCTGGTAAATAGTTCTTGGGCTCTAAGAAGCCTGTTTGTCCCTAAGACAAGACATAGCATAGTGCCAGGGAAAGTCTGGGCAGGAATCAGAAGACCTGTTCTTTAAGAGTAGAATCTGCCAGGCTGAGGCAGGAGGATCACCATGCATCTGAGGCCAGCCTGGGTAGCATAGTGTATGCAAGGCTAGCCTGAGCTACATAGAAAGACTGTCTCAAGAAAGCCTAAAGAAAGAAAAAGCAGGTTCAGCTCACATTTGTTAGAAGCTGTCTCATGCCAGTCATGGAACTCAGTGCTTTTGTATGTCCCTCCTTCAAAGCCTTCCCATTATCCCTGGAGGGCAGGGGGTACTACTGTACCCATTTTACTATTGGGGTGAGTGGCGGGCAAGCAGTACATCACTGGGCTGGAATCTTAATTCTATCATTTATTACCGGTGTGATTACAAAGTTTCCAATCTTTCTCTTTCTCAGACTCCTCAATTAGACAGCATTATTACCTTGCAGGGGCTGTGGGAAGGTTGGATGAATTACGCATGTGAAATGCAAAGTGGTATCTGACCCATAGCAAGAGCTAAGTAAGTAGGAAGCTATTTTTGTCTGCTATCAAGCTGTTTCCAGTAGTACTTGTTAACTCTGTGACCTTGGAAAGTTATTAATGTTTCTGAGTCTATGGCATCATATTAAAAAAGCCTGTTAGTTGCTAGAAGACTAAAAACAGCATATACAGTGAAAAACTAGTCAGTGATGTGCTATATTGTATAAGTATTAGTAAAGATTAGTATAAAAATTAGCATCTAATTATTGATTATATAGTGTGTAGAAGCTTTCTTTTGTGAGCATCTAAAAAAGTGCAATTCCAGTCCTGTCTGTTGGCCTCTAATAAATGCTATAAATTTTGTTCAGGGAGTAGGAAAAGCTTCATTGAATGAATTAGACAGGCAATAAGTATTTTGTCTAACAAACTGAAGTTCAATAGGTCCTTGGGATATATTATTATACAACCCACAGGTGACAGTGGGCATTTCCTTTGTGACACCTTTTAAGGCCTGTGGCACATGAATTATTGTACTGACTTCACACATAAAAAGGCTGAGGCTCTTCAAGTTTAGGGAACTGCCTTAGGTCTCATGTAGGAAATTGATGCTATAATTGTTTCTTGTCTCACGATCAATTACAGCATATGCATCACTGAGGTGCATGCAGGTTGCTATGGTTTATATCTGGATGTCCCCCAAAGCCTCATGCACTCATAGGTGAGGCTTTGGGAGATGACTGGATCATAGGGGTATGATCCTCATCAGTGGATTAGTTCACTGATAGGTTTATGGCTAATTGTGGTATTGAGAGGTGAAGCCTTGTGGGAGGATGTGGGGCAGTGAGTGTGTGGCCTGGAAGGGTCTATCTCCCTCCCTCTCTGTGATCTCTCTCTGCATGCCATAAGCAATTTTCTTCTGCCATGCTGCCCTATCTTGCAGCCAGTCAACTATGGACTGAACCCTCTACAAACTGTGAGCCAAAATAAACCTCTATTTTTTAGATTGTGGGTGTTGGGTATTGTGTCTCAGTGACTAAGACACAGATAAGACTGGTGATTTCAGGGATTTATTTCTTTTGGGGAGGGTTGTTTCTGTTGTACAAAAGCAGTGCATTATTTACCTAAATTCTCACTGCCACCCCATGTGGTAAAGCAATCTTGCAGCACTGCAACATGATTCTGATGCTAACCACCTGGAGTGAGTGAAGTCCCTGCAGGTGAAGAGTGCAGTATCCAAAAAGACTACCCTCACTTTATTGCAGCCACAAGCTTGGGGGCCTCCAGTCCAGGTGCACTTCTGACTAGTGTGCTACAAGTTCAGGAGTCCTGTGATGCTTTCAGGTTCAATAATTCACAAGAGGACGACAGTTCACATTAGGATGAACATTAGGATGACAGTTTTTCTTTTTTTATTTGAAGGATATACATAAGGTGAGGTCTGGAAAGATTTCTGAACACAGGACTTCCGTGTCTTCTGCTTGTGGAACCAACACAGACCCCTTCCCCAGCACACTGGTGAGATCCCCAGCCCGGATGCTCACCCAAACTTCGGTGGCGTTTCATGGTGCAGTATTTGGCCATATGATGGAACACCATCTCTATCCCTGCTTCCCTTACTGGAGACTGGATCATCATTGCCTGGCCCAGAGCTCCAACCCCCAATTGCATGGCTCACATTTCTGGCACAATCAGCCTCTGTCCTGAGTCATGCCCTTAATGTAAACTTCCACATGATCTGGAGAGTCACCCTGAGTCACAGAGACACTTCTCCCCTTGGGAAATTGTAGAGGTTTAAGAGCTCTCTTCCAAGAACCTGGGCCAAAGATGAATTCTTGATTATACCCCAGTATTTTAGACAAGACAGGGATCCGTGAAGTTTGCTAAATGAAAGCATGGAGGAAAAGGTGAGGGACTGAAGTGAATTTGCTGGCTTTCTGAAGGGCTGAGCCAGGCTGTGTCAGGTCCTTTCTAGGGTCATGAAATTCCATTCCCTGAAGTTCCATCCTAGGAAGTGTTTTGTACCCAATGCTCCCAGGGGTCACGCATCTGGGATCGAGGGCTTAGCCTGGTGTGCAGAACGCCTTGCTTGTGCCGCACTTCCTTTGGACTATTCGCGTAGTCCACAACAACTGTGTTTAATGAAGGACTACAGCAGCCCAGGCGCTCTCCAAGGTACTGACGATAGGCGAACAAAGTGGACAAACATCCCTGCCTTTTTGGAGTTTTCATTCCAGTGGAGCAGGCAGACAACAAGCAAATAAACACCTAAAGATATGCGAAGCAGGTGGTGGTGAGAGCTTTGGAGAAAAGTAAATTGAAGGCCTAGGACCTGTCGCTCCTCTTCTGCAGGTGGAGCTGGGGAGGCTGGACAATTCTCCGACTCAGGGCAAAGTTTGTAATTTGTTGTTGCTGCCGCATGGCCTCTGGGTTAGAAAAAATCTGTCCCTGAATGTTTAGTGAGTCTGCTTGGCCTTTTGATTCTGCAGTGATTAAATGCCAGGCTATTGGGAATTCATTTTATTCTAATTCAAGGTTAAATGTAGGAAAGACCTCCCTCTTCTTCATCTATCAAAATTCAACTGTGGATCTTTTAAGGGTGTCAGTCCCTCTTTGGAGCCTCCTCTGACCTCTCCCACCCCAACTACATTTAATTCCTCCTGTCTCTGCTTTCATGGCATTTAATTTCAGCTCTGTTATATCACATTTCATTGCTTTGTGTGGAATTACATGCTTATGGGCTCTGCTTTTCCAGCACAATTTGTAATTTCCTTGGAAGTAGGAGGTTTATCTCACTGTGTTCTTTAATTGTATTTACCTCCCTCCATCCCAAACTTTAAAATGCTTCGTACACAGTACCTGTTCAATTAACTATTGATTGAAAGACCCTTGCACCCGTGCTTATCAGCACTGAGATCTAATTTGCATTGTGTAAGTTTCTTATCTAATTCCCACTGATTTCCCAGATAAGTGAAGTCTCACAAGCTTCCTTAAGTCATTACTTGTGACTGTTCCTTAGGACAACATTTCAAAGTTAAGATTTTAAAGGAATAATAACAATAAAAACATACTTATTGTTTCATTTTTCATTGTAAAGAAATACCCAATGTAGGAATTTGAGAAAATGTAAGCAAGCATAAATAAAATAAAAATCAAGTCATTCATTCATTCAGAAGATGTCTATTGAGCTATTACTGCTCTCTAGGTGAGTGCAAAGCATTGGGAAGATAACATAAATAACAGACCATATCCTGCTTTCATAGAGAAATTCAACACTTAAATGGGTGATTATAATTACACAATTAATTAATGAGTTACAATTTCCATAAACCCTACCTACAAAGATAATGCTGGTACTTTACTGTATTTTTATCCAATCTATTCATAAAGGTAGTATATTCATACAAATTCTTTTTTTTTTTTTTTTGGTAGGGGAAGCAAACTCATGACCTCAGGCTTGCCAGGCAAGTGCTTATGCCACTGAGCTATATTCCCAGCCCTCTATATTTATACAAATTCTAAAAATGAGATGATACTGTATTGTTTTCTAACCCACCTTTTAAAAACTAACATGCTGTGAATATTTCTTTAGGTCTTCTGACATTATTGTACAGTATCATTTTAGAATTTCTTTTTCTTTTTCTTTTTTTTTTTTGAGACAGTGTCTTGTTATGTAGGTCAGGCTGGCCTTGAGCTCACAGCGATCCTCTTGTCTCCGCCTCCCAGTGAGGGGATCACAGGCATTCACCACCATGCCCAGCTATAGTATCACTTTGTTGTTATTTATTTATTTTTAAGGCAGAGTCTCACTGTGTAGCCCAGGCCAGCCTCGAACTTGCAAGTGATCCTCCTGCCGCGTCCTGTTGAGTTGCTGGGATTACAGGCATCTGCCACCATGCCGGGCTATAGTATCATTTTAAATAGTAATAATATTTTGTTTTAATAATGTTCCAACCTTTCAAAGAGTGATATATTGATTATTACCTTAGGAAACATGACTGGAATTGGAGTTTTTCTCTCAAAGAGCATGGGATGCTTTTAAGTTTTTGCTGGGCACTGCTAAGTTGCCTCCACTCTC
>NW_004955474.1:6027360-6047360 GCF_000276665.1 Chinchilla lanigera | reverse complement strand
ATACCCTCTCTAAGCTGAATCACACACTTTCTGCTGGTTTTTGTCTGGTGACCGTTCACTCCCACGTACCCAGGAAATCAAGCATGAGAAAGCTACATGACAAACACAAAACAAATGAAAGGCATAGCTGGAGGTAGAAGTGCCCTGTATTTTCAAGATCTGGTACATTAAAAATGTTAAAAACTTGACAATAATTAAGATAGATGAAGCCTTGCATTTGCACAATGCCTAATAGTTCTTCAAAGAGTTTTGACATTTCATCTCATGGGATGCTTGATTATTATTTTGGAGAAAAAGTCACCCTTTCACAGTTAGATTTAGGTAGAATATGAATCTCCCCTCATGTTAATATTTTAGTTGAATTATAGTGAGCAATAGTTTAATGTACTGCTTTTGGGAATAACCCCAGCTGATGGGCTGCTAGAGGGCCAGGAATGAAAGGCATGCTTTATAGTCATGTGTTAATAAGGTTAAGGCCCACCTTTCTGAGAAAGAAATACAAGTGATATTAAGTGTATCCTTCTAAGGTCCAGTGGAAAATTAGCTGCAGAGCCAGAATTAGAATTCATAGCCTCCTGGATCCCCGAACTACCCACCAAACACAAAGTGTCCTTTTGCTCCCAGGGGCCTCCCTGGCGCCCCAAAGCACAAGGAGCAAGTGACCATTCATCCATGAATTCTCCCACCACACAGACAGTGCAAATTGTTTTCTTTTGGGGTCAAAGCTTTGCTGCCTGCCATTTCAGACTCGGTGGAGGCTGAAATACCTCCCTTGAGGGTCACATGCTGCATGTCACCCGTTACTGACTGGTCCTGACTTCTCCCGTGGAGATCTGCTCTCTCCCCTGCCTGCCAGCCGGGATCCTGGGCCTCCTGCTGAGCTCTGGGTGCCTCCAGGGGACTGGAGGGGACATTTTCCTCCAGCTACAGATGCAGCAGAATGGGAAGGGTGGACAATTAAATGAATGCCCTCTTTATTGACAACTTTATCTGTTCCCATCTCTGAAAACTCCACTTTTCCTTTTCATGCAGTTTGTGGTTTGACACTTCCCCTCAGATACCTCTCATAAAGCTCGCAGGCAGTCATATAACTGCCTGTCTGGCTTTCCAGGTTATGTGTCCTCTCCCCCTCCCCACCCTCTGCTGCAGCTCGCCTGTAGAGAAGGTACTTATGTTTGACACAGCGACTTTCCCGGGCTAAGTTCCGTCCTTTAATTGCAGAAAGGCTTTCAGGTATGCACTGCAGGGCATTCATTTGTCCTTAATATGACTCCCTTCCCACCTTCTTCATCTGCTGCCAGAGGAAGAGATAGAGGTGTCTGCTTGGAATAATCAAATGAACCCACGATAGGAAAAATAGGCGAGGGAGTAATAGTAAGTAGCTAATTTACCTGTGAGGGTGCATTTGTTCCAATCTGGACTCTTTCAATATGGCAGTCTTGGAAGAAAAGATTTAATGGGCATAGTGATATTTCAGGGACATAGCTTGGGCTTTGTGAGGGACATGGAGTGGAAGGACGTGGAGCAGCGGAGAGAGGACAGAAGAGTGGACGAGTGCTGTGTTAGGGTAGGGCAGTGGTTTTCCCATATGTGAACTGCTAGTGTGTGCCATTAAAGTGCAGGTGATGATTTAGGGATGTCATGCTGATTGTCTGCCCTCTTGTCTTACTTCAGGTCCTGAAAGGAGCTCCTCTCTCGCCCCTGGTACTTGCACAGGGTCACCCCGCATCAGCTCTACTTCTTCAAAGTCCTGAGGACTGCAGTTTAGAGTGTGGCCTTTTCCAGCTGTGTTTCATCCTCCCTGCTACTATTTTGATTCTGACTCCCACTAGGTCTGTTTCAGATCAGTGGTTCTCAAACCAGGCTTGTCCTCAGAACCAGCTGGACACACACACACACACACACACACACACACACACACACGCACGCACACACACAATCTACCCTTGTTGGTTTTGACTCATTTGGTCTTGGGGCTCATCAAGTTGTATTTCTGAAATTTTTCTCCTGGCTGTACAGGTTTGCAAATGTCTTTCTTAGACTGTTTGACCATATGTTAATTGCATCTCTTGACACCAGTGTGTCTGTAGCACCTGTCACCTTCCAGGATTATGGTGCTAAAGATGACCAAATCATGGTGCAGTTCAGTTTAAGAACTGTGTATGTGAAGAATGGATGAAATAGCATCGCATTTCCAGTGTGGTTAAAAGCAGCCTGGACCCTGGTTCCAGATAAAGCAGGTGTGGTTTGTGATGATACCACTTACTAGCTGGGGGACTTTGGCTGAAGCACTTACTCCGTATCCCTCAGTTTCCTCATATACTGTGATATTAGCTGTTACTGTGATTACTGCCATCATCGTTCTCCTTAAATATGAAAGGGAGATCAGCGGAGGGCTTGGATGGAAACAGTGGGACCCAAGATCTTCTTCCTGACTTAGGCAAGTAGCACACTGGCCCATGGAACAGTGATGTCATGGGGCAGGTAGTAACAATCAAAAATAACAGTAGCTACTGTTTATCAAGTGCTATCAAAACAAATTTGATTATGGTAAAAGATTGCTATGAGAGCCCTTCACAATGCTCCCTTTAACTTCAAACACACTTATTCCATCCTTCCCGTGCCAGTCTCTGAGACAGTTCTGGAAGTCCATGTTGTGAGTATTTTAGTTGTACTGTTGTGGCTGCCTCAATGTCATGAATTGATTAAAAGTGTTTACCATTCATGGTCGTTTTGACTTTGGGGAAGAGCCAATAGGTGCACGGTGCCAGATGCAGTGAGTAAGGTGGATGAGGACACACAGTCAATTTTTTGTGAGCCTGTCTTTCTGTTCAATGGCAGTCGGCAGCAGCACTCACCATAGTTTGATTTTTTAAAATCACACCTTGTAGTGATACTCAGGAAAGACCACCTCCAGAACTGCTTCAGAAAGTGGCAAGGATGGGATAACTGCGTTCAAAGTGCATGCGGGGTGTGTGTGTGTTGTATTTTGAGAGGTTTCATGGCAATGTGTCTTTTACTTGTGTTATCTCTTTGAACTCTCATAGCACCCTTATGAGGCAGATATCCTTGTACCTCGCCCCTTAACAATGGTGAAATTAAGTCAATTTCCTATGCTTACAAAGCTAGCATGTGTAGGGCCAGGGCTTGGATGCAAGCCTGTTTAGCTCCCAAAGTGTACACATAACCATTTAGCCCAGATGCAAAAAAAATGCATGTGAAAGAATTTTGATCATACTGATTTGCTTAATGATTGCCTTGGATATAATATATAGGAAGAAAAAGAGCTTTGATTTGTTCATTGTCTTAACTGGTCAGTCCAGGCTGTCATATTAAAATATCATAGGCTGGATAGCTTGAATAATAAACATTTATTTTTTTTAAATTAGTTTTTTTGGTATGTTTTAGATATACATGATGATCACATTCATTATAGGGAATCTGTACCAGTGCATAATATATCTTGATTCTTTTTTCCCCCATTCCCCTAACCCCCTTCAACCTCTCTTCCCCTCCTTATTTACAGAAGCATTCTTTCCATTTTTCCTTCTATATTCTTTTTTCCCATTCCTTCCTTTCCTCCTCTCCTTTGTCTTGTTCCTCTTCCCATTTGAATATTTTCTTACTCTTTCCCAATATCTGTTATACATTTTGGTTCTTATTTACCTTTTACCAGAGATAATATGTGATAATTAAATATGTGTCTGATTTATTTCACTTAAGAGTATGGTCTCAAGATGCATCCATTTACCTAGAAATGGTTCAAGATTACCCTTCTTTATGGCAGAGAAGTACTCCATTGTATGGAAGAATCACATCTTCTTTATCCATTCATGGGCATTTGGGCTGTTTCCAAGATTCACCTATTACAAAATGTACCCAGTAGCTTTGTAGTATAATTTCAAGTTGGGGACTATGATGACCCCTGCCTTGCCTTTGTTGTCCAGAATTGCTTTTCTGTTCTAGGTCTCTTCTGGTTCCAAATGAATTTTAGGATTTTTTCTCCAATTCTGTGAGATATGCTGTTGGAATTTCTATTGGTATTGCATTAAATCTGTACAACAGTTTTGAAAGTATGGCCATTTTTTGCTATATTGCTTCAACCTACTGAAGAGCAAAAGATATCTTTCCATCTTCTGATATCCTCTTCAATCTCCTTTTTCAGAGTACTGTAGTTTTCATTGTGAAGGTCTTTTATTCCTTTGTTAGAATGATTCCTAATCATTTCATTTTTTTTGATGCTATTGTGAAAGATGTTGTTTCCTTAATTTCTCTTCCAGTGGGCTTATTATTTGTGTAGAGGAAGGTTATCAATTACTGAGTGTTGACTTTGTATCCAGTTACACTACTGAATTTGATTATTAAATTTCAAAGTCTTTTGGTGGAGTTTTGGGGTCTTCCATGCAGATTATAATGTCTGCAAATGATAATTTAACTTCTTCCTTTTCTATTCTTATTGGTTTGACATCTTTCTCTTGTCTAATTGCTTTGGCTAATGTTTCCAGAACAATACTGAATAAGAGTGGTGACACTGGACACCCTTGTATTGTTCCTGATTTTAGAGTGAAAACTTTCAGCTTTACAACAAACATTTCTGGGACAGTTCTGAAAGTTGAAGAATCTAAGATCTGGTGTCTGGTTGGGTCACTCTTCCTGGTTTGCAGACAGCCATCTCTTCAGTCCTCATACACTGGGGAAGAGAGGGCAACCTAAGCTCTCCTTATCTCTGTTTATAGGCCCTCATGAACAAGGTCTGTGAGGTCCCACCTCCTAATACCATCACATTGCCGATTAAGTTTTCAATGTACTAGTTTTGGTGGGGCATTGATATTCATAAGCCATGTCCTTTGGGAGAAGAAGGAGAAGATAAGTATATTAGAGGGACATGATTCCACGTCACCCAAGGTGGACACCATCATGGCAGAGAAATGGAAGCCATGTGAAGAGCTAGAGTGAAATCTTAGTTCCCTAGTCTCATCCCCCCACTTCTTTACCTAGAAATTAGGTAGGAAATAGAAGCTTTACCTTAGAATTCCTCGTCTTTAGGGCATCCATGGAGGAAAAGCTTTTGATCCTGCACCCCCGCTGATCAGTCCCAGAAAGTCTGGAATAAAGAGGAGTGAGGGATGAACCAGGATCATTAACCTAGAGCACGGGCATCTGAGTGGCAAGGTACTCCCTTTCCGTGTTGGGAACCACGCCCCTCCTTGGAGCTTTGCGAGATCTTCTACTCTTTCACTTTCCTGACTTCTCTTCGATCTCACCTAAGAACGTCTCCCTTCCCTCTCGTCACTTCATCCAATCGTGTGCATAGGAAGGATTTCGAGGAGATGGTTGATGGCTTTAATTTCTGGGAACTGTGTCTGAAACACTGATGACCAGAATTAGCCTGGCTCCACAGGACAATAAACCATCCATCAGCTGGGCTCATGCCTGGCCAGAAGAGGCTACGGGCAGATGGACTGAAGTCCATCCAAGTGTTGCATTGGCACTGTCAGGTAGAGCAGTCCGCATTTGAGAAAAGCATAAGTGAGATGATCTCTAAGTGTCTAAAGGAGCAAAATGAAAGAATAGTGACACAGAGCAGCCCAGACTAGAAGTCAGGAGCCAGGGTTTGCACTCAGGCTCTGCCTACAGTGAGTCACATAGTCCAGGGCAGGAGGAGCCTCTCTGCTTCCCAACCTGGAAATGGGAGGCCTGTGCTTATCACGTTTTACAGTTCTGTTGTGTAATGTCTAGGTCAGATGATTTACTAATAGTTTCTTTCTTTGAAACAAAATTCTCTGGATGTATGGAGGGTTTAAAAATCCTCATTATTTATGACTGTTGCAGAACCTCAGATAGGTGTTAGTGGACTTTCGATCTCAGATGTGAGCAGAGTCCAGCTCCTCATTTTTAAAGGAGGCCCAGAACAGGAGAATCCCTTTTCTCAGTTATTCGTGGTTGCAAGGCCAAGAGGGGCTGCTGGAAACCTTGTGTGTGCTCCAGGCTGTTCTGTCCTGGGCCCCCTCTTCTGAGGCTCTTCTCTGGGCATCTTCGGCACCTTCCCCGCCTCTGCTGTGGGGAACTTTGTTGGCTTCCCCTTTCCCTGCTGAGCTGTGAGCCAGTCTTTTCCACTGGCTGCCTCCTCTTAGGGCTTCAGTACATCACCTGTAGGAAATGGAGTCTGTGGTTGGTGACCGCTTGCCCTGCACAGAACACCCTTGTGTCTCAGTGTAGATCTCCCTGTTGTGGAGAAGCATCCTGTTTTTCTCCACTCAGGTAAGGATCTGCTGCTAGGTGCTTTCTTGTCCTTCTGTTTCCCTTCCCTGGAAGGTCCCACGGAACAGTTCAGTTTGATGCTGTCTGCCTTTCCCCACAGGCTAGGAGCTCCAAGAGCACAGGGGTCTTGTTGTTTTCCTTATTCTTTTGTTGTATTCCCAGAACCTAAGAGTGCCTTTTTGTGGAGCATTTGGCCTACCTCCATGTACTGATATGTACAGCGCTGGCTAGGACATTTCCTTATCCCCTCAACTGGCGTTAAGCAATGCACATAGGTCTAGCCAGGGGCTGATGTGTGGTCCTGCAAGCAATGGGACAGGTGAGTGATGCCCCACCTACAGCTCCCAGGTAACATGTCTGAGTTAGGCCGAGTGAAGCCACGCTGTCGGCTGAAATGAGCCTCAAGAAAGATGCTATGACTCTCAGAGCATGGATTACACATCAAAACTGAAGCACAGATCCCAAAACTCTAGACACTGCCCCAATCTGTAATGTGCAGATTACTCTTTCTGCATATCTTTCTCTCTGCATATTTCAGAGGTGATTTCAGGCCTCCTACCTAGCCGAGCTCACAGCATTCACGTTACCTTTCTCTCTGTCACTCATCCCCGAACCACTGACCTCTTCACAAATTAATAAAACCCAGGTTCAGCCCTGGGTCGAGGCCTTTGTTCTGGTTAACCATCACTCTAGCTGGACTTAGGACCCCCTTGGCTCCCCACAACTGCAAATATGCGTTAGTGTCTTTATTCTCGCCATGCGTTGCACTGGAAGTGGTAGATCGTAATTAATTTATTGGAATTTCAATAACTTTCCTCTGGGATTACAAATGTAAACTTCCTGGACTGCAACAAGGTCCAGAAGGGCTTTCTATAACTTTTAAATGACTTGTGAATGGGTTAAAATGTGGGTAATGGACAGAGGAAGAGGTAAGACTTTTCCTATAATATGTTCAAAGGCTTTGCCGTGTGGGGCCCTGTTAGCTACTTCTCCTACAGCAATTATTGACTGTGATTAATTGATCCTTTGACAGGATTTTAATCAAGTGACACCAGGTGGGAGAGAAAAGTATGATTAACTTTTTTCAGAAGTGAAATATCCATCCTTGGTCACAACCATCCTTCTGTAAGAACAAGTGATGACAAATATCTGAAGACTGAAAGATTTAGATACAGTGATTTTAGTGCCTTATCCCATACCTTTATTTTTTTTAAGTACTGCTTTGAGACAAGGTCTTACTAAATTGCCCATTCTGGCCTCAGACTGTGATCTTCCTGCCTCAGCCTCCTGAGCAGCTGGGATTACAGCTATGAGCCACCATGCCCAGCTCCAAAAACCTTTTGAAGCAGACATCTGACGAATTTCACAGGTGATATTTTCTGCTGGGATTTTTCTGATGTTTCTCACTTCTGGTTTCTTTGGGCATCTTGATAGTGACTGCTTACCCAAAGCATTTTGTGTATCTCAGTGGAGACAGACTATAGGGGAGTGAGTGATTTTCAGGGTTCAAATCATAAAAGGCTCTAGTTATGGCTATGGATTTCTGAGGCATGTTATTTTCACTGGTCATCTGCTAAGGGATATTGACAGCGTAAGCAAGTTCTTATTAAGGCAATGTTAACAAGGAGAGGAGGAAGAGGAGGAAGATGGTTAATTAGCCTTGAATACTTGCAGAGGGCCAGGTGAGACTCTACATGTTCAAGACTCTTACATGCGTTATCTCATTTAAATATGTAACAGTACCACCTTTGGAGGGAGGGTGTGTTATACCAGACTTGCAGGTGAAGAACTGAGTCAGGATGAAGTAGCTTTCCCCACATCACACAGCCAGTTGGTGGAGTAACCAGAGTCCTGCTTGTGAGCACTATGTACTTGTTTTCAGCACAGGCAGAGATGGCAAGTTTAGTAGGTAAAATGCTCAATGGCATAGGAAAGGATAGTTTTGGGCTCACATCAAGATTTTTATTTAATTCTGGACTTCAATAAGCTATAAGAAAAATGGTAAATTTAAGTGAGAATGTCAAGTAGAACTAACAAGGTGTTTCACATTGCATCATCCTTTTAAAAATAATTAAGTTTATTGGTACATTTTAGGTGAACATAACGATCACATTCATCATAGGGAATTTGATTTTTTTTTGCAGTACCGGGAATTGAACTCACGACCTTGTGCTTGCCAAGCAGGTGCTTATGCCACTGAGCTATATCCCCAGCCCTCATCACAGAGAATTTGTATCTGTACATGATGTATCTTGATTTTTTTCTCATTCCCCTATCCTCCCTTCAACCCCTCTTCCCCTCCTTATTTACAGAATCTTTATTTCCATTTTTTCCTTCTTTCCTCATTTTTTTCTTCTCCCTTCTTTCCTTTCCCCCTCTCTCACTCCCCTTCCCATTTGAACATTTTCTTCTTATTTCACAGCATCTATTAAACATTTTGGTCCTGATTTACAGTTTCCATTTCTCATACCAGAGAAACTATGTGGTATTCACATATGTATGTCTCATTTATTTCATTTAAGAGTATGTTCTTAAGGTGCATTCATTTACCTGGATGTGTTTCAAGATTATCCCCTTTAAGGCTGAGTAGTACTGTATTGTATAAAAGAACCACAACTTCCAATGAATGGATAAAGCATTTGGGCTATTTCCAAGATTTAGCTATTACAAACTGTGCTGTCATAAACATGGGTATGTGTATGTCACTGAGGTATGATGATGTTTTTAATTCTTCTGGGAAGACACCAAGAAGGGGAATGGCTAGGTCCAATGGAACCTGCAGTTTTAGTTTATTGAGGAATCTCCACACTGATTTCCACAGTGGTTGCATCAGTCTTCACTCCTACCAAGAGTGGAGCAGGGTTTCTTTTTCCCAAAATCCCTGCCAGCATTTGTTATTGGTTAATTTCTTGATGGCAGCCATTCTTTCTGGAGTGAGATGGAATCTTAGCATTGTTTTAATTTGTATCTCTTGAATGACTATTGATATATATTTTCATGTATTTATTTACTGTTTTTACTTCTTCATCTAAGAAGTTTCTATTAATTTCAGTGTTCATTTTTGGATTGAGTCTTTAAATTTGGGGGTCTAATTTTTGGAGCTCCTTATATATTCTAGATATTAGTCCCTTGAGGAACAGGTGGCAAATCTTTCCCCAACTTTTAGGTTGTCTCTTCACTCTGTTCATAGTTTCTCTTGCTGTGGAAAAGCTTTTTAATAAGAGGAAATCCAGTTGATTCTTTGTGATAGTTCCTGCACATTTAGGGCTTTGTTCATAAAGTCTTTGCCTACACCAATATCTTTAAGAATTCCACTTATTCTATCTTACAGCAGATTTACTGTTTCTGTTTAAATATTTAGATCTTTGATCCATTTTGATTTTAGTCTAGTTTATGGTGAGAGATATGGATCTAATTTTAATCTTAGATTAAAGATGTAAAGATCTTTAATCTTCATTTATTTAACATGCTATCTTTCTTCCCATGAACATATTTGGCTCCTTTGTCAAAGATAAGGTGGGTGATTGCATTTGGATTTGTTTCTGCATCTTCTAATCTGTTCCATTGACCCTCAGGTCTATTTGTTTATTTATTTTTGCCAAGAGCAGCCTGTTTTTTATCACGGTAGCTTTGTAGTATAATTTTAAGTCAGGGATTGTGATGTCCCCTGCCTTGCCTTTGTTGCCCAGAGTTGCTTTTGCTATTCTAGGTTTCTTCTGGTTCCAAATGGGTTTTAGGATTGTTTTCTCTCATTGTGTTGGACTTTTGATTGGCATTGCATTAAGTCTGTATAACAATTTTGGAAGTATGGCTGTTTTCACTATATTGGTTCTTCCTACCCAAAAACGAGTGATATCTTTCCATTTTCTGATATCCTCTTCAATCTCCTTTTTCATATTACTGTAGTTTTCAATGTAAAGGTCCTTTACTTCCTTTGTTAGATGAATTCCTAAGTATTTCATTTTTTTTGATGCTATCATGAAAGAAGTTTTTTCCTTAATTTCTCTCTCAATGAGTTTGTTATTTTTGTATAAGAAGGCTATTTTTTTTTTTTTTTTCTTCCAGTACCAGGAATCAAAATCACAACCTTGCGCTTGCCAGGCAGGTGCTTTGCCGCTGAGCTAAATCCCCAGCCCCAGGCTATTGATTTTTGAATGTTTACTTTTTATCCAGCTATGCTACTGAATTTGGTTATTAAATCTAGAAGTCTTTTGGTGGAGCTTTTGGGGTCTTCTATGTAGAGTATCACATCATCTGCAAATAATGATAATTTAACTTCTTCCTTTCCTATCTTTATTCCTTTTATTTCTCTTTCTTGTCTAATTGCTCTGGCTAATGTTTCCAGAAATATCTTGAATAAGAGTGGTGATAGTGGACATCCTTGTCTTGTTCCTGATTTTAGAGTGAAAGCTTTCAGTTTTTGTCCATTTTGCATGATATACACTTCTCCCAGAAGAGATACATTTCAGGTATTGGCCATATTGCTATATTCTAGATGGTTGAGTATTATTTTTGGTGGGAGTATCTTTTTTTTTTTTTTTTTTTTTTTTAGTTTTTTTAGTTTTCTTTTTTTTGTGTGTGTTTTTCCTGGTACTGGGAATCAAACTTATGACCTTGTGCTTGCCAGGCAGAGGCTGTGCTGCTAAGCTGAATCCCCAGCCCTAGGTGTATCTTTTTTACTTCTTATTTTGAGATATGTTTAGGGCCATAGGATATTTGAAAGGAATGTGCAGGGAGAGGTGTGTACTTCTGGCCCCATATCCCATCATAAATTGGAAATTGACATCAGCACAGTCTGCAACTGATTTCACTTTTACCAGTTGTAAGTGCATGTGTGTGCGTGTGTGTGTGTGCGTGTGTGTGTGTGAAAGAGAGAGAGAGAGACTCAGCCAACATCTGCCATTGCTGGTCACCTGGTGATTGTGTGCAGAGGTTTAGAACAAAGGCCTACATCTGAACTGAAAAGTTGGTGTTTGAGGTGGACAAAAGCTGACTGCTGATTGACATTTTTGATTGACATTTTTACCCTATATCCATCCTTCATGCAGAGTCCACTTGGAGACCACTGGCACAGACACGTACTATGTGTCACCTTTACTATGAGATTCAGGTCAAGAAAACAATCCTCATGATTGAACCTATGTGGAACCCTATTGGTCAGTTTTCCTGAAACATTGCTGGGCTTCAGGATTGTGGTGTATCTGGCATTTTTACTCTGCACGACTGCCACATGCCCTATGAAGACAAAGTGTAGGGCATTGGGGGATCCATGGTGACTGTACTTGGTGACTGAGGTGTTCCCTGGTGCCACTTGTAGCAATCTTACCCTTCGGGAGTATAATTGGACCTGGTTCCAGTCAGCTCTGGTGTTTATAACTGTGTGGTCCTCCCCTGACTTTTAATTACTTCTAGGGATTGTTCTTTGCTGTTGTTGTTTGAGACAGGGTCTCACTATGTAGCCCAGGCTGGCCTTGAACTCAAGGAGATCCTCTTGCCTCAGCCCCTCAGGTGCTGGGATTATAGGTGTGTGCCATCATGCCGAGCTATCTAGGGTTTATATTCTTGTGGTTTGGGTTTTATATCAAAAAGGTATGCTTTCCCTCTCCAAACCTTGTCAAGAAAAATTTTTCAAAATGTGGAAGCAAGGCAGAGTGAGTGGTATGTTTGTCAGTGTCCCATTGGATCCGTGCTTACAGTCCTTTTGGAGGTTTATTTACTGTTGAGGGCAGAGGTTGGCAAACTCTTCCTTAGGGGACCAGATAGTAAATATTTTTGATTTACAGGGTGTATAATCTCTGTTCTTGTGCCTCAACTCTGCTGCTGTAGCTTAAAAATGGGCATGGCTGTGTTCCAATAAAGCTTTATTTATAAAACTAACTGGCTAGCCTACTGACCAATTTGTTAATCCCCCCAAAAGGAGTGGGCCTTTTTGGACTTATTGTTTGCTATGATTAAAAGCATAGACTAGGAAATTTATGTTAGTGTTTGAATCCTTTTCTCTGGTACAAATGAAAATAATTTCTACCTTAGCATTACACTTTACTATCCTATAGGATTTTTTTTTTCTTTGTCTTTTTGAGACAGGGTCTTGCTATGCAGTACAGGTTGGCCTTGAGCTCACTTTGTAGCCCAGGCTGGTCCCAAACTCACAACGATCCCCCTGCCTCAGCCTCCCGAGTGCTGTGATTACAGGCGTGATCCACCATGCCCGGCTATCCTATAGGATATTAACAGTTTTTATTTTGTTTTATATTCACTTTCCCATGGCTCTAGGTACCCAATTCCTTGAATGTTCTCAGCTCACCGTACTATTGGACACGTGCTGTATGAGAATTTGAGAAAACTTAAAAAAAAAATAATACTTGCACATCCCAAGCATATAGTTCACCTTATTTCAGTGACCCCCCGACCATAGGATGTCATTCATCAGAAACTCATGCTTTATCAGCATTGTGTCAACAATTAGGAGGTATAAAAATGGGGAACCCTTGGGGAACATGTGGCTTTTTACTGTATTCCTGTTCCCCCTTCCCCCTCTTCCTTCCATCTCTCTTTCTCATTTCCTGCTTCCTGGGATACAGACCTCGTCCCAAGCTGAGATGCAAATCCTCAGAACTCTGAGTGGTTAGCTGGGCATGGTGGATCACCCCTGTAATCCCAGCACTTGGGAGGCTGAGGCAGGAGGACTGTTGTGAATTTAAGGCCAGCCTCAGCTACAAAGTGAGCTCAAGGCCAGCCTGAACTGCATAGTGAATCCCTATCTCAAAAAGACAGAAAACAAAACAAAACAAAACAAAAACAACTCTGAGTGGCTCAGTTGAACAAAGGCTGTCACATTAATGTGATCTTCCCTCTTTCTAGAACTGTGGGGAAGTTCTACTTTTTTCTCCTCCACATAACAACACTGCTTTTTGAAATAAACTCTTGATTAATAAGTTTATCACATTTTATTCATCTCCTTACTAATAAATGTGTCTCCATGCACAAGTATCAGAGAAGAGAACACGGCTTTATCTTTAAATTTAATTATTATTTTTTTATTTTTAAAATTTAATTATTATAGCAGAGGTTGTGGCAGACTTTTTCTATTTTTTCCCGTTCTAAAATTTTTCTTGAGTAATTTTTTTGTGGTTCTTGCCTTTGTTATATGATGACTCACTCAGCCTCTTTTCCTTTTAGATTATCTCATCTATATGATTTACATTAATTATGTTACTTTAGTGAGAAGGCATGTTTCCCACCACTTCTGAACTTCTTTCTTATGCACATGTGAATAATCACAAACATCCAAACCTAAGGGAGTGCATTCCTTTAGGCACAATGACAGAGGTTTTATTCAAGCCTTCAATAAGTCTCAAAAAATATTATTCCAGGAACAAGCAATTTCTAAAATGGTTTTTGTGCTCTAACAAGTTTGAAAGGTCTTAGTTGTATCTGCTTCATAATAGTAACTACCTACTGAAAATGCTAATGTAGTACTATCCTATGTGAAGGAAAAGGCTTAATAAGAGCAAGTCCTTAGTCCATAGATTTATTTAGTTCAACAGTAGTTTTTGGGTGTCTGGTATGTGCAAAGCATAGCATTAAGGGTTGGAATTAAAGCCAAATCAGTTGGATAATTGTTTTTCTGGCGTGGAGGTTGCATTATGTAGTTCAGGCTGACCTTGAACTCACTATGTACCAAGGCTGGCCTCAAACTTTTGTCAGTCCTCTTGTCTCAGCCTCCTGAGTGCTGGGATTACAGGTGTGTGACACCATGCTCCACTGAGATAATGTTGGTAATTGGAGGATGTTTATTAAATGTTTCCATTTTGGTCATTTCTAACATTAAGATAGCTTCACCATGTATGTTTATGCCTGTGTTTCTTAGCATTCCTCCCAGTGGTTTTGTTAGTAGGAGAGAAGAAAAAGAAGGAGAAAGAGAAGGACAGGAAGAAGGAGGAAGAAGAGGAGAAGGAAGAAGATATTAACTGCATTCACCTGAGGTTTAAATAAAATAAGGATCTCTCAGCATTTTTGCCAGCAGTATAGCACTTAGTCATGCTTTCAGCAAATTCATATCAGTTGACATTTCACATTCATTTTTCATGAATGTTCTATCTTTTCTAACTTTTAAATTTATTTAATTTCTTTTCGTACCAATTACAGATATGGGATATGGCCCCATTTTCTAAATTTCTTTCCAAATAACCCTTGAGGGATTTTTTTGTCTATAGAAATTTAGTTGAGACTTCAGATGCCTGAGAAGGCGCAGGGAGCACCACGTACATGTTAAAGAACTCTGCCGACTTGCGTGCTCCAGCTCCCACTCCCAGGTCCAGCTCATTCCTTTTCCCTCCCCTTCACCTCTGTCTTTTTTAGCTCTTCCCAAATGGTCTGCTTTCTCCTGCAGAGCTTGCTCCACTTCCCCAGTTTCATCCTTAATCTCCTGACTTCACTTTCGTATGTCAAGGTGTTTCTTATTAGATAAACTTTCTTCCTACAAGGCACTGCAGTGACAATCATTGAAATAAGTGTTTTTCCTTGCTTTGTGTAAATCTTGAAAAGTGATGATATTTGCTTCTCTCTCTTCCTGTTGCACCTATATTTCTTTTTCTGGCATTTCTGAGGTTGTGACCTATGGTGCACAGAATGGCAAACAAAGACCAATGGAGCTTTGGGAAACCATGGAAAAGAATGGTGGAGCATAACAGTACTTTTGATCCTTAAATTGGGGAAATGTAACAGTCCTGTACAGGGCTTTTGGTACAGGTTACCATGGTGCTCATTAGCAAGTACAATTACCCTTCCAGCTCAAGAAGTTAGTGAAAGGAGGGTGATTATGGAATGGATGTGTGTTGTCATGTATCTGACAAAAGGTCTCAGGATTATGACTCAATGCATAGTAACACAAACTACCTAATCTTACCTTTATCCCCCTCGTGCAAAAACAAAAAGAACCTCCAGTAAGCTAAATGAAATCCTGGTTCCTTAATTTGTTTCCCAGTTTTAATTTTTTGTTAGTCCATGTTTGCAGTACTTAATGATTACATTCCTCACAGAGAGTTAGTACATGTACATAACACATCTTAATTCTTTTTTTTTTAATCCCTGTTTCCTCTCCCCTCAATCCGTTGATCCCCCTCTCCTTTGCAAAAGAAAGACAAATCTTCCTTTTTTCTAATATCTATCTTTCATTTTGCTCTTTGTTTATGTTTTGGGGTTCTCATGTAAGAGAAGCCATCAATATTTAAGCTTGTATGTGGGTTTTTATTTCATTTAACATTGTAGTCTCAAAGCATGTCCTTTTCCTACAAATGACTCAAGTGTATCTTCTTTATGGCAGAGTAGTACCCCATTGTGTAGATCACAATGTCTTTATCCATTTACCTGTTGATCTACATACAGGTTACTTGTGACATTTAGTTATTATGAATTGGATCAAAGATCTAAATGTTAATCTGCTAGTTTCTTAATTTTTTTTTCTGAAATAGGGTTTCACTGCGTAGTTCAGGTTGGTCTTAGATTCACTATGTAGTCCAGGCTGGCCTTGAACTCATGGTGATCTTCCTGCTTCAGCCTCCTGAGTGTGAGGATTACAGGCATGAACCTTCATGCCTGGATGAGTTGGTTAATTTTAAGAATAACCACATGATGAGATGAACGAATTTTCTCTAAGCAAGTAGGAGTTTGTGCTATGTAAGTGATAATTTCAAATAACAAAGGACAATTATGCTACATATTAGTTGAGAAGTTGATTTGTAGGCAGCTGACATGTAAGAATATTTATGCAGTAATTAGTTTGTTAAAAGGGTGATGTTAAAATCAGTGTTACCTGTTAGATTTTAATTTAATAAGCACTGCTCCTACTTTATAAACTTACATAATACTTTGACAAGTCAGGTAGTAGGAAACCTTTAGAATTCATCTTTGGGTGAGTCTGTGGCTCAGTTTTATTTGAAAAAGTCTTTATTTTACTATCATTTTTGAAGTCTAGTTTTGCTGTGTATAGAATTCTAGAGTGTAATTTCTTTCACAGATTGGAAAATACCATTCCATCGCTTCCTGGGTCTCACTATTTCTATCTGTAGGACATGTGTTAGCCTTGCTATATGTGTTAACCAGTGCTACGGCACTGAGTTACTTTTTATCTGAGGCTAACTTTAAGACATTTCTCCTTATCTTGCTTTTTGTAACATCATAAAGAAGTGAATAGATGTGAATTATTTTTGAACTTGTGGTTTAATAGTTATGATCAGTTTTGAACAGTTACATTATATTTTCCTCAAATACTGTTTTTTTCAATTCTCTTTATTCATCCTTTTCTGGACTCCATATATGGTAAAGACTTTTTTAAGAGTAGGAAAATTTATTGGAGAATAAGAATGGGGAATAGGAATAGCTTCTGAGAGACAAGAGGGGTCCCAAATGGGTTGCCAAGGAGCCCAGTTATCTGAAAAAGTTTTATAGGGCAAAGTCACAAGGGGTGGGTACAAAGAGGGTCAAATTATAACCAACCGATAAAATTACAAGTATAGCCATTTAGTTAATATTGATCTAATAGTAGCAGAGGCATATGGATGGCATCATTAACCTTGGTCGATAATCTGAGCCTTAGTCATAGTAATCTTAGTCTTAGTCTTAGTGGGTGGAAGAGGATGGCCCACCTCTAATGAGATAATGGTTTATTTATATGGGAAATCTCAAAGGGATGGTACCAATAATCTCAAGCTCCTGTTTATCCCTTAGGAAAGTATGTAAATCTGGCCATTTTGACTTTAAGTTTCTTCAGATGCACTGCCAGTCACAGTTCTGATGTGTTCCCATCTCCTGCACTGACTCCCTTGAGGGCCTAGCCTTGTTTGACCGCCTATAACGTTTCTACCTAATTTAGCTGTCTATAATGTTCTCCCCTCTGAAGAGTTGTCTTTAACTGTGGTTAGGGTAGAAGGGGTGTAGTTTCCGTCCAGCTGCTTTGAGCTGAGAAGTGTCGGTGTAGGGGTCACCACAGTAAGAGGGCTTCTCCAGAGAGCTGATCTAACGGGCCTCAGATAGAAGTCATGTTGCAGTTTAGTAGTTATGAACTCCTTTTACAAGGTCAATCTAGTGGATCCTGGTGAAAAGAGTCTGGCACATTTTTCTCTGGTTCTGTCTGCATGATCACTTGGAGTTTAGCAGCCTCCAGACAAGAATAAACAAATTTTCCAAGAAATTAAAGCATGTATAACCCAGCGTGAGCACTAGAGTGGTGAAGCATGAGCAAGGTGGGGAAAGAGCCCCATCCAGGCGGGGCTGTTAAAGGCCTGGGACAGTGATTGCAACCAGTAGGCCTTAGATCCCTCTGCTGATGGAGGTTATCTATAAGTTTGATATTTCTTGTCACAAGTCCCTCTAGTTTTAGTTGTAAGAAGACAGAGAGTTTGGTGGTTTTGAAGGGCAATTTTAGCTGAGGAATTTAAAGACTCTTGTTGAGCTTTTATAGCTTCTGCTGTAGGTTTTAGCCTCTCTGAACTATGACAGTGGTCAGCTACTAGTGTACCTGGAAACTGTTAGAAGGGGTCAGTGATTGGACTCCCTTTTTATATCTAGCTTTTGTTACTGTGGTGTTGTTATCATACATCTTTTGGTTATATGTTTCTGCTGTGTGTTTAAGACCAAGTTAAAGTGAGAACTGTGTCAATCAAAATAAACCTCTTGCTGTCTATCAAGGTCAGTTAAGTCTCCTCAGGCATTACTTTTAGAACCATGTGCAGAGCCTCTCAGCTGTGTCAGTGTCACCACCAGGCTGGGCCATGATCTTGCTTGACCATGTTGCTCTCTGTGAAAGCACTGGAGACTTTTCCCTCTTTGGTGACCCTCTTTTGGCACACTATACGTTGGTTGACTATTCTTCTCTGGGCTCCAAAATCTCCCCATTCAGGAGGCTTGGTGACTCAGCAAAGTTGTAGGATCCTGTAGAAAAAGATCCATCATGTCCTGGGTCCTTTTTGACCTTGGAGGGCAAGGGTCAATTAACAGAGACCTCTTGTAATATGAATCAGAAGGATAAAAACCTCTTACACCTGTGAAAGCAAAGATAGTTTTCAAAATGGGCCCTAGCCTGATGGTACATCTAACTGGAGTACCCAGCTATTCAGGCTTCTCATTGTTGCTCTGATAGCCACAGTTGTTTGATAGCCACAGCCAATAACCAGAACTGCTGTCTTGATGGCCAGATATAACTGTTCCCTCTACAGGGACAGACTGTTAAAGGTAATTTTTAACTGTACCTGGGGGTTGTGCAAGCAAAGTTTGGGTGTAGAAAGTGAGTAGTGGCACTGTTTGGAGCTAAGCATGAATTTCAAACAGTAGGGGAAGAAGGCCTGCCAAGGCTCCAACCTGCCCTGCTGCAGATGTCTACCTATGGCAGTTCTTCTCATTTTTAAAAGAAACAAGGGGAAAGAAGGCATCCCTGTCTATCCCTCTTGCTCTGTGCCCAATCTAAGGCATCCCCTAGACTTAACCCTGTCCCATGCCAGGGGCCATGAACTGGAGGTGTGCGGAAGTAGCCAGAACCAGGTTAGCTGCTCCTAGGGTGCACTGGGGCCCCCTTCCTCATGATCTGTGACCCTTGGACTATACTTAACCACCAGCTTTCTTCTTTCAGAATCTCAGTTAACATATCTCTGAGAATGGTGGCGAACCTGGCAAGATGCTCTGCAGAAAACTCGTGACAGAGAGATAGTCCTCTGGGGACTGAGGCTTTGGTGATCCCTTAATATCTGTTTCTGCTAGTTATTGAGGAGTCTGTTGGAATTTAGCCAGTGAGGTGCCATCTTTTAGCAAGGCATCGGTTTCTTTATTGAAGATAAAACCATTAGCAAACAGTGTATCATCTAGGTATTGCAGGACTGTGACTTGGGACAATTTAAAACAGGCCAAGTCATGGGACAGCACTTGTCCAAAAGATGGGGACTGTCTCTTGATACAGAGAAAGTCTCAGCATAAGGTAATTTTGAACATTTTCCCTCTGTCTTACAGTACAACCATAGTTACAAGATAGTATCATAACCCATACTTTCTGCTGCATTCTACTTTGTTTCTAGGGGGAAGTCAGGCTATGATGGGTACAGAAGAATATCTAAACTCCTCTTTCTTAATACATGAGGGTTAAGCAAATTCCAGTGCTTAAGAATACATTCCAAAGGAGTAGAGTATATGATATTGAGTTTTCCAAAAGCAACAAGAACAAAATAGACATCCCTTTTAATCCGCACTTGGTTTTTACTTGCCCTCAAGGTATTCCACAGGTGACCTGCTCCAGACCAGGTGGCTGCTGCCTGGAGAGTGACCGGAACATAGGCAGGGCCAGACTATCCATCCTTACCAATACATCCCCCTACTGTCTCTGGAAACTCAAATTCCTAACTCCAAATCTGTTTCCAAAAGCACAATCTAAAACTGATTTGCACTGCAACAGCATTGTTTAAAGGATGCATGGTTAGTAAACCAATGATCAAGAGACCTGAACAACTGCTTTCTAATTCTTTGAAAAAGAGTGAGAGGGGGGAAAAAAGGCAGACTGGAAGTGGTTGGAACACTTCCTGGCCTGTAAAAGAGATCACCTCTATAGATAGATAGAGGCAAGTAATGACTCCCAAAAATTCTACCCTGGGCCCAGGGGCAAAGAAGTCATTGAGGTTTGTGTTATCTACCTAATCATGTACAAGGCTATGTTTTACTCAAAATCCACTCTATGGATTTCTATGTCTCTGTATCTG
>NW_004955474.1:6022227-6026775 GCF_000276665.1 Chinchilla lanigera | reverse complement strand
ATACCTCCAAAAAAAGTACAAAGTAACAGAAAAAGATCAGAAATGAGATCAGAGAGGAGAATCTTCTCTTCTCACGTTCATAGTGAGCTACTGAGATAATTTGCCCAAGAGTTGTCACTCTCAGCCTAAAAAATGCAAAAATGGAGAATCTCCTCACCAGTGGAAGATCAGATCAGAAAGGAAACTGAGTCAGAACAGGTTAGACATTACTTTCTATGAGCATGGAGGAGAATCAGGCCAGACTGTCTCAGTGAATCCTGTCCTTCCAGATTTAAGGTCAGCAGCTGCACTGTTAAAAATAATGGACTGAGGGAGTTCTGAATTTATAAGAGGCATTTACATTTCATGAACTAGATTTTATAAAAAAGACCCATTATGCAGCATTTTACAAATTCACATTTTGGTTAGTATCAAAGTGCACTAGGGGACCCTCTAACATTACTCTTCTCTAGCACTGCTTGTCTGAGATAAGAGAGTAACCATAACAGCCAAACAAGTCAAACTGGTCAAGCAATGGATACTAGTAAGTTTACCAAGTAGTAAGTCCATACACAAAACAGGAAAATAGGACCCTGCCTAAGAAAAGAAAATGTCCTATCAAAGAAACATCATAATCTACCAAGGTTCTCAACTTAAATTTACCATCATTTGACAAAATACAAGGCATAAAAAGACAAGCATAAAAGACAAGGCATAAGCAACCTGCAAAGAAGAATGACAATTTCTGATTACCTAAATGAGTCATAATTCATGAGACAAAAGCAAATTCTTACATCCTTTCAGTTGTCTTGGTGGGACCTCCAAAGTGATATAGGGGTAAAATGTATAACTCCCAACCTGCTAGATGTCAGATACACTAAGTTCATGTTCCCTGAAGTCAAAGAATGAATCCTAAGGAAAAATTGAGGTTAAGAGTAGGAAAACTTATTGAGGAATAGGAATGGGGCATAGAAATATCTCCTGAGAGACAGGAGTGGTCCCAAATGGACTTCCCAAGATTTTTTCTTTTGTCTTGTATTTTAAATATTTTCTTCCAGATTTTTTCAATTAATTAATTCCTTCTCTAGTGTAATGTATTCTGCTGTTAAACCCATCTATAAAGATTTTACTTTTGAGTATTATAACTTTTTTTTTTTAGTTTTAGGATTTCCATTTGGTTCCTTTTTGTAGTTCCCTGTTCTTTGCCTAAATTCTGTGTAATTCTTTTACCATTTTGAATGTTGTTTTTATAATTAAATTATGGTTGCTCAGTGGTCACTAACTACTGCAGCTAGAATCCTTGTAGATTTCTTCCTACTGCCTATTGTTCCTTTTTTCTTCTCGTATCTCATAGTTTAACAGGTTATTTTTGGTTTAGTATGAGGAAGTGTATCTGTACAATTGTTTGTAGCAGTAGTTTTGAAGTTTAGAATATAAGTTCTTTCTGTAGAGAGACTATACATTTACTTTCAGCAGGAGTAGATGGCAATGTGGTCAAGGACCATTCTTCTGTACTCCTCTCCCCCTGCCCCCACCTCCCAGGAAGGTAGTCCTTCAGGATCCCAAGCCAAGGCCTACGGTTTTACTGAGGCTCTTCTCTCACTGGGCATGTCATGGACTCCCTCAGTCCCTCAACACTAAAAGATCACGGTTTGCTCAACCTTCAAGCCTCTTGACTTCACTTTCCAGAATTATTAATGTCCTGGGGATCAAAAGGAAGCTACCATGACCAAATACTTTCTTTGAATCTCTGACCCTTCCTAATCCTAGCTCAGTAACTCTTTCTATGGTTTGTTTTTTTATTTTAAAGAGAAAAGAACAAAAACAAAATAACAAAAACAAAGACAAAAACAAAACAACACAAAAACTATAAAAGCGATACAGAATTTCAAAACAAGATGATAGGAAATCAACAATGGTTGTTATATTACTTATTGTTATGTTCAAAGTAGTTGCTCAGATGACCAGACATAGTATGCAAGATTGATCAAATAATTAAACATTAACAGTTCCTTTCAATAAACCAACAGAAATTAGTAGTACAATTATCCTAGCTATCTTGTATGTGTGTATCTCTCTCTCTCTCTCTCTCTCTCTCTATCTATTTACCTATCTACTTTCCTTCCTTCTTTCTTTCTTTTTTTTCACCTTCCCCTCATCCCAGTTGTTCTTTCCTATTGAGCAGTTTCTTTCCCTTTCACAATATCTATTTCAGTTTTCTTTACTCTTCAGTTTTCTTTACTCTTGCAGGTTCTTATACTAGGGAGACAATATGGTGTTTACACATGCGGGTCTGATTTATTTTGCTAATGAATATGATCTCTAGTTGCATCCATTTACCTATAAAAGAGTTTATCTCTCTTTATAGCTGAGTAATATTCCATTGTATAAAGATACCACATTTTTCTTATCCACTCTTCAGTTGATGGGCATTTGGGTTGTTGCTAAGGTCTAGCTAATTTGTCAAATGAGCATGACAAGTTGTGCTGCTTTAAACATGGGTGCACATATACTCTTACTATGTTTTAGTTTTCCAACACCTTCACGCAAAAAGAGGATGGTTTCTGATGACCTCATTTGCTATTACCAGTGCCAGCTATTTTACACACACACACACACACACACACACACACACACACACAGAGAGAGAGAGAGAGAGAGAGAGAGAGAGAGAGAGAGTTTTAAAACAGTTTAATAAATAAGGTAAATCACTCAGATCAGGAGATAGAACTTTGTCAGCCACCTCAAAAACAAGGCTGATAGATTCCTTAGGCCCAGCAGGGAGAGTGTGCAGGGCACACCATACTTCTGGGGTTACAAAATATATAAATGTTTTCTAAGATTTTTTATTTATTTTAAGGACCCGTGAAAATTCCTTAATTTCTTTGAAGGAACAATGATAAAATATACACCAATTTAATGTTAATACATATATGTATTCATCTTTTATTAGCATATAATAAAATATAATTTAAATAAGTTTTCAATGGAGATAGAGCTCACAAAATCAAAAGTACCTTGGGCTCATAAAAGCCAGTGTGTGGTCCTGCTTTGAAGTGTTCTAATCACAACTGTATCCTTAGCTCAACAATCATCCCTAGCCTTGTTTTATTTCATTTTATTTTATTTTTGGAGTTTTGAGACAGGGTCTTACTATTGCAGTTCAGGCTGACCATGAATTCACTG
This sequence comes from Chinchilla lanigera, assembly GCF_000276665.1. Classification (NCBI taxonomy): domain Eukaryota; kingdom Metazoa; phylum Chordata; class Mammalia; order Rodentia; family Chinchillidae; genus Chinchilla; species Chinchilla lanigera. The sequence continues at coordinate 6,023,610 of NW_004955474.1, read as the reverse complement.
TGTAGCTTAGACTGGCCTCAGACTCTCAGCAATCCTCCTGCCTCAGCCTCCCAAGTGCTGAGATTACAAGCATACGCCACCACACCTGACAACAGCTTAGTTTTTTTTGTAAGGTTCACTGCATTTCTTTGTAGTTTTGTCACCCACGTGCTTCTGTAAATATTAGTTTTACCTAGTATTCAAAAATTTTGTTCTGAAGGTAAATTTCCTTCACCTATAGGTTATTCTTCATCCTCTCCTTTTATCTTACAATTGGTCTGTTGGAGAACAAGTGGGTGCTGCAACCTGGAGAGTGGCCCACTATCCTGCTCCTGCTGTCACACTTAGGGCAACTCAGTTTTCCTCTCTCTGGCCTGGGTGTTCTCTGTTGTGATCCTCCAGGTCCAGCGTTGTTGTCATCCTCAAGGCTGACCCCTGGGGTGCGGCTGTGGGTGACTCTCTCGCCAGGAGGCACAAGTCTTCCTTTCTGTGATAGTCACCACCCCTGAAGACTCTTTTGTAAGCCCGGAAGTATTGTGTGCCCTACACACTCTCCCTGTTGGGCCTAAGGAATCTATCAGCCTTGCAGTGCCACCAGTTCTGGTGTTCACAGTTCTCTAGTTCTTTCATTTTGCTGCTCTTCATTGTATAGTCGATCCCTCAGGAAGGACCCACTGGCAGCGTGTTCTCTGAGCTCTTGATGTTGACATTTTGTCTATGTTAAACTTTTATTCTTGAAAGTCAGCTTTGGTAGATATAAAATTCCTTATTTACATTTTCTTTCCTTGAGTAATGGTTAATTTTTGGTTAATTAACAAAATTAATGGTTAATTTTGTATGCCGGTTGGCTGAGTCATGATGCCTAGAATTGTGGTCAAACATTATTTTGGTTGTTTCTGTGAGAGTATTTTTGGATGATATTAACATTTTTCTATTTTGTCTTTTTGAGACAGTCTCACTATATAGTTCAGGCTGGCCTTGAACTCACTTTGTAGAGGTTGGCCTTGAATTCTCAGTGATCCTCCTGCCTCAGCCTCCCAAGTGTTGCGATTACAGGCATGCACCACCCTATCCTAGGCTGAAGTTAACATTTAAGCTGTTGGATTTTGAGTAAAGCAGATTTACTTCCATAACATGGAAAGGGTATTACCCAAGCACTCAAAATCATGACTAGAACAGAAGACTAACAATGAAATTCTGTAGCTGATGTTCTTTGAATAGGAACTGCAACCTCAGCTCTTCCCTTGGTCTCCAGTCTGCAGGCCAACCAAGCAGACTTTGAACTTGCCACCAGCCACAATAACATGGGCCTACTCCTTATAGTAAATCTTGTTCTCTCTCAACACATAACCTTCTCACTGTATTTTTCTGAGGAAAATATCACATATATATATATATATATAT
>NW_004955474.1:6019299-6020832 GCF_000276665.1 Chinchilla lanigera | reverse complement strand
GAGTCCTTGTTCAGCAGCTGCTCCTCCGCTGGCTCTGGACCTTTCTGGTCCTCAATGGCAGGAGCAAGAGTGGCCCGTTGTATGGCATGTATTCCCAGGGGTTTTTCCATGTTTGAATGATTCACATTCGTCTGTAGGTGGGCATCTGCAGCTGGTGCACGGTGGGCTAATTGTGTCATTGTTTCTCTGTGTCGTGATAGTTCTCAATTGATCAGCGGTGGCCAGCCTAAGGGCCGGCGCGCAACAGCACTCACCGCTGCATGGCTCCCTATGCACTGGGGGCCCTCCCTACGAGGCAGGGAGTGAGCCACTGGTTAGAAGACCGGCACTCCCTGCCTGTGGCTCCCCGTGCACCGGGGCCCTCCCTCCAGGGGTGTACAAGGCAGGAAGCTAGCCAGCCAGAAGACCAGTGCTCCAGTCATTCTTTTCTATACCCTAGTTTTCTGAGAATTATATTATAAATGGATATTGTTTTGTAAATGATTTTTCTGCATAATTGATGTGATCATACAGTTTTATTTTTGTTAGGTTATTAATGTGGTGGATTATACTGATTAATGATCAAATGTTGAATAATCATTGCATTGATGTGAAAAATTCTAAGTGGTTTTGGTATGTTATTTTAATTTATTGTAGAGTTAAATTTACTAATGCATTTTTGAGAGTTTTATGTCAATGTTCCTGAGAGATCTTGTTTGTTAGTTTTCTTTTTCTTTCTTTGTTTTTTTAATCTTTTGTCTAGTTTTGGCACCAAAAGTTTTTTTACTTTTATTTTCCTGAAAATATGGCATAATGATTATGCCAGTTATTAGTTAAAAATCTATAATGAATTTTCCATTTTTGGTGGGGCAAGGCCATTGTACTGTTACTAATCTACCTTGTATCAAATATTTAAAATATCTGTACCTTACTTGGGAAATATTCCTATTCATATCTTTTTTGCCTACTTTCTCCTACTCTAATTTCCAGACCTATGGTACTACAGATATCTTACTTGCAATTCCCTAAGCATGCCAAGCAGTGATAGAATTCTAATTTCTTCACCAGTCATTTTCCTACTGCCAGGAATATGTTATAGCCAAAGCTGTATGTCTCTAATTCCACCTAATATTTCTGGGCTCATTTCATGTCACCTCTGTATAAAGAGTGTTCTCAAACACCAGGTCTGGTTGAATGTTTCCTTCCTGGCACCCCTGTTCTTTACAGTGATGCCTATTGTAGCACTTGGTTATATTTGGGCTTCTCCCTGACTGGTCACTAAGTACTTTGGGGGTGGGGATGTATGTATTTTAAATATTCAAGTACTTAATAAAATTGAGTGTACAAGTGATGCTCATTATATGTCTGCTGGTAAATGAAGGAATAATTATCTTAGAACTCATTGTTGTCTGAGATTACTGACAGGAAGCTTTATACTTTTCTATTCTTTGCCTACCAAGGAGCTTTGCAAATATTTTTTTTGAGACTAACAGTTTAAATCTTTGATCATTCATATATTAATTATGGTCTCTATCCTGAATATTTTTTATTTTT
>NW_004955474.1:6003302-6019080 GCF_000276665.1 Chinchilla lanigera | reverse complement strand
GAGTACTGGGATTACAGGTGTGTGCCACCACACCTGGCTTATCCTGAATACTTTCAAAGTATAATTTTTAAATATGGACATTCCCCATTTAACAACCAAGATATGCTTTCATGACTAGGTGGTTAATTGAATTGGTTATTAACTGAGGAAATATATGTATATTACGTTACAATATTCAGAACAGAGGAATGGTCAAAGGAAATGCCAACTTGATGACTTGCTTATATTTGCATAACTCTTACATGCAGTAGTGTAATGTATAATAGAACATAAAACTACTGTACTATACTATACAGTACAGTCAGCAAAAATTACAGTACTTTACTATAGAAGAAGCCACCATAGGCCAGACTACCATTTGCATTCATAAATCTTTATATGGGTAGTAAATCCGAGCAGCTGGTTGTAAGTCCAAATAATCATTAAATGGGAAGGTTGTTAAATAAGGAATATCTGTACATATGTTTTGATGCATAATTGTGGACACAAGTTTGGGAGAGTAAATATAATTTATGGTGATTGAGAACTCTGGTTATTGGCTAAGATTTCTGAGCTTAATGAGTTCAAAATATAAAAGTAAGAATCAGTACGTCCTTGTCGTTATTTAAAAAAAATGTAATAGATATTTTGTGTTAACCCTTGATGAGGTTGTTCAAACTAACCCAAGTATGAATTCTTTGTTTGTTTTTCAACATAATTTTGTTACATGGCAAATCAGAAATTTAGAATGACAGTTATCATAGACTAAATAAGTACTATTTAATAATTATAACTTTTAACACAAAATCTCACAAAACATCATGTACATGAGAGGGATATATACAAGGTTATTAGCAGCACAAAGGAAATTATTTTTATGACAATTTTTGTTATACTTTATATTCTTATAATTATTGTTTCTTTAAAGTTTAGCATTGGAAAATACCTTAATAACTGAGGATTCTGCTGAATTGGTTTCTAGTGGTTTATTTGAGATTTCATGGTTAAATTGCTCAGGAGAACAGACCTAGTTCACAAATTAAATTTCTTGAAAATACACGTGTTTTCTTTGTAACTTCTGGTGAGTCAATGTTTTCTGTGAATTGCTTTGACTTCCTAGTAAGCTTTGATAGGAGAATTACATACCTCAGTGCCCAAATCCCAGAAGAGTCAATGGCATTTCCTTTCAAGAGACTTTTGCTTTTTCCGTGAATAAGGCCAGAGGGATGGGCACTCTGGCTGTTTCTTAGAAACTGCTTTAAATTAGTATTCTAGTTTTTCTCCAGGCTGTTATAGAAAAAAGCTGGTGTGCTGTTTTATGTAAATATAAATTAGGACATAACTTGAATAGTGATCATTTGATGTATTTATTTAAAATATTCAGATTATAAACAATAAGAAAATTTGAAAAGCTAGGCTATTCTTTCCAGACAGGGAAAATTTTTTGCCCCTTTGGTTAGTTATAATAATACCAACAACTAAGCAGTCTTTGCTACGGAGACCCCATTTCCTTCTCTGAACATTTCATTATGTTCTAGAGGCAAGAGTGGTACACTACTGTAATAATGTGCTAATCTTCTAAAACTCTAAGAATTTTAAAATTGGAACCTAGTTTTCCAGGAGCTTCTTATGGTATGTTTGTCAAGTGTCTTGGTTACTTTTTTCTTGTTGCTGAGACAAAATACCCAATGCCCAAAATTAAGGAAGGAGAGGTTTATTTAGCTCACAATTTGTGGAGGTTTCAGTCCGTACTCAGCTGGCTCCAAGGCAGAGTGGCCCATGGCAGAGGGCAACTGTTCATGGCAGTGTAAGACAGCAAAGGCAACAAGAGCAAAAGGGAGGAACAGAGGCAAGCAGCCTCTTTCCCTCCCTTACATTGTATGCAAACTATCTGCCCCAGGGCTGGACCGTGAATCAATCATAAACTCTAAAACCTGCCCCATGACTGCATGTGATTTTGGGGGGGCACCCAGATACAAACCATAACATCAAGGCAGAAAAATAAAGAATACCTTATTTAATAGCTAGCCTGATTTGGAACATGTAGATATTTAGATGTGTAGTATGTAGGGTTTTATTTGTACTCTTATTCCCTGAAAATGTTAGAGACAGGCCCTAACAAAGGAGTCCATAGATGAAAATCTTGCATTATAGCAGTTAAATGAAGGTCAGTGGCACATAGCACAAAATAATTTCTAAGCAGATTCTTTTACTAACAAAGGCTAGTGAAATGATTGTTGTTGAGAACATCTATTAATTACCTATTATTATATACCAAATTATCATAAATTGAAAGAACATTTATTTTCTCACAGTTTCTGAAGGTCTAGAAAAGAATGAATAGCTGGGCTGGGTGGCTATAGCTCAGGCTTTCTCGTGGGATTGCTGTGAAGATTTGGGCAGGATTGTATTCACATCAGGCTTGACTGGGCTGAAAGATCTGCTTCCAAGTTCCCAAAGTCTGCCTGGCGACCTCAAGAGATAATAGCTGGCTTCCTCCATAGTAAAGAATGCAGGAAACATGCACAGATGCAGACCAAGATGCAGATGTACACGCAGATGCACATGCACACACACACACACACAGAGAGAGAGAGAGAGAGAGAGAGAGAGAGAGAGAGAGAGAGAGAGAGAGAGAGAGAGAATTTTATAACATAATTTCAGGAGAGATCACCAGCATTTCTGTTGTATTCTATTGCTGTTACAGACCCACCACCTAGTTCGTGTGGAAGAGGACCACACAAGGGTAAAATACCAAAGACCAAAGATCCTTGGGACCATCTTAGAGGCTGGATACTACAGAATGCCTTACTGAATATTTCCAGCTCATTAACCTTTTGGTTCTTGCTCACACAATTCTGTCCCATCTCAGGGGCCCTATGTTTATGGCCTTTGCCTGATGTATCCTTTTCATTGATTTTGCCTGGGTGACCTACTATTTGAGATCTGAGCTTAAATGGCACACTTGAGAAAGGCCTTTCCGGATCACTCAGTATACAATTACACTATTACATCACTTTGGTTTAATTCTGGGTACCCACCACGTATATATGCATTGAATGAATGGGTCTTAGTAGCTATGTGGCTGTGGGGAAGACATAAGCTCTCCCAATCTCAGCAGCTTTATCAGTGAGTAATGATAAAGCTGCTCTCTTTCACTGGTGTAAGTTTTTGTAAGAAACAAATAAGGCAGGGTTTCTGTGCCAATTGATTAGATTTTTTATTGCTGGCTCATTATTGTTATTATTTTTTCTCTGGAACAGAGGAATGTATTTTCTCATTTTACTTTTCAAATTTCCTTTATCCACTTGCATTCTAAGACAGCTTTCTTCATTATTTTTTCACTTAAGAATTCATTGGACTATTTATTGCCCTGTATAGGTCGTCGAGGATTTATTTTGAATTAAAGCTATTGCTTTGTGTATGAGAATTATTCAACTGGGGGCAAGGTTAGTAAGATTTTTTCCAAATGTAAAATGACATACTCTGGTTTCTCTTCAGATCGTATAAATCTTTGGTCTTTTACCAAATGTAAAATGACATGTGGTTTGGGTCATAACTAATAACAGTGTCCCGTTGAACCTGGGAGATGATATGTGTTTTTTAAGAAGCCTGTTATATGCACAAAGGAACAGATACCCAAGGATCAAAGCAAACTTTTAATAATGCTCAGTTGGAGTTCTGGTCATGTTTGAGCCATTCAGAGTCTAATTAGTAAAACCCCTGGAGTCAATAATTGCCTTCTTCTTGCATCATGGCAGGTATCTATTATGCTGCATATCATTTGCATAGAAGGGAACATATGGTTATTGAACACATAACAAAACAGACTCTGTTGGAGAATGTTTCCTTTAGGATACCTTAAAACATTCTTGAGCGGAACATTATGTCGGCTACTTGCTAGCCCTTCTGTTCCTGGCCTCACAGGAGGGAAGTTGCCAATTCCTTGCATTAGGAACAGTAAATGAGCACACTAAAGTTGGAAACCTCAGAATTTATTTACTCATTCAGAGAGAACCATGAGAATCTTCCAATGTGAAAACAAAACAATAGATGGAGTTTCTTACAATATCAAAAAATATGTTTTTGTTCAGAAAAAGGAGGGAAGCAGTGTTAAAAGACAGGAATCATATACTGAAGCCAAACCCAGATTAACTTGAATCTGCTCTGAACTGACAGGATTTTCCCAATTTATAGTAAACAAAAAAAAGAAATTGATGATCCAGAGCATATGTAAGAAGTCTCCTTGTTGAGTGAATGATTCAAATAATTATAACATTTTAACAGCTATGTTCAAAAGGAAGTTTTCAGGTTAAACATGTTTATTTCCTAAACATTCTATAAAATTGTAATATAAATTTAACAACTAATCTTGTGTATATATATGACATATACACATGCACACATGCATGTGTGCATGTATATGGCTATGTATATGTATAAGATGGTAAAGTGTTTTGGCCAAGACTCTGAATTGATAGATAAAGGATATTAAAGAGACTGATTATCCTGAAGGACTCACAAAAACAGACTGTGAATCAGGTATACGATTCTTAGACCTCGTCACACCTTGATGCTCTGAGTTTAAGAGTGGAGACTGAAGGTAGATCTATGGGGTGCTGTGGGTTCCCTTTCTCTCTCCCAGAAGGAAGGTCAGCGGGTATTTCTAGTTCCCCATCTTCAGTTTTGTGGGAGGAATTTGAAAGAGGCTGCTGAAAAGGAGGCTTTGTGCATCATACAACTGGGGAACATGGACTGACTTCTCTCTGAGAAAGGACAGGGAGGAGACAGCTGCCAGCAGAGGTAGGGAAGGCTTTGATTGATCTCAGTCCTGAAGTCGGAGGGTAGAGAAGGTCCCAGGAGCTGCCTGTTGGTCATGCATCACACACACATGCATACAAAAGGGACTGGCAGGAGAGTGACTGATTGATTGATTTCTCTTAGATCTTTCTCAAGAAAATCCGTGGAGGAACCATCAGCCCTTAGAGGAGAGAACTGCAAGTATATCTGGACTTCTAGGGCTGTAAAGGAAGTTGCCAGCCCTCAGAAAGACAGTTGAATTTACCAGCGTTAAGGCAGCTACAAATGAGAAAGCCACTATGTTGCAGATGGACAAGGGACCTGAGGCAGTGTCTCAGAGAGAACCAGCTTGGAAACCTGAGCCAGGTTATGATAACAGATAACTTAGAAGTGTCCTTTTTTACACACAGTAACCCTTGAGGGGGCAGAAAGTGTAGGCAAGAAGGATGTGTAGAAACTCCAGGTTGGGAAAGAAGAAGTCAGTCACAATGCTTCCCCCAAATAGAGCCATCACATCTGATGCAAATCAGAAGCGTCTGTGTACCGCAAAAGAGAAACTTGAACTTCACAGTGATTTATTTTTATTTTTTGAGACTGTGCTTGAATGTGTGATCCTCCTGCCTCCACCTCCTGAGTGCTGGGATTACAGCATGTACCACTATGCCTGGTGCTGAATTTCACACCGAGAGTAAAGTTTTGATTATCATTTTTCATGGACATGTTAAATGCAGACTTGAGCCTTTGATAGGGTGTAAAGTGACCGGAGGATTGACGGTTACCTAAGAGAGGTCAGAATAGTTATGGTGCACGTTTGCATTTTCATCCAGGGGCTGAGGAAGATGCAGTAAGTTTTTTTTTGTTGTTGTTTTTTTTGTTTTTCTCCCGTACGGGGAACCAAACTCACGACCTCACGCTTGCCAGGCAGGCGCTTTTGCCGCTGAGCTAAATCCCCAGCCCCCTGCAGTAAGTTGATATATGTGCAGAAGCACAGACAACTTCCCAAATGTTAAACATCTACCTGTTCCCAGGGGTTACTTCTTGGAGGTAGAATTAGACATACAGAAACATACATACATATTTGACTGTAGGTTTTTCCATTCCAAAGTGGTAGTGTGTCAATTAATTTTACTTTTAAAAAATTTGCTTCTTCAAATTCTAACAAATGTTCAGTTCTTATCAATATATACTTATGTAAATGGACACACACTAGTGCACACAAATTGTGAGTGTGCGTGATTTCAGGAGAGGCTGTACTACCAGCATGTGTAATGGCCACTTAGGACATTATTTATTTAAAAAATTGGCATGCACAGAGCTGAAATGTCCAAGACATCCTGTATTAGTGACCTCTGCTCAGGAAAGCCCTCCAACGAGTATGTGATTCCCTGGCTTGTGCCCAAGGGAAACTGTCTGGTTGTGCTAGGATGTGCATGGAGCCCTCTGTGCAGTGATACAAAGGCGTTGATATTTCCACCTGCACCTGCATCTATGCAGCTGCATCTCCTGAGGGAAATGCTTGCAATGAGATTTCCGTGAACTCCTCTCCCATTGGACTTTCCTTCCCCACTCCTTTTCCCATCCTGGCTCAGGGATCTATTAGTCATTCCTTTCAGTAGCACTGCTCTGCTGTTTAATGCAGGAAATGCACTTCCAGTCTGACATGGGGTCACCCTTCGAGTAACGTTTTATGGGATTGATTAAACTTTAGCACCATAACTGTTGACTTTACAGGCCAGGAAAGAGACAGGGAGTGTTACACTTTGGATAATTTGTGCCTCACAGATTCAAAAAATCAAACAGAGATAAGAGTTTAATGTGCTTGGAGAAAAGGAACTGTCATCTGTTTTTGAGCCTTCTATATTTAAGATCACAGCATTTAAAATGAAATAATATCACTTACACTAATGAAGTTATGTTACAGTAAATAACTACATATATAAAAGAAGGTGGACTTTTTAATTATAGGGTGACCATAAAGATTTTTATCATGAATGGGTACTGGACTTTGTCAAAAGCTTTTTCTGCATCTATTGAGATGATCATATGGTTTTTGTCCTTGGCTCTGTTAATATGGTGTGTTACATTTATTGATTTGTGTGTGTTGAACCATCCCTGCATCCCTGGGATGACTCCTACTTGGTCATGATGTATGATCTTCTTGCATTCTGTTTGTCAGTATCTTACTGAGGATTTTTGCATCTATGTTCATTAGGGAGGTTTTGGTATCAGGGTAATGCTTGCTTCCAGGAATAAATTTGGGAGTATTGCATCCTTTTCAATTTTATTAAAGAGTTTGAGAAGTAGTGGTATTAGATCTCTTCTACATTTCTTGTAGAATTCAGCAGTGAATCCATCAGGGCTTGGGCTTTCCTTTGTTGGTAGGTTTTAAATTACATCTTCAATTTCACTGACTGATATTAATTTATTTAGGATTTTTATATCTTTTTGATTCAGTTTTGGTCATTCATATGTATCTAGGAATCTGTCCATTTCTTCTGCACTTTCCATCTTAGTAGTTCTTGAAGTAGGTATAGATGATGTCTGGATTCCTGCAATTTCTGTGATTTTATCCTTTTCATTCCTAATTGTGTGGATTTGAGTCTCTTCTTTCCTTTTTTGATAAGATTGGCTAAGGATTTATTTATTTTACTTAGTCTTTTAAAGAACCAACTCTTTGATTCATTGATTATTTGTATTATTTTCTTAGTTTCCATTGCATTAGTTTCAGCTTTAATTTTTATATTTTCCTCCCTTGGATGAGCTTTAGGCTTGGGCTACTCTTCTTTTTCTAGAAGCTTGGGGTTCAGCATTAAGTTGTTTATTTGAGCTCCCTATATTTCCGGACATGGGTATTTACTGCTATAACTTTCCCTCATAGGACTGTCTTTTTTTTTGTGTGTGTGTCCTGTAAGTTTTGGTGTGTTGTATTGGCATTATCATTTAATTGTAGAAACTGTCTAATTTCTTCTTTAATTTCATCTGTGACCCATTGGTTGTTTAGGAGGGTGCTATTAAATTTCCATGTGTTTATGAAGTTCTTGTGGCTTCTTTTGCCATGAATTTCCAATTTCATTGCACTATGGCCTGATAATATGCATGGGATAATTGCAATTCCTTTGCATTTACTTAAGCATGTTCTATGAGCTAGTATGTAGTCTATTATGGAGATTGTCCCATGTGCAGCTAAGAAGAATGTGTATTCTGATATCAGAAAGAACACTCTCTAGACATCAACTAAGTCCATTTGTTCAAAAGTTTGGTTCAGTTCTAATATTTCATTGTTGATTTTTTGCTAGTTGATCTGTCTGTTTGTGACAGTGGGGTAATAAGATCTTCCAATACAATTGTGGTAGTGCTTATTTAGTTTTTCATGACTGTTAATATTTGTTTATATAGCTGAATGTGCTAGTATTTGTTGCATACATATTTTTTCTTGTTATCTCTTCCTTTTGGATTGTTCTCTTTACAAGGATGTAGTGACTTTCTCTGTCCCTCTTAATCAGTCTTGGCTTGAAATTCACTTTGTCTGCAAATAGAATAACTACCCCTGCTTTTTTCTCAGCTCCTATCTCATAGCGTATTGTTTTCCATCAGTCTATGAATTTCTTTTTGAATTAAATGTGTTTCTTGTATGCAATATACAAGAATACATTTTGGATCTTGCTTGTTGATCCATTCTGTCAGTCTGTGTCTTTTGATTGGTGAATTGAGACCATTAACATTGATGGTTATAACTGACATGTATTGGCTTATTCTTGTCATGTTATTTTTCTGTTGTTGGCTACCTCCTTTCCCCATCCTTCTGTTTAATTGTTTTCCTTGCCTGGTAGATTCATTCTGTTGGAGTTCATGGAGTTGTAGTCTTTGTTATCTCTTTTGTTCTTTGTCATGGAAGTTATCTTATTTTTCTCTCAATTTTGAAAGATAGTTCTGTGGCTGGAGGTTATTTTCTTTTAGGGCTTGAAATACTTCACTCCAAGCTCTCCTTGACTTGAGGGTTTGTGTTGAGAAGTCAGTTGTGATTCTGATGGTCTTTCCATTATAGGTGATTCTTTTTCTAACAGCTTTTAATATTCTGTTTTTGTGTTGAATTTCTGGACTCTTGACTAGTATGTGCCTTGGTGTAGTTTTTTTAAATTATAGCTAATTGGAGTGGAATATTCCTCATTTATCTATATGTCAAAAATTTTTTTTCCTGTCAAGGAATTTTTCTGCCATGACATCTGTGAACAAGCTTTTTATATCATTTATACTATTTCCTGCTTCTTCATTGATTGCAATGCATCTTATGGTATTCTTCTTCTCATAACCTAGCAGCTGCTATATTGATTTCTCACGGTCCCTTGCTATTTTTTTTGGCTTTTTGAGACAGGCTTCACTATATAGTTCAGGCTGGCCTTGAGCTCACTTTGTAGCCCAGGCTGGTCTCCAACTCACAACAATCCTCCTGCCTCAGCCTCCTAAGTGCTGAGATTACAGTCATGTACCACTATGACCAGCTTCCCCTTACTATTTTAAAGAAATCTTCCTTTTCATGATTACTAACAACAAGCTTGTCTTCTAGATCTGATAGTCTGTCTTCACATTGGTTCATTCTGGTAAGCATAATTTTAATGGAATTTTTAATTGCCTGCATATCTATCTGCTTGAATCTGTTTTATGGATTTCAATTCTTTCCTATATTAGGCAGTCAGGGTTTCCATCGTTTTCCTAAGCTCCTCTATTTTTTTTTTTATCATATCTGCTCTAGAGTCACTAAGCATATTTTTCACTGTGGTCACCATCTCTGTAGTTACCTGAGAAATTATCTCTGTTTTGATTTTTTCTAAAGCCTCCTTCGTTTGCTTTCTTGCTACCACTTTAGAGAGGCCAGGTGAGTGGCTCTCATATTGTCCTGCCCCATTATCCCCTGGGTTTTCCTTTAGTGAACTGGATGTCTGGGGTTCTGTCTTGTTTAAATATCATCTCTCTTTTTTTTTTTTTTTAGTCTAATTCCTGGGTTGATGCTTTCAAATTGCCTATGGTCATTAGCATTATTGCTAATACTTAGAACCCTTAGAAAATGACTACTTCTCAGTGGTGTCTTTTAGGTGTAGCTGGCTTTTGGGTTTGAGTCTGTTGCAAGATCCTACCTCTTCAATTTATTAGGGATGAGAAGTTGTTGCCTACATGGACCAGCACCTAGTTCTTTGGCAATGTCCTACAGTATTTTTTATGACCCTTAGGCCATAGAATCTGTGTCCTACAGTATTTTCTATGACCCTTAGGTCAATCTCAGTCTTGAAATACCATGAAGAACAGCTGGTTAGAACAATTATGTCACTTTGTGTAATGTGATATAATCAGCAATAACAATAGCATCAAACATGGCCTAGAAAATGACAAACTGAGGTAATCATTAATTTGCCACCTTTAACTGTGTGAACTAAATCTGTGGTTATGTAACAGAATCTAAATCAAACCAGGAAATTATATGCAGTAATTGTACCCTCACTATGCCAATTTTACTCCCAGGGGAGCAAAGTTAAGAGGGGTTAGGGGAAAAAATAGAGCAATAAAAGAAGAGGGAGAGACTAGAAGCAAGGCTGGAGAACAAAGGAGAATCACACCAACTTTGGGAAACTGGTGCAGAAGACAGGAGATAAAGAGAGAAGGAAGAAATAAAAGGGAGAATAGAACAGAACAACAACTACATAAACTCAAACCCATGTCACACTCATATAAAAACAATATCAAACAATGAAGGAAAATATAAAACATCCCTCCCCTCAAAAAAATACAGGAAAAGAGAGAAAGAGAAAAAAGAAAAAAGTCCACTTCAAGATTTGTCTCTGCTGCCACTGGTAAACAACATGTGGAGACAGAGTCCAGATCTGTGTTGATTTATCCCAGCAAGACAGCAGTAGCTTTACAGTGGGGTAGCAGATAATCTCAGCAAGCTTGCACCTTTATTTCCCCTAAAGTTCAGCTTGGATTCTGGCCTTGAGGCTGGAACCAGACCTGTTCAGCCTGCAGCAGTCATTGCACCTTCTTTGGGCCTGAACTCAGCTGGGAGCCACTAGATGGTGCCAGCAGTCGTTCTGAGGTGTGAGCTCAGTTGGCACCTCTTCAAGATGGCTCCCGGCCAATTATTCTTCTCCAAGGGCAGCCAAATCCCCGTCACTCACCAATCAGTGCAGTTCATCGTGTCCACTGCAATGTTGCACTGCTGTGTCTCTGTGGAGGCCTCTGGGGCTGCCAGCAGTCATGTTTCCACAGGTGAAGCATGCAGTGAGTCCCAACTCAGGGAGAAGGTGCCACCTGCCATCTCCTTCTGCACTGAAGTCTCTCCCCTCTTTCCCTGGGCTTCATCTCACTTCAGAGCCTTCCTGGTCCGGGGGACCTACTTCCCTCCTACTTGTCTTCCTTGTGTTGCTGTATTCCAGTGACTGGACAGCAAATCTCAGAGAGGCTCTTTCTCTGTTGCTCACCACTGCTCCATCCTCCCAGAAGTGCCCATAAAGATTTAAATTGGCTTCTCCATTGCTCCAAACCTAAGTACTGGCTTTCTTCCCCTGTTTTGTTTTTAACTTTTTTGACATAGGGCCTACTTCCATAGTTCAAGCTGGCCTTAAACTCACTATGTAGCCCAGGCTGGTCTTAATCTTGCATTCATCCTCCTGCTTCAGCCTCCTGAGTGCTGGTATTACCAGGGTGTGCCATCACACCCAGCTTTCTTCTTTTTGCTGTTAGAAAATGAAGGTGGTTTGCTCTTGGAGGAGTTCTCAAGATTGTGGAATGATGCGCTGCTAAAGTGTTTATTAGATAAACTAATTTTACTCTAAAATGCAGTGGAATCCTACAACAAAGCAAACAATATTCCCTATCTGATTAAAGTGTTGGAAATCCATTGACTTTGCCTACACTCGAATTCATGCCTCCAGGGTGGGAAGTCATCCTGCCACTTGTCTATAGTGACCCCAAGGTGTGGTTTATGATTAGCAGACATGGTATGGGAAGAAAAAAACCTGAGTTAGGAAAAAGAAGAACTGTGACTTCCTCACCTTGATCAGCCCCTGGTGTCAGAAATGGGCAGGACCTGCTGCACGGAATCTGGGTTCTGCACGGCCTCCTTCTGCATGGGCTTGAGAGGAAGGACCCGGGGGAAAGGTGGAGCCGAAGGCCGCAAGGCTGAGGTGCTGGTGGCTGGCCAGCTTCAAGGTCACACTGAATCTGAGCTGCCTTTCGTGCAGTGGGCGTGGGTCACTGCTGGTAGAGGACACCCACAGGTTCACCTGCTGGATAGCCCACCACTGCCTGTTGACGTGGTGTCCTCTCTTGTGCAAGTTCAAGTCCTGATTCTGGCAGGTTGTCTACAAACATGTACTGGTGACAGGAAAATATATGCGGGTGTGAAGCATACTGTGAAAGCAGATGCCTGCTAATACGAAGGTGCTAACGTCTTTTACTTGTTTAGCAAATACAATGTGTGTGTGCATGTGTGTTTGTGCGTGTGTGTGTGTGTGTGTTGTCTTCAGTATCCACGGGGGTTTGGCTGCAGGATGCTGAAATCCAGAGGCTCAAGTCTCTTCAGGTGGCCCTCTAATGGGGTCCAGAAATGTGAAGGACTGACTGTGTAGATGCATGTGTATATGTGTGTGTGTGCATGTATAACGTGTGTGTGGTCTGCAACCAACAGATCTTTATCAACCAGAGCATATTACACTTTCACTTGGTTCTATGATTGGAATGAAGCTCATGAGGTTTCCAGAAGAGAGTGGCCATTGCCTCAGTGGTGACAAACCCTGCCCTCACTGCTCTGGCCTCTGCTCCCTGTGCTGAGGGAATCAGTGGTGACATCCTTTGTTCCCCCTTTCTGTTCCCTCCCTTTACATTCTAGCCCCCCTTCCCCCCACCCTTGTCCCATTATTTCTATCAAGCTATTATGGCTTAAGGTCAATGAAAAATTAGTTGCCCCTTCCCAAATGCCCAGAGACCTGTGATATAAATTCATAGAGATGTAAATATATATGCAGATTTTTCTGAGCCCAAACCCTCTCCCTCCACTGTACTTGCAAATTTCCCAAATGTGGTTATGATAATGCTAGGTGATTTATTCTACCTAAGGACACATCTGAAAGGTGCAGCACATTGTGATTTGCAAACCGTTTAACTTGCTACGATCAGATTGTTCTGCTTTATCTGCAAAGTTCACCCACAAGGAATTTAATATAAAGGCTTTTATTCTTGTTGTTTCGTGCATTGTGCTCTTCCGAGGTCTGATGGATGAGTTTGAAATGGGCGTGCGGGGGAGGAGAGAAGGAACTGAGCCGCCGTGTGGTCTTCTGCGGGAGAGCAGCCCTCACCCTGTGCTTCCACGGGACTGTTGAGCATGTTTAAAGACTCCACGGAGGTGGCCGCAGTCTCCCGGGAGACTGCCCCTCAGGCCTAAGGTGCATGCGCCCAGGAACGCTGGACCAGAGCGGTGTCTTCCAGTCCTTTTCTGATCCCTAGGAACTTGAGTTCATGGCGGGAGGCCCAGCATTCTGGTTCAGAGCTGAGAAGACAGCCCGTTTCTTCCTATTCGGCATCCTGCAAGATCCGTTGCATGGTGGCATTGTACCAGGGAGTCATGGGACGAGGTTGCCCTTGCTTTGTCACTAACTTGTGTGAGTCCCAGCACATTGCTTTAATTTTGGATTCTTTGCGTGTCACATGAGCAGGGGCTGAACATGATATCCGTAGTCCGCACTGCTTTCCTGTTTTGGGCATCATCTCCCTGCGCCACGATTTCCCTTCCTCATACCTGTTTAGAAGAGCTTTTTAGCTCCTGGAAATATGTGCCAACTTTCTTCTGGAGAGTGGCTTGTTTCTTTCCGTGTATGCATTTAGTCAAGTCTTTATCCATCTTCGGTATGTTGGGCGCAGGGATGAAAATACTGAATAAGGTGCTCAAGGAGAAACAGCCTTTTAAAAAACGAGGGTGCCAGAGACTGTGGCTGCGTCTCCGTGGTGGAGGCCACTGAGGACGGTGGGGAAACAGAGAGAAGAACGGGCAGCGAGCTGGTGGGAGGATTCAGGGAGGCTGACTCAATTAGGGGGTGCCTGGCAACGCTGTTTTCTATTTGGATGGCGATTTTCTGAGCAAAGCACTTCCATCTACACTTCTCATTTAAGCCTCATAACCAATCAATAGGTAGAAATTACTCTTCCTAATATTCAGATTCTAATAACTTCTTCACTCCTTCCTTCCTTCCTTCCTTCCTTCCTTCCTTCCTTCCTTCCTTCCTTCCTTCCTTCCTTCCTCCTTCCCTTCCTTCCTCCTTTCTTTATTCAGTACCTGGGTCTTCACATTGAGCTACTTTTCCAGCCCCTCTTTTATGTTTTACTTTGAGACAGAGTCTCACTAAGTTGGTTAGCTTACCAGGGTAAATTTGAGCTTGAAATCCTCCTGCCTCAGCCTCCCAGAGTGTTTGGATTACAGGTCTGTGCTATCTCACTGGGCTCTAAGAAACAACTTCAAATCTTGTACATAGGCAAAAAGATGACTGTATGTCTTTTCAGTATTGTAGCACCTAACAGGATTATCTAAATTCCAACAGTGGGGATCTTTAAAAAATTTCTATTTGTTGTTGAGTGGGATAGTTTTGCTCTAGGAGGGTAGAAGGTGAATAGAGATACAAATGATTCCTAGTTGGAAATAAGAATTTTGTTTGGTAGGTGTGCACATATTTACTGTCTTCTAGCAAAGTTAATCCTGCAGGGTCCATTGTTGTGTGAGGCAGTAGCTTGTGGGTGTCTCTCTCTCCCTCTCTCTCTCTCTCTCTCTCTCTCTCTGTCTGTCTTTTGGAGACAGGGCTTCACTACACAATTCAGGCTGGCCTTGAACTCACTTTGTAGCCCAGGCTCACCTCAAATTCACAGTGATCCTCCTGCCTCAGCCTCCCAAGTGCTGGGATTACAGGTGTGCGCCACCACGTCTGGCTCTTTTGTGTCTCTTATTTCATTTTCGGCTCTAATTTACCTTATCCTGGCAAGTTTCTTTCTGTGTCTTGTAGGAATGTTTTCAAACACTTTTACCATCTGTCTTGGTTACTTTTCTCTCGTTGCTGAGACAAAATACCTGATGCCCAGAATTAAGGAAGGAAAGGTTTGTTTCATTTACATTTTGTGGAGGTTTCAGTCCATACTTGGCTGGCTCCAAGGCAAAGTGGCACATAGCAGAAGGCAACAGCTCATGGTGGTGAAAAGCAGCAAAAGCAGCAAGAGCAAAATGGGAGGAGCAGGAGCAGAGAGTAAGACTCTTTCCCTCCCTTACACTGTATACAGGTTCCCTGTCCCAGGGGGGGTGTAGCACTCTCACCCAAAACCCCAGCATTGGACCATGAATCAATCACAAATGCTAGAAGCCCGCCCCATGAGTGCATGAGGATTTGAAGGACATCCAGACACAAACCATGACACCATCCCACTGGTTAACTCATTAACGAGTTCAGTAAATGCCATGTGTTTCTTCTCCATTTGTAAATCTTTTTAGTTTTTTGAAGATAATTCTTGGAAACAGATGAAGCAAAGAAGATCTCAAGAGATGCTTGATTTGCTGCAAGTGGTGCTGTTACCTGGTGTGTGTAGTGCTGTGTGAATTTCCAAAGAGGAGTTTGGAACAGGTTTTGGTAGTTGTAACATTTAAAAAAATTTTTTTTTGAGAGCAAGGTCTTGCTGTGTAGTCCAGGCTAACTTCCAACTCACGGTGATCTTTCTCCCTCAGCCTCCTGAGTGCTGGGATTACAGGTGTGTGCCACCATGCCCAGCTGGTAGCTGTCACATTTTTGTCTTTAAAAAAAAAAAAAATCAAGAAACATAGCCGCTGAGCGTGGTTGTGCACACCTACAACTGCAGCATTGGGGAGGCTGAGGCAGGAGGATCATCATGAGTTTGAGGCCAGCCTTCTGTAGAAAAGCTAATTTCAATGAATTAATTTAAAAAATGTATCAACATTTTTGAGGTTTTTTTTTTTTTT
>NW_004955474.1:5985949-6000778 GCF_000276665.1 Chinchilla lanigera | reverse complement strand
AAGTAGCTCTCAACATATGTCACAACTTCATTATATGCAGTGGATCTAACAACTCTCAAATGAGAAACATCCTGGTTTATTTATTATAGTTTTACAAATTATTTTAATATTGATGGGTTACTACTCCTTCATAGCCCCTATTATTATTTTTATTTCTGCTTTACTTTTTAAACTTATCTTTAACAGATATATGAAAATGTAAAATTGTACCTACTGAGCATGGTGAATGTTCATCCGTTTATAAACATGTCTGGTTCCCCAACCCTTTCTCATTTCTTTGTGGTGAGAATTGAAACTTTGTCTTCCAGCTCCATGGGATTTCCCACACCTTGCTGTCACCTCTCGTCACCCTACTGTGCAGTGTACCCCGTGCTGAGCTCTTGGCTTTTCTCTAGCTGTAGCTGCATCCCCACTGATCAACCACTCCCACCCCTCTCCCTGCATCCCACTGTCCGGGGCCTCTGGAGACCATCACTCTTCTCTCTACTTCTCCAAGGTCAGCGTTTCGTGTGATCACAAAGTCACTGCCTCTGGGCCTGGCCTTTTCTACAACACAATGCTGTCACAAGTGGCAGGGTTGCTTTTTCATGCCTGAATCCCTTTGCATATGTGCGCTGTCAGCTGGTGGGCATTAGGGTGTCTCCTGTCCTGAGTGTTGTGAACATAGATGCCAATGTCTGCTTGACCTGTTGATTTCATGTCCTTTGCATATAAACCTGGCAGCGGGATGCTGGCTCACACGGTAGCTCTGAGGAACTGCCACACCATTTTCCACTGTGGCTGAATGAGTTTCCACTCCCACCAGCAACGTGCAAGGCCTCCTTTTGCTCCACATCTCACCTTTGCCAGAATGCTTCATCTGTGGTTTCTTTGATAACAGCTGTTCTAATTGGGCTAAAGTGATAGCTCTGTGATTTTGTGCAATTTCTTGATGATCAGGGATGTTGAACCTTTTTTCAAATATCGTACCTTTTGGCCACTTGTAGGCCTTTTGCCAATTTTTTTAAAAAAATCATGTTATTTGTTTATTTACTATTGAGTTTTTGGAGTTTCTTATATATTTTGGATATCAACTCTTTGTCAGAGGTACAGATTGCAAATGTTTTTTCCTGTTCTCTAGGTTGTCTCTCTACTCTGTAGATTACTTTTCTTGCTGTTCAGAGCTTTTTAAATTGGATATAATCCCATTTGTCTATTTTTGATTTTGTTTTTTGTGCTTTTGGCATTTTGCCTGAAAAAAATTCTTGCCTAATTCTTGCCTATTGCCCCTGTTTTCTTCTAGTATTTTCATGGTTTCAGGTCTTACATTCACAGTCTTAATCCATTTTGAAAATCTATCTATTATCTATCTATCTATCTATCTATCTATCTATCTATCTATCTATCTATCTATCTCCTTGCTCATATTAGTTATGCAGACAACTGCATTTCATTGTGGCATTTTAGTACATTCATATAACAGACTTTGAATGTGCTCATCCTGCATTGCCCTCCTTCCCCTCTACTTTTTCCTGTCCAACCCTCCTCCTTTTGTCTAACTCCTTTTGTACTTTCATACTGTCTGTCTATTCTTCTATACTCTACATATGAGAGAAAATGTGACATTTGTGTCCCTAAATCTGGCTGATTTCCCTGTATATATGGTCTCCAGTTCTATCCACACGTTCACTCTTCTTTATGGTGAGTAATGCTCCATGGTGCAGGCACTTCTCTTTCTCATCCGCTTAGCCACTGAGAGCAACTAGCCTGATTCCATAATGTGGCTATTGTGTACTGTACCATGATAAACACAAGAATGCAAGTTGTCATGGTTTGTGTCTGGATGTCCCCCAAAGCCTCATACAATCATGGGGCAAGCTTCTAGAGTTTATGATTGATTCATGGTCCAATGTTGAGATTATGGGTGTGAGTGCTGCACCCATCCTGGGGCAGCTGGTTTGCATACAATGTAAGGGAGGGAAAGGGACTGCTTGCCACAGCTCCTCCCCTTGTGCTCTTGTTGCTTTTGCTATCTTCTGTTGCCATGAACTGTTGCTCTCTGCCATGATACTCTGCCTTGGAGCTAGCCTAGTATAGACTAAAACCTCCACAAACTGTAAGCTAAATAGGCCTTTCCTTCCTTAATTGTGGATGTCAGGTATTTTGTCTCAGCAACGAGAGAAAAGTAACTAAGGCACATGCGTTTCTATAGCATACTACTTAATTATTTTGGGAAATACCTAGGAGTGTTGTAGCTGGATTATATAGTAGTTCTATTTTTAGTTTTTCAGGGATCCTCCATATTGATTTCCATAAGTTGGTTTTTGTAACTGGGTTCTAGTTTCATTCTTCTACATGTGGTCGTCCAATTTTCTCATCACTTTTTATTGGAAAGACTGCTCTTTCTTCAAGATGTCTTCTTAGCATTTCTTTCCAAAGTCATAAGATTGTAGAGGTTTACTTCTAGGCTCTTTATTCTGGTGTTTTAGTCTTTGTGTTTATTTTTACACTCTTACCATACTGTTTGGATTAGTACAGGTTTGTATTGTTTTTGAAATTAGGTAATGCCTCACTATAGTCAGATAATGCCTGCTTTTTTTTCTCATGGTGGGTGTGACTGTAGGGTTTTTGTGGTTATATATAAAGTTAGGATTTTTTCCTATTTCTGTGAACACTGCTATTGGTATTTTGATAGGTATTGCATTGAATCTATAAATCACTTTAGGTAGTTAGGACATTTTAACAATATTTGATCCTTCTAATCCATATATAGAATCTTTTCCACTTTTGTGTGTCCTCTTCAATTTCTTTGGTCAATGGTTTATAATTTTTATTGTAGAAATCTTTCACCTCTTTGGTTAAATTTATCCCTAGGTATTTAATATTTTTGTAGCTATTGTAATTGGGATTGCTTTCTTGATTTCTATTTTAGATACTTTGTTATTAGCATATAGCAATACTACTGAGTTTTGCAGGTTGATTTTGTATCCAATAATTTTGCTCAATTCATTCACTAGTTCAATTCATTTACTAGGTCATGTCATCTGTAAATAGTGACAATTTGACTTCTTTTCCAATTTTAATGCCTTTTATTTCTTTCTCTTGGCTGATTGCTTTGGCTATGACTTCTAGCACTATATTGAATAAAAGTGGTGAAAGTGGTCATACTTGTCCAAGAGCAGATCTCAGAGAGAAAGTGTTCAGCTTTCCTCTACTCAGTGTTAGCTGCTTCCTTATTGTAAATGGCCTTTGTTGTGTGAGGTATGTTCTTTCTTTACCTGATTTGTTCAGCATTTTATCATGAAGGGATGTGGATTTTATTGAATGCATTCACTGCATGCATTGAAATAACCTTTGATTTTTGTCCTTATTGATTTACACACATCAAATCATCCTTGCATCCCAGGATGAATTGCTCTTGATCATGTTAAATAATCTTTTTGATTTGCTATTGGATTTTGTTTGCTATTTGGGGAGACTTTTGTATTTTATTCCTCAAGGATGTTGGTCTGTAGTCTGCTTTGTTTGTTATGTCCTTTTCTGGTTTTGATAACAGGGTACTGCTGACCCTGTAGAGCATGTTTTGGAATAACTGAAGGAGAATTTGCAAGTTCTTCTGTAAATGTCTGGAAGGATTCAGCAGTGAAGCAATCTGGTCCTGGGCTTTTCTGACAGGAGATTTTTAATTACTGATTCAACCTTGTTACCTATGATTGGTTTCTTCAGGTTTTCTATTATTAAAATGCCCTTCCTCCCTTTTTTCATTCATCCAGATTAATTTAGAATAATTTGTGAATTTAAAAAAATATGGTTGAGATTTTAACTAGAATGTCGTACATTTTTAGGAATGTCATATCTCTTTACTTACTCAAACACTTACAATCTATTGATAAAATCTTATACTTTTCATGTGGCTTTTGCCACTTCTTAAGTTATTCCTAGATATTATTTTTATTTATTTTCACAACTATGCATGAAATTTCTTTAAATTTATGTATGTCAGTATTAGAAAATAGTGATATATTAGAAAATAGTGACGGAATTGGTCTATGTCTCTAACATATGTTTCTCCTTTTTAATCCCTGTAATTCTTTTCTGTATCTCTAAGAGTCTATCATATTTCTTCTATTGTCATGTTTATTTTACTCATTCTTTATTTATATTATAGGTTTTTATGTAAGAGAAACCTATGTAACTTTCTGAGTCCAGATTATTCCACTTAGCTTGATGGTCTGAAATTCCATCTATTTTTTTACAAATGATGTGATTTAATTCTTCTTTATGGCTGAATAAGATTCCATTATGTATATATAGCCTAGTTTCTTTATTCCATAATCTGTTATGGGTATCTAGACCATTTCCAGAACTTAGCTGTTGTGAATTGAGCTGCTATAAACATGGGTATGCACATACCACTATAGTTAGCACAAGGTCTTTAATTCTTTGGGGAATATTCCCAGGAGAGGTACACCTGGGTCAAATAAAATTACTATTTTTAGTTTTTTGAGGGATCTCCATACTGATTTCCAGTGAGTCACTAGTTTACACTCCCATGAGGTAAGAGGGCTCCTTTTCTCCACATCCTGGCCAGCATTTCCTGTTTTTTGCCCTCCTGATGACAGCCACTCTGACTGAGGTGAGACGGAGTTTCAAAATTGTTTTACTTTTTAAACTGTATTTTTGAAGTGGTTTTCCTGACACAGAAAAGTATTCAGTGTTTTGGGGAAACACTGTATTTTTTGTTTTGTTTTGTTTTTTTTTTTGGTTTCTTTCTGGTACTGGGAATCGAACTCATGATGTTGCGCTTGCCAGGCAGGCGCTGTGCCACTGAGCTAAATCCCCAGCCCTGAAACTTCATCTTATATTATCATTTCATTAGCTTTTAAAAATGGGTTTGAAATTTGACTGTTTTGTATACTTTCTGTGTATTTAACCATGTTGCCTGGATCAATCTTTTATCTTTCCTTGTATCTTTTGTTTATGGATGATGCTTACTAAGTTGGCTGGAATGAAGTCTAGAACTTTGTTTAACAATAGATGATACTAGTGCTACTCTTGACTGAAGTGAAACTTCTTTTATTAGGTCACATTTCTGCTTCAGGTTGGCTTGTGGGCTTGCAATTTATCAAATGTGGATGTAGGCTCTACATTCTAGCTTGTTATTTCTGGCCTATGCGCCAGCTCTCCACTCATTTGAAGGTTGTTAGGCTTGTAGCCCTGTGCGTATTAGCCCCTCTCTTCTCAGCCTGGACAACAATAGTGTAAAATCTAACCCCTTTTCCCTGAGCACACACAGATTCTTGTACCTTCTCTGCAGTGTAGCAGCTTTCGCACGCTTCCTTCTGTTGCTTAATTAATACTGTTCACCCAACTATGAATCCTGCACATTCTAGTTAATTCACTGCGCATTTCTCTATCTTGAACACAAAGATCTCAGGCATTTTATTAAATGCTCTGATGAAATCAAGATGGAATAAACCTGTTGCTCCCCGTGTTTGTGGTGCTAGTAATCCCAGAGGAGATGGGGCTCCTCCAGTTTATCCAAGGGAACCTCATTTTCCATCATTCACAAGCCATCTCAAATTATCCTGGGACTCAATATGACATGCTTCTTGGATCCATTTTTCATTTCTTCTGGAAATACAGATTTTGCTCTGTCTGGTCTTTGGGGACCTTCCCAGCCCTTGATTTCTCAGTGTGTTGACAGTCTTTGTGGGAACACTGTTGTAGACTTCTCAAGACCTGGAAAATGCAGCTAGGTAAAACCACTGGGCATTTCCTTGCTGGCTTCCAGCTTTCTTGGGCTTTGAGTCCTTCTAACCACCACGGCACTTTACTGTCTGGAGAAAAAGTCTTGCTGTGGACACAGAAGATGGAAGCAAATGGGACTGATGGATGCTGGCAGCTGTCGCATCCCTGTCCCTGCACACGCTGTGTGGGTCATGACATGAGCACCATGTAGAGAGGGGTGTTTTTTCTGGAGGGATTTCCTGCTCCTCAATCCTTTCTGAATTTTACCTTTCAAGACAATATCCCTATAGCTCTGTGCACTTAGAAAAATTCCTTACATGAATTTTTATTTTTAAATTTATTACACATGAAGCTTAAAACTGATTTGTTAGTGCATACTCCTTGTACAGTGAACTTTTTTTTGTTTTCATTGGAATTATTTTATTGTATTGTCAGCTTTTGTTGAAAGTCCTGTATCTTTCCAAAAACATTTCCCTTAGAGAGCTTCTGTTTATGTGCTTTCCACCAGGGCTGAAGAGACTGATCTTGTGGTAAGAGAGAATTCAATGTATATTCAGAACTATCTATCTATGTATCATCTATCTATCTATCTATCTATCTATCATCTATCTACCTATCTATCTACCTACCTGATGGAGCATAAATATTTAGAGATCTGTCTTTACAGAGTTGTTTGTATATTTATAAACATAGCTATATACATATAGTTTGACATAATTTTCCTTTCAATGTAAAAACATATTTTTGTATTATATTACACGTAAATATATAAAATACATTTCTCTGTATGCTCATATATATTAAGGGCCAAGGATATAGCTCAGTGGCATAAGCGCCTGCCTGGCAAGTGCAAGGTCCTGAGTTTGATTCCCGGTACCAATATATATATATAATTTAAAGTTACGTTAAACTTTAAACAACTGTTTTACTTTTTAATTTTAAAAATAAAAGGAGGAAAACAGCAGACAGACAACCTTTTACAAAATAGCAAAAGAACAGTACAGACAATACAGAGTTATAAACAAAATGGTAGGAAATTAATAATGTTTGTTGTATTACATATTGATATCTTCAGAGTGGTTTCTCATGAAAACAGATAGAGACACACAATATTGATCAATCAAGGACTCATTGACAGTTTCTTTCAGCAGAGAAATAGGAGACAGTAGATCAACTATGTTAACTATCCTGTATAGACATACATACAAAATTTCTCCTTCTTTCCCTTCTGTTTTACCACATTCCAGTTGCCCTTTACCCTTGAGCATTTTCCTATCATTTCACAATGTCCATTATACCTCCAAGTTTAAATTAACTCTTTCAGGTTTTACACTAGTGAAACAATGCGGTGCTTGCACATGCAAGTCTGATTTATTTCACTTATGAGTATGGTCTCTAGTTAAACAACTGTTTTAAACAACTTTACGACTCTCTATATAAACCTCAAATTTAACAAAACATAAGTTAATCGAACAGATTTAAAAGATTCTTTTGCTAAATGTCCCAAAGTCTCCAAACAATTTTGAGAAATATTATTATTTTTTTTTACTGGGAAACAAAAGTGAAAAGGAAGGACTGAAGGACTTTGAAGCGCCTGCTGCTGCAGGGCTGTGCCCAAGGACCTGTGTGTCACTGCGTGTTGCGGTCACTCTGCCGTGACAGATGCGCACCTCGTGTGCTGTGGGGAGACTCACTGACACAGCAACTTGAACTTTCCCTTTGACCTTTGCGAAATTTTGGCTTGCAGTGAAATCTGTGTTTCATTGACTGTGAAATTAGGAGAATCTCCGCGGAGTAAAAAATGATTAGCTTTCACTTTTGGATGAAAGGATGCCAAGGACAAACATTGGTTCTGAGAGCTCCTTTACACAGCTCCGTGCCTCATAAAACCTTGCTCCAGGCGCACCCCAAGTTCTAAGCGCGACAGCACCGAGCCCAAATCTTCCCTTCCACTTGATTGCATCTGAGCTCTTCCTGTAGGTAACTTTCTAAGCCAACTTATTTACAACCTTGAATAGAACAGTTTTTAGGTATGATGACATAGTTCCTAATGCTTCAAGTAGTGGGTCTACAAATTCCCTCCACTTTTCTGAAATGCATTGAATTCTCTTCATTCTTTTTCTCTTCTCAGTTTTCTACTCAGCAACAGATCTTTATGCTTTTATTATGTCATTTACCACTGAGGTTTTTTTGGGGGGGGTGTATTAGGATTCCAACTCACAACCGCATGCTTACCAGGCAGGTGTTGAGCCAGGGAGCTACACCCCCAGCCCCTACCACTGAGTTTTAATTATCTGTTGATGGGCTTTCCCTCTGCAGTGTAAGCTGTCGAAAAGCAGGGCACTTTTTTGCATCCTTGTGTTTCCCACAGGTGGCATGGGACTTGAACATAGCGCTCAACTCTGTGTTGGCTGGCTAGACTCGTTCTCTGAAGTTTCAAAAGTATAAGCATGTCTCAGTGGTATGCAGTAGGTGTGAGTGCGGATGAAGCAGATCATTTGTAATGTGTTTGTCAACTGGGGTATTTGGAAACCTACACTGTGTACAAAGGCCTGGGTAGACAAGATGACCACCAAGGGCTTCCTGTTTTTCTGCTTCTGTTTTACTGTATTCAAATAGCCATACTCCTACTTCGAAAACTCATCATTTTCTATAAGTAGAGCTTCAAAGGGCCAGGAGGCTCCTTCAGTTTGAGAGAAAACCCTGTAGTTGACATAATACTGAGTGAAATTTAAAAGCAAACACCCATTTGTTTCCCTAGGTAAATCTCACTCCATCATACAAGTGTTCGAACAACTGTTTTAAAGAAACACAATGCCCACTGCATCGGAAAAGGCAGCTATAGCTCTAGCATCCGTTTGATACCTTTTCCCCGAAGCCAAGGAATTACGTTGCTTTGTGTGAAATAACTATCTTTAGTTGTTCAGTTTCCTTCAAGGATTTTTGATTAAGCGTTCAGGGGTCGTGGATAATGAAGATACAGCAGCCCAGTGACGCGGACGCGCTACTTTCTGGTCGCACATGCCGCCCTCTGCTCCGCTCTGCCGCCTGACCTTTCCCTTCATCTTCCACCGCCGCGCCCCGCCCTAGACAGCAGCAATGTCATTGCGAGCTTCAGAAGTTAGCATTAAAATGAATACTTTTTAATTTCTGTGGATGAGATGGGGCTCTGGGCTCTGGGACAAAGCTGATGGATGATGTTTTAATGCAGCTGAAATGTTATTTTTACTGAACCAGGGAAAACTATAAATCGTGCTTCATTGCCACTGATGGCTCTATGCATAAAACTATGGTGGCGCCCATCGGCCGTGAATAATCACCTCCGCACGGCAGATGTTACTTTTCGGGGAAAGCAATTCTTATGCCGAAGAATTGTGGAAAGATTAATTGTCTACAGCTGTTTCATGGCCCGAGCAATCTTGATACATTTATGATAAGTTTAAGAGCTCACTGAAGCCAACTCCTATTCCCTGTTGTGAGAAGGGGGCGGGAGAGAAGCCAGAGGCTTTATTTTGACACCTGGATTCATAGAATCTGTCAGCCCCATTACGGCCTCCATAGAAATCCGGCAGTTGGCAGTGCTGAAATGATTGTGCACGAGGTAAGATGCAGGAATTATCCATACGTAGATAAAGAAAAGGAGACTGAGAAGAATTATTCAAATTTGTGCAAATGAATTGCTTCCATTTTTCCTCCCTCTGCCAAGTGGAAATTGAACGTGACCTGCTCTGACCTTTCTCTATTAAGTGCTGCAAATTGCAGTAAATGCACAGTTCGGAGTGCCCTAATGAGACCGAGCCCCAGCAATGCCTCATTAATAAGGGGAGTCTGACCTTGCTGGTCAGCCCTTCATTCGATATTGAAAAGGAATAAGGAAAGAGAAGAGATGACCCACGGTAAATTTTGAACAATATGTTTGATTTAGTTTGCATACACTCCAGGCCAGACTGCGCAGCCTGCTTCCTCTCGGGCTTCTCCGCAGCCTGGCTAGGAGGAGGGGCTGCGCTCACCTTTCAGGTGCCTGAGGCTGCGGTGACAGGCGAGGCAGTTCTGGCACACTGCGTGCCAGGCTTCACCTGGGCGGAAAGGACATCGTCTTCTCCTCAGCCTCCCCGGCCAACTAGACCCACCGAGTTCTTGTCTCCTTCCCCCTTCCCTCCTCTTCCTTTTCCTTTTTCCTCTCCTTCCTCCCTCCCTTTTTCTTTTAAATAAAGGAACTTCTCAATTGTGAGGTGTACAGCGTGTGTGTCCACAGGCTTGACCCTTGGATCCTTACTGCGGCTTTGTGCACCCCCAGGCTGAGATACCTTCTCTGCTCTGAGGTAAGGAAATCTAGGGCAAGGAATGAGCAACAGTGTGTGTTCTGGGGGAAATATTCAGTCTGATCAAGCACGGAACGTGGCTGGTAGTCCAAGACTCAGGTCCCCTTTTTAAGGCTTCATCAGTTCCAAATTTAGCGCTTTAGGTATCCTATAAACCAGTGCTAATTGCACCTGTACCCCATTCAGGGAATTTCCTGGTTACAAGGAAGCCTTAGGAACAAGGCAGGCAACAGGTCTTAAATTTATTCAGATCACAACTCCTAACACACAGAGATTTGTTGGAATTTGAAAAAATCATTTCAAGGTGTGGGGAAGCAGCGCCTGTGGAATCTTTATGTTTGATAGGATTCAGACACCATCTTCTCCAAGCCTTTAGTCAAGGGAAGAGTCAGTTCTCCCTGATCAGGAAGGTGGGGAAATGATCTTGGAGCTGGACTGTTGCATTGCAGCAATTCTGACTTGTGCCGAGTTCTTTCACATCTATGATAAAAGGAAGAAGGTTTCATTCAGGTTGAGCATATCATGAGGTCCAATTCTGTGGGCCTTTGCATCCACCCGAATGAGACAGTGGGCCCTGGGACAGCTGCTGTACCAACTGCTTTTGAGTCATGCTGGGATCTCGAGAGTAGGAAGAATCCCTGAAAGTCACAGTTAAAATTGTTTGGGAACACTGAAGAATTACCCATTATTTATTGCATAGGAGCTGCGGAAAACTTCCTTTTTGGTGTTGTTTCACAATAAAGGAAAGCTGGGCTTGTTCTCAGGAGCTAGTGTGGTGTTATCTTAATGGACGCGTAACTTATGTTTCCCTCTTTGGCTGTTTGGAGGCTCAGAACTAAATTTGTAACCCCTTACTGCAAATATGGAGACTCCATGGCGTAGATTAAAATGTCTTTTAAAGAGCTAATATTTGACTATTGTGCTGAATTAAAAAAAAGAATTATACACTGAAGAATCAGTGTTTCTTCCTATTCCTCCAGCCAGTAGAGTCCCCTTCTGAAAGAATCCAGTTAGTTTCTGAAATGTCCTCTGCCTTTATACCATAAACTGAAGGGAGTGTGAGTTGTGTTCTGCATAAACAGTGGCGAAAAGCCGTTGAGGAGTTTGCAAATCAGTCAGATCCCGTAGTCTGGCTGTGATGGAACCAGCTGGTGGCTGGAGGTCCAGTCCAGTGCTAGGAGGCAGATCGGGCTGAATGGAAAAATATGGGAGTTGGGAGCCCAGTGATGACAAGACACACAAAGGACTGAATGTTCATGGGATCGTGAAGAAGGGTACACCGGGCGAGAACAATGTAGAAATGCAACAGATTTTGAAAGATTTAAATGCTTTGGCTGTAGAAACCTGTTCTTCAATCTACTTCAAAGCCTAATGCCATCTCTGGCCCCCAGTTAGTATTTAATGGATGATGCATTATTTAATCACTAAGAGAGAATTTGTAGAACTTTTCTCCACCTTCATTTCTTTTTCCTTTTTTTCTTTTCTTTTTTTTTTTTTTTGTGGTACTGGGAATTGAACTCAGGACCTTGAGCTTGCCAGGCAAGGCACTGTGCCACTGAGCTATACCCTCTGCCCTTCTGCCTCCATTTCTATACTACCTATGGGATTAGTAAGGTGTTGTATTTGAGGCTGGGGGTACAGTTCAGAGGTAAGCACTACCCTAGTGTGTCTGAGACCATGGAGTCAGTCTCCAGAGCCACAAGTTTGGATGCAGTACTTTAGGTAAGGTCAGGTGGGGCAGAGGACAATGAGATAAAATTGACAGTGTTTCCCTTTTTAAAATTAATGTATTGTGATTATTGGACCTAAAACCATTCTAGGTGTATATATTGTGCTTGTGAGATTGTTACACCCTCAAAAGTGGTTTTATATAAATCACTGCCTGGTGTATTTCTCTAAGCCTGTGCTTTAAAAATTATGTTTAACAACAGAAATGAGTTTATAGTTAGAAATAGGTCAGGTTTTAGTGAATAATGCTAACCTGTTTTTTTGTATGATTGTACAAATTATCCCCAAGATTGCACAGGAATTTGCAGTGTTTCTTATCTTTATCAACATGAGATATCATCAGATCCTTCATTTTAGCCATCTTGGGGGTGGTGTATAATAGTAGCCATATAGCTTACATTTATATGTCCAGGATGATTTACAAAGTTGAACATCTTTTCATATGTTTTAATTATTATTATTTTTGGTACCAGGAATCAAACTCAGGACCTTGCACTTGCCAGGCGGGCACTTATGCCACTGAATATATCCCCAGACCCATTTTAATTATTATCCTGTTTTTCTGTTGGGCTGCCTATAATCTTGTTATATTGCATACAGCTACATATTTTGTATATAAAACCTTTGTCAGTTATGTGTTATCATTTACAAGTATCTAGAATATGTACTTAAGTAAAGTAAGGTACTCATGTGGGGTACTCATGTGATAGAATATTATGTAGCAATGAAAACAAATGAGCTTCAACTATGTGCAGTAACATGAGTGAATGATACAAAAACCTGCAGATATCAGAGTGTATGGCTCCATTTCTACAAAGAAGCAGAACAAGAAACCCATCCAGGGTGTGAGACATTGGCTGCTTTTGGAGAGGGATTGGATAGTGGTGGGGGATGGGCACAAGAGGCTTCAAAGTGTGGCTAATCTTCAGTTTGACTTGGGGCATGGCTGCATGGGTGTATTAATTTTTTTATTTTAAAGAGAAAAAAACAATGAAAATAATACAGAGTTTCAAAACAAGATAATAGGAGATGTACAATGGTTAATATGTTGCGTATTATTATCATCAAAGTGGTTGCTCAGATTACAAGATATAGGTATGAAAGATTTTTTTTTTTTTGTTTTTCTCTGGTACCAGGAACTGAACTCACGACCTTGCACTTGCCAGGCAGGCGCTTTGCCACTGAGCTAAATCCCCAGCCCCTAGGCATGAAAGATTAATCAAACAATATAAGCACAAACTGTTCTTTTTAATAAACTAATAGAAATAAATAGTATATTTATCTTAGCTATCTTGTCTCTCTCTCTATATATTTATGTATTTTTTTCTTTTCCCTTTCTTTTTTTCCTCCTTCCCCATGCCAGTTGTTCTTTCCTTTTGAGCAGTTTCTTCCCCTTTCACAATATCTGCTGTATATTTTGGATCTTATTTACTCTTTCAGTTTTTTACACAGTGTTTACACATGCAAGTCTGATTTATTTCACTTATAAATATGGTCTCAAGTTGTATCCATCTACCTATAAAATCCTCAAGTTTATCCTTATTTATAGCAGAGTAGTAGTCCATTGTATAAAGATACCACATCTTTTTTATCCATTCCTTGGTTGATGAGTATTTGGGTTGTTTCCAATATTTAGCTATTGTAAATTGTGCTGCTATACACATGGGTGCACATACACTGCTGTGTATGATATTTTGAATTCTTCTGAGAAAATACCCAGAAGGAGAATAGCTTGGCTGAATAGGACCCCTAATACTAGTTGTTTGAGGAATTTCCACACTGATTTCCACAGTGGTTGCACCAGTCTCCCACCAACAATGGGGAAGGGTTCCTTTCCCCCCACAACCCCATCAGCATTTGTTATTTATTGCTTGATGATAGCCATTTTTTTCTGGGATGAGATGAAATCTGTGTTCTTTTAATTTGCATTTCTCAAATGACTGCTATTATTGAATATTTTTTCATATATTTATGTGCCATTTATATTTCTTCATCCTAGAAATGTGTATTCATCTCAGATTCCCATTTTTGGACTGGGTCTTTGAATTTGGGAGGCTTGATTTTTTTCAGTTCTTTATATGTTCTAGATAGAAGTCCTTTGTTTGAGGGGCAGGTGGCTAAAATTTTTTCCCACTCTGTGGGTTTTCATTTTGCTCTGTTGGTGACTTTTTTTGATGTGCAAAAACTTTTTGATGAGATCCCAGTTGTTGATTCTTTGAAGTATTTCCCATGCAGTTTGGTTTTCTTCATGAACTCTCTGCCTACCTCTTTGTCTTCAAGATTTCTAGCTACTTTTTCTTCCAGTAGACTTAGTGTTTGTTTTAATATTTAGATCTTTGATCCATTTTGACTTTAGTTAAGAGCATGGTTTTAGACATGGGTATAGTTTTAATCTTTGACATGTGGAAAGCCAGTTTTCCCAGCACCATTTATTAAAGAGGCTATCTTTCTTCCAGTAAACATGTTTGGTCCCTTTGTCAAAGACAAAGTGGCTTAGTGTGTTTGGAGTTGGGTCTGCATCTTCCAATCTCTTCCACTGATCTGCAGGTCTATTTTTTTGCCAGTATCATGCTGACTTTGTCACAGTAGCTTTGTAGTATAATTTCAAGTCAGGGATTGTGATGCCTCCTGCCTTGTCTTTGTTGCCCAGGATTGCCTTTGCCATTCTATGTCTCCTCTGTTTTCAACTGAATTTTAGAACTGTTTTCTCTAGATCCGTGAGGTACGATAATAGTATTTTGATAGGAATTTCATTATATCTGTATAAGAGTTTTGGGAGTATGGCCATTTTCACAATGTTGGTTCTTCCTATGCATGTGCAAGGGATATCTTTCCATTTTAATTGTATTTTGTCTTTTTGAGACAGGGTCTCATTTTTCAGTTCAGGGTGGCCTTGAGCTCACTTTGTAGCCCAGGCTGGTCTTGATCGAACTCACAGTGATCCTCCTGCCTCAGCCTTCTGAGTGCTGGGATTATAGCACCACCACACCTGACTTTTCTTTTGGTCTGTCTTTTCATTTTTAAAATGTCCTCTTTGATCTCCTTTTTT
>NW_004955474.1:5970103-5984869 GCF_000276665.1 Chinchilla lanigera | reverse complement strand
ATTCATATGTATCTAGGTATCTGTCCATTTCTTCTGTATTTTCCATCCTATGTGAGTAAAAATTTTTGAAGTAGTTACTGATGATCTTCTGAATTTCCAAAGGTTCTTTAGTGATTTCACCCTTTTCATTCCTTATTGCATGAATTTTGAGTTTTTTCTTTCCCTTTTTTGATAAGGTTGGCTAGAGGTTTATCTATTTTATTTATTCTTTCAAAGAACCAGCTCTTTGATTCATTAATTTTTTGCATTGTTTTCTTAGTCTCAATTATGTTAATTTCTGATCTGATCTTTATAACTTCCTCCCTTGTGTGGGCTTTGGGCTTGACTTGATTTTCTTTTTCTAGAAGCTTGAGGTGCAGCATTAAGTTGTTTATTTGTGCTCATTTTGTTTTTCTGATATGAGAATTCACTGCTATATATTTCCCTCTTAGGACTGCTTTCATTGTGTCCCACAGGTTCCTGAATGTTGTATTTGGAATTTTTGTTTGAGTGTAGATACTGTTTAATTTCTTCTTTAGTTTCATCTGTAAATATAAATTATATCAACCCACTGGTTGTTCAGGAGGGTGTTATTTAATTTCCATATATTTATGGAGCTTCTGCAGTTTCTTTGCCATTAATTTCCAATTTGATTGCACTATGTTCAGATAATATACATGAGATAATTTCAGTTCTTTTGCATTTACTTAAGCATGTTCTATGGGCTAGTATATGGTCTATTTTAGGGATCATCCCATGTGCTCTTGAGAAGCATGTGTATTGTGATGTTGGGTAGAACACTGTAAATGCCTTCTAAGTCCATCTGTGTTCACAGGTTTTGTTTGGTTCTGCTATTTCTTTGTTAATTTTTTGTCTAGTTGATGTATCTCATTGTGACAATGGGGTCTTAAGGTTCCCTGTTATAACTGTGTTATTGCTTATTGATTTTTCATGTCTATTAATATTTGTCTTATATAGTTGGGTGCTCTTGTATTTGGTGCATAGATATTTATGATTGTTATCTCTTCCTCTTGAAGTTTTCCCCTAGCTAGTGCGTAGTGACCTTCTTTATCTCTTTTGATCATTCTTAGTTTGAAGTTCCCATTGTCTTGCAAACAGAATAGGTACCCCTCCTTTTTTCTGTGTTCCTGTTGCTTGAGATATTATTTTCCATCCTTTGACTTTCAGTTTATGAGTTTCTTTTTGAGTTAAGTGTGTTTCTTATATACAGCATATTGTTGGATCTTGTTTCTTGATCCATTCTGCCAATGTTTCTTTTGATTGGTGAATTGAGGCCATTTACAGTGATGGTTATACCTGCTGTGTATTGGCTTGTCTTTGTCATGTTATTTTCCCACTGTTGTTTCCCTGCTTTTTTCATCTGTTTAATTACTTGCCCTGCCTGGTAATTTCTTTCTGTTGTTCTTCTTGGAATTGTGGTCATTGTATTATATTATAATGTATTATCATTATATTCTATTATTTTTCTTTGAGTCATCTTGCAGGTATTGAATTGTTATTTCCTGGTCTTTAGTTATTTTCAAGAGATCTTTCCTTGCATGACTACTAGCCAAGATCCTGTCTTCAAGGTCTGAGAGTCTGTCTTCAGTTGCATTTAAGTGGTTTTGCCAGCTTTCAATGAAATTTCTAATTTCCTGGATATCTATTTGAATCTGTTTCATGCATTCTATTTTTTTCCTATATTGACTGTTCACAGTTTTCATTCTTTTCCTATCACCATCCATTTGTTATCTATCTCTACTCTATTTTTAAATTTTATTTTAAAAATAAAAGAACAAAAACATATTAACAAACATAACCATTTACAAAGTAGCACAAGCAATACAAGCAATACTGAATTACAGACAAGGTGACAGGAAATTAACAATGGTTGCTATATTACATATTAATAACTTCAAAGTGGTTACTCAGGAAAACAAATATAGACATGCAAGGTTAATCATATAATTAATCATTAACTGTTCCTTTCAATAAAGTGATATGTCAGTAGTACATCTATGTTAGCTATCCTGTATGTACATATATACATAGTTTTCCCTTTCTTTCTTTTCTCTTTTCCCTCATCCCAGTTGCTTTTTACTTTTGAGTGTTTCCTTTTGTTTCACAATGTCTATCATACCTCCTAATTTTTATTCATTCTTTTAGGTTCTTATACTAGTGAGACAGCATGTTGCTTACACATGCAGGTCCGATTTATTTCACCTATGAGTATGGTCTCTACTTGTGACCACTTACTTATAAAAGCCTTGAGTTTAATCTTTCTTTATATCTGAGTAATATTCCATTATATAAAAATACCACAGCAGTGATATATGTGCACCCATGTTTATAGCAGCACAATTTGTAATAGCTAAATCGTGGAAGCAACCCAAATGTCCATCCACTGAGGATTGGATCTATCGCTAGTCTAAATTTGCTGAGTAATTCCTTCATGAATGTTGACATTTCTTTTTTTTTCCTGAGAGATTATTTCTGATCTGATTTCCTCTATAGCCTCATGGATTTGTTTCTTTACTTCAGTTGGTATCATTTCAGAAATTTCAGGTGTGTGTCTTCCATTTTCTTTTTATTTCATTGTCTTTTGGTTTTATGCTGGGTGGGTTGGAGGTCTGAGATTACACATTGCTTCTGTGTCTTTCAAACAATGTTTATTCTGTTTTCTGTGTTGATCCTTGTAATTTTTTTGTAGTAGGTAGCTATATCACTAGTATCAAGTCCTTTCTAGGAAAAGTCTGTTCTGCAGAGATGTCTTCTGTGTTTAGGATGTTCTTGGCTTGTGTCTGTTCTAAGATCTTACCTTCCCAGTGAATTATGAGTGAGATGTTGGTATCTGTTTGGCTCTGACCCCAGTTCTTTGTTGCTGGGCTGTGGTGAGGTTATTACCCCAGAGCTTCCCAGTATTGTTACAAAAGGGAGACCAACTGATTGCAGCAGATATGACATCCTAGATAAAGTAGTATAGTTAGTAATAACAACAGCATCAAGCACAGTTTAGAAACTGACACATAGTGGTAGCTATTAAACCATAGGGGCAAAATCTACAATTATATAACAGAACCAATTATAAACTGGGAGTTGCAGGGAAAATGTTTCCCTTTGGTGGAGTGGTTTTACTCTATGGTGGGGAGATTTTAAAGGAATAGTGGATAAAACAACGATAACTGAAAAGAAAGTAGAAGAAGGCTGGAGGACAGAGGATGATCTTTCAGGCTTTGGGAAACTGGACAAGAGGGCAGAAAGGAAAGAATGAAGAGGTAACCAAGGGATTATCTGAACTTGGTCTCTGGGTTTGGGGGATGAGATTTGTTGTCTGTAGCTGGAGTTCTCCACAGCTATTTAGAAAACAG
This sequence comes from Chinchilla lanigera, assembly GCF_000276665.1. Lineage (NCBI taxonomy): Eukaryota > Metazoa > Chordata > Mammalia > Rodentia > Chinchillidae > Chinchilla > Chinchilla lanigera. The sequence continues at coordinate 5,981,522 of NW_004955474.1, read as the reverse complement.
GGACAAAAAACAAAAAAAAAAAAAAAAAAAAAAAAAAAAAAAAGAACACCTAAGAACCATGTAGAAAAAAAAAAAAAAAAAAAAAAAAAAAGGGAAATAAAAAGAAAAGGAGAAAAAAAGAAAGAGAAAGAAAAACAAAACAAAACCAGCAACAAAAAAGAGAACAGGGGTGACCCCACCCACCTGCTTCTATTCCATGTATCTTTGCCCCCAAGCACAACACTGGTTCACCTAACTTACCACCTGTTGGCTCCTATTATCATTGTTGCTTCAGACTTTTCATGCCACGGGTCCTGCTTGTCTGTCCTGTGCACCCTAGTTGAGCCCGTACTGTTTTGCTGGCGTTTTCTCTGATCTCTGGGCCTTCCCCAGCAGTTCACTTCAGTTGTGGCAGCAACAAAGGGAGTGGCCATTCTCTGGGTCTTCCAGTGTGGTTCACCTGGGTCCTGGAGGCAGAGATGGCTATGGGAGGGTCTGCCCACCTCCTTGTGGTCCACCTGGGTTCCTGGGTGAAGATGGCAATGGGAGGAGATGGGTGTATTAATTTTTGATAATTAATGGACCTGCATACCTTTTTTTAAATGAGATTTTATTAGTACATTTTTAGATGTACAGAATGATCACATTCATCACAGAGAATTTGTACCTGTGCATGATATAACTTGATTCTTTTTTTTCCCATTCCTTAACCCTCCCTTCAACCTCTCTTCCCCTTTCTATTTACAAGAGTTTGCTTGCATTTTTTTCTTTTCTCAATGTTTTTTTACTTTTCCCTTCTTTCTTTTCCCCCTCTCCATCCCCTGTTCCTCTCCCCATTTGAACATTTTCTTCCTATTTCAAAATACATAATATACATTTTGGACCTGCATACTTATGATTTGTATACTTTTCTGTTTAAAATAATTTACCTATGAAGAGTAAAATATAATGGTAAATTGGGTTTTAGACTTTGAGAACTGTATATGATGATGAATGTACCAAAATGCTGGATTATGTTTCTGAAGAACAGATGAGATCATACAAGTTCTCCTGTGTAAAAGTGAGATGAAAGTGGAGGTGGCAATGAGAAGATAAAGGTGAACAGAAGCCAGCGTTTTCTAAGAGCAGCGGCCACCTGTCCTGTGCCAATAGCCCTTCCTAACACTCTTTAGTTCTCTTCAGAACCACTGATGCAAGTTATCAGCAAACTAGAAGATGTGGTGGGGGCCTGGCAGGGGCACCTGCCTGGATTCTGACTGTGTGTAAAAGCCCTGAAGAGAAGCACAGAAAAGGAAATGGCTCTGAAAAGACAAAATATTTGATGATTCCAACATGCAAAAGTATTAGGCCCTCTCCTCCATGGGGTGAATCAGCAGTTCTCAAACAGGTTTTACATAGTTAAAGAAATCTCTCTGCCTGAAGGAAACCAGCCAAGTTAGACAGTGGAGTCTGGAGCAGATTCCTCAATTCTTGATTCACTGTGAGGATGACATCAGCATAGGATCATAAGGGCACTAAGCCTTCTTGTGTGGCTGAGTGTGGCCTGTGCAGTCAGCCTGTCTGAGTTCAGATTTGGACTTTGTCTCAGACAAGCCACTCGACTGGGCACACTATTCATTCTCTCTGCAAAATGAGGATGGAAGTGCTATGTCCCTCCTTCTCCTTTTGAGGAATGTATGAAAACATATATGGCAGATGCCTGTAACAGTGGGTGTCATGGATCAATACCACAATCATGGGGCCAGGGATATAGCTCAGCGGCACAACGCCTGCCTGGAAGGTCATGAGTTCGATTCCTGGTACCAAAAACACACACACACACACACACACACACACACACACACACATGCACAATCAGTGTTAGTGTCAATTATTATTAGTAGTCTAATTAGTATGAATTACCATTTAGTCCTCCTGATATATTGACAAGGAAGTCTCTGGTTGACACTGGCCTCAAGCATGCCTACTCTTGCTGTCCGGGGGCCTCTTATTTCAGGGTTCCAGCATTCTCCATGCTCTGGTGCATTAAGCCATGGTTCTCTGAGGGAGCAGAACCATTGGGCTGTATGTACAGTTGTAGGAAGGGACTTATTAGACTGGCTTACACTCAAAAAGACTGAACAGTTCCACAGTGGCCATTTGGAGGCTGGAGCCAGTGTAAGAAGCCAGGAGCCTCAGAACAAGAGAGACCCAAGATGTAGCCCCAAGGCCAGGCCAAAGGCCTGGATGCTTCCTGGAGACTCTGCTGTGAGCCTGCATTCAAAGTTGAAGAATCTGGAGTCCAATATCCCCGAGAGATGGCAGCAGCATGAAAGGCACACACAGAAGATTGTGCTGGCCATGTGTGCAGACTCTTCTTCCTCCACTTTCTGTGCCAGAGGCCCCCAGCCTGTCTGACGGTGCCACTCACATGGCTTCAGGGCTGGTCTTCCCTCCTCAGTTCACTGACCCACATGCCAGTCCTCTCTGGAAGTACCCCACAGACACCCTGGAAGTGTGCTGTACCCATTTTCTAGGTGTTTCTCAATCCAGTCAAGGTGACAACTAACACGAGCCCTCACATCTTGTATCTCTGTCCCTTCTCTTCCTTACAGACCTGGGGGAGAGGCTGGAGTGCCGCGGTGTTCATCCCTGGAGGCACCACCACCTCTGGGGTGTTCCTTGACGCTTTAACTATTTCAAAGACTCAAGTCTGAAGTCTAATCTTTTGTGCCGCATTCTGCTAGGAGCCGGGGCCCTCACGAATATGTCTAGGTCACATTTAAACAAGTTTGAACACCAGAGGGGGTAATGGCATACTTTAGTTTTAATTTAATTAAGATGAAAAATATGAAATTAAAGGTTTAATTTTAAAGAGCAGCAACAGAATGTTCTCAGGCACAGTGATGCAGCTGTCACAGATCAAATTTTACCACCTGGTCATCCTAGCTTTGTAGTCTAGTAGCATCACTCTCAGTACCAAGAAGAAAATTTTATCCCCTGAATAAATTGGTTGTTTTGGCTTCTGTCTAGATGTTCCCCCAAAGCCTCATGCACTGGTAGATGGGGCTTTTCAGAGGTGGCTGGATCTAGGGTATATAACTGTGGATCTAGTGTGTGAATATGGATTAAGGGTGTGTGATAACTAAATTAGTCCCTTGATCGGTTTAGCATAGTTCTGGTTATGGATAATGGGAGGGCCCACCCTGGGTATGGGTGGTGGCATCCAATAGGCTTGTATCCTGGATAGGATAAAACTTGGGAAGGCTCGTTACGTGCCACTTTCTGCTTGCCCTGGCACAGACTGTCTCTCTTCTGCTATGCTGCCCTAACTTGGAGCCAGCTGATGATGAATGTCATGAAACTTCTACAAACTGAACTAAAATAAACCTTTCCTCCTTTAATTTATGGGTGTTGGGTATTTTGTCCCAGCAACAAGGAAATAACTAAGACATCCCTCATTTGTGGTTTTACTCTCCAGTTTTATCTACACACAATCACCTGGGATCTGAAAATATTAAATGGAAAATTCCAGAAATGAATAATTCCCAAGTTTTAAATTGTATGCTGTTGTGAGTACCATGAGGAAACCCACAGCCACCTGCTTCCTGTCTGGGACACGATCACCCTTTGTCCAGCATATCCATTTCGTATGTGCTGTTAGTCATTCAGTCGCCTTCTCAGGCATCAGACCAGCTGTGTGACATTGCAGCTGGCCCTCGTTTGTTCCACTTAGGAAGGGACCCAAAGTCCAGGAGAAATGATCCTGGCAATTTGGATATGCCAGAGAGAAGCCGTATAGCACTTCCTTTAAGTGAAAGGTTAAGAGAGAAGGAGAGGGAACATAATTTACCTAACTCCATTATAGTTTACTGTCACAATCGTTCTGTTTTGTTATTGGGTATTGTTAATTACTATACCTCATTCATAGATTGGACTTCATCATAGACATGAACATATGGGGAAAGATGCTATACATAGGATTTGGTACTATCTACAGCTGAGGCACTCATGGAGGTGTCTCAGAATGTATCCCTTGCAGATAAGGGGGGACAACAGTCTAGCAGTAAGGTAACCCCCTCCAGTGTGGGAGACCTGGATGGAGATTTCCCTGGAGATGCTTGTTCCTGAGTCTTTCTTGCTGTGAGTCCAGGCTGTTGCTAGGCTCTGTGCTCCCAAGGCTGGAGGTACTGACAGCAGTATGCACTCTCTAGCACTCTGCTCTTTATTTCCTTTACTTTTGTTTCATTTATAAGGTTCATGTGAAAATATCAGACTTCACACACTTTTATTAACTAATGCTGATTTCACTAGTCAAGACAATGACGTCTTATCAGAAGCTGGGCAAACACACAGGGAGGTAGCAGATGGGCCCTGCCTTGCCATATGCTAAAGCACATTTTTTCTCCTAGAACTTCACAAACAATCTGCACACTCACTGTAGGGGAATATTTGTGAATAGATTGTTGGATCACCCAGAGTCAGCGGCACTGCAGCCTCACCTGGTGCTGGGGAGGAGAAAGCAGGGTCATTCTCCCGACACATCTGTGTTTCTATCTCCTTGGCTTAAACAGCAATTTCCCTAAGACCCTGGCTCGGGATATTGTAAAAGTGTCTTGGAGCAAATATGTAAGGCTTCTTGGGCCTTTGAGGTGCTCAATCACCTTTGAGGGATCTATGGTAGCCTGGGGTGAATTTACTGAGTCCCTTGGTTTTTGCACGTGCGTGTCTCTGGCACTTCCAAGGACCCCTGAACACTTTGGGAAATCCTGACCTAAAAACTTCAGATGTGCATGTGTCATCGGGTGTTGGGAGTCTGGTGGGATTGTGATGGAAGAACTTGGTTTTTCTGTTGTCCACAGCTGGGATTTGTGTCATCACCAAGGCCAACACATTCTCTGGACATTCCTTCTCCAGTGTGTTCCTGGGGTGATGGTGGGATCACCCAATGGAGGACTCGACACTTCTCAGCAGAAGCTGGCCAGATCCACACTTTCCATCCCTGTCTAATCTTCCCTAGAGTGTCTCTCAGAATTTCCCCTTGCTGCCACTGGTCATCTAATAGTGTGGCAGCCATCACACATGAGAGGGCACTGGAATGCCTTGGAAGGGTCACTCTTCAGAGGTCTTGCTTTAGTATGTTCAGAAAGGAACTTTTTTTGAGGGATGAGGGTGTCTACCAAGCTGTCTACCAGCTACTGTGCTGTCTTGAGGGAAAACTGAAATGAGTCCCCTGGTCTGTCCTTTCATGGTACAGAGAGAGAGAGACATTCCCATAAGTAGAGATTTCCTTTACAGGTGTTAATTTCCCTTTCAAAAGGTAGCTTCTACCCCTGTTTGCTGAGCTTCTGCTGGCATTGAAATTTCTCAAAATAACCAGCTCCATATAAAGCTGTGCCAGACAGCCACATTCTAGGGTCCTACAGACATATTTTGTCTAGAACCCCATTATTTATCTGGATATATAAAGTCACAAAATACTCATCCCAAGCAGATAATCAACATAAATCCAATAGATTACACAGCGAAATGCATGGGTTTTGGAGACATAAAGAACTAGGTTTGAATTCTGAGCTATCTATTTAAGTTGCATTATATAGGACAAGCTTCATAAAATGCTCTTATACCTTGGGCTGTGGTATAGCTCAAATAGCTTGCCTCACATGTATGAAACCTTGGCTTCAATCTCCAGCACTGAAAGGAAAACCTTATAATTTTGTTTCCTTACCCAATTATAAGTCTCCTTCTGCACCTCAACACTATTATACTTAAAGTTGTTGTGAGACTAAATTAGATAAGACAGAATATGCCCAGTTTGGTACACAGTAAGCACTCAATTCATGAATTCATGTTTTGTGATTATAGAGAGTAATTTGTCCGCAAGGATCATATGGCTATTTTTTGTAAATAAATATGAAAATTAATATTTCTTACTCTTCTAGAAATATAACTTGGAGATGTTTAGGTGGACTAGTTGCTACATGACTGCTTCAGATAAAGTGTGATGGCAATGTCAGTTGGCTAGTTACTGTTTTGCCAAGGACCAGCATGTGCTGTTCTCCTGGTATGAAATTTGAAGCATAAAAAGACAAAAACATTTCTGATATGTGGAGCTTATGGGCCGAGGGTATTTAACAAGATTTAAGTGTCTATTTGTGTACAATAACCAAGGTAAGATTCATATATTCTGGCTTAACAGAAATGCCAACACTAAATGGAAAATGTTGAAATGTAAATTAAACTTGATCAGTACCAGATTTTAGATTTTAGAGATGTCAAGGATGAAGGGAATGAACACCGTAGAATACAGGAACTTTTGCTACAGGCTTCTGCTTGGTTCTCATAATGACACCGTGCCTTGGTATCATTCTCCCCATGCTATTGATGAGATGTCTTCGTGTTGTTATGTGGTCACGTCGTTATGTGGTTCACATGAGTCAGTTGGTAAAATAATGCCAGAAATCCACTTTGGGTTGCTCAAATCTGAAATTCATTCCACAGTTTTGTATTGTCTTACAGATTAAAAACAGTGGCGTTACCGTTTCCTACTTGTTTCTGTGTATCTAGTTTTTGAGGCAGCTGAGGAGTGATCTAGAGACCCTTCCTTCCTTTCCCTTTTTGGTGTATTCTTTCTCCCTTCTGTCCATTTTCTCTTCTAATATCTGGGGCTCTTTGCGGGAAATCACTATGCAGTGACCACCTCAGTGTCACTGTAGAGATGTAGGTTGTCCTTGCGGACATAGTGTTGGGAACTGCTATGGTTTGGATGTTGAGAATTGTTCCCCAGGGTAACAGCACTGAGAGGCAGCGATGCCTGTGTGTGGCGGGTTAATCAGAGGGATTCACGCCTTTCTCCCAAGTTCACCCGCTGGCAGAACTAGGACAGTGCCCAAGAGAGCAGGGTAGCCAGTGGGTTGCCCCTGATATTTTTCTCCTTCTGCGGGTACTACTACTTGCCTGTTAGTCTTGCTAAGTTCAAGCCGTTGACCGGCTCTGCTAGCCCCATGCTCTTGGACCCCTAGTCCCCAGAACAGCGAGCCAAATAATTTTCTGTATAAATTACCCAGTATGAGGTAGTATTAGGTATTTTTGTTTTTTAATAGCAACAGAAAATAGAGTAGGACAGGAATAAATTCAACCAAGAGAGAAGAATGGGAAATAAAGCAAAAATGAGGTAATGGGATGGGAGCGATTGAAGAAATGAAGAAAAATTTAGAACAAGAATAGAGAGAACATAGTTTGATTTAGTTCAATTTTAAAAATCACAACAGATGGCTTTCTAAATTGTTTAGATTTAAATGTCTACATTTCAGTGTGTTTGTGAACCACCATTTACACGCCTAGAGCTAGATTCAAAAGTAGATCAATCTTATTTACTCCTGTAAATATATGAGTGTTTACATGAAATTACATTTACTGTGATATATTTGAATCTATTAGAAGGGCAAGTTTTACCATATACCCTCATCTTTTACAATTCAAGAGCAATTTCAATCTTATAACAGATGTATACCCAGCACCTGGAGAATGCCAATTCATTTTATTTCTATCAGTAAACACCTGATAAGAAAAACCTCTGCCCAAGGCCGTGTCTCTTGTGTGGTACTAACTCTCCTGAAAGTGCTAGCCTGAGACAGCTCAGTGCTGCCACAGGAATTGTAGTTGGTTCCAGCCAAACCCTGAGTATAGGCCCAGAACTCCTCTTAGAACCCTTACTTTTGCAATGATAAATCCTTTCTCTATCCCTTTGCCCTCTTGAAATATAAGTCAGAAGTTTGTCCTTAAGGTCTTGGAGCTGTGTCTTTGAAATTGAAACATTTATTACTCCTCTCCTCTCCTCTCCTCTCCTCTCCTCTCCTCTCCTGTGTTGCCTCCTAGTGGGGTAGTAAAGCCCAATTTTAATAAGGGCCTTGCTCTAATCTGCAGAACTACTTCCTGAATAGCTGAGGCTTTTTCCTCCAGATTGTGCCAACTGATTGCTTTCTATTTTTTTTTTTTTTGAATTTTCCACTTCACTGGCCCTGATCCTCCTCCTTGCTGTCTCATTTTCTCTTTAAAACATTCAGTCATCTTCGTACAATCATCGTGATGTATATATCTCTCTTTTGACTTTATAAAATCTGTCTTTACATCTTTAACAAAGAGAAGTGAAGATGGTTTACTCTAGCTACTATCTGTGTCTCCTTTACAATCTGTTTTCTTTATATTTTAGAAGTGGTTACTAGCCTAAAAGACCTTTCCTGAACACTATGTTGAAATCCATTGAAGACAAAGAGAGTAAGACTAATTTTCTTGGAAGAAAATTTTAGTAACCTCTTCTTTTAAACCAAGTTCCAACTCTATTAGTTTCAAGGGCTACCAAATGCTTTCAGAGTCTGTTTATCTGAATGGAGAAAACCACAAGTCCTACAAGGAAGAGAAATTAAGGAAAATATTGCTGTCTTTAATTTGAAATGTCAAAACTGTTATTTGCTAAATGTGAAGAAATTCTAGTTCTTCCAAAAGAAAGTGGACTGCTAAAGGGTGCCGTGTTTCTTTTGTGAGTGAGGAAAATGCTCTAAAATTTATAGCAGTGATGGTTGTGGAACTCTGTGAATATGTAGTAAAATCTATTGGATTTCACACTTAAAAAAATAAAAATCCTAAAACAATGTCAACAATAATAATGCAACAAGTAAGGAACAAATCTTTATTTAAAATTGATACATAAAGATTTGAATTCATGGGAAATATAAGTTGGAGATAGAGTGAGATTTCTCCAAATAGTTTTCCTGTACAATTGAAATCTTATTTATGAGGTGTGATCAGAATACATAGTGAATGTTTAAAATTTTGAAAATTATATAAATAGACACATCGCCATAGTCTCCCTCAAAATCCTCCCCCTTGCTTCAAACACACTATCCCACTGTTCTTGCCACTTTCTGAGGCAGTTCTGGAAGTCTTCTTTTGTGAGTGTCTACAAAGTGTGATGAAAAGTACAGTAATGAATACCGCTGCTGAGTGCCATCCAAGGGAAGACAGGTGTAAAAAATTGGTGGTGCTTATCTACCTTATTCACTTCCTCTGGCCCTGTGCAACTTTTGGTCTTTCTCAAAGTCAAATGACCATGAAAGGTTAATGTTTTAAATGGATTTAGGGCATTGAGGCTGCCAAGACAGTGCAAATAAAGATGCTCAAGAACAATAAGCAATGAACTCAAGACACTCAAGAACACTGACATCAGTGTGTTTGAGTGGAGGGGGCTACTTTGCATGTCTTTCACTGTCATAAATGTTTAAAATTTAAACATTCATTCTACTTTTATCACACTTTGTATTTTATAAAAATCTCATTTACATGCAGTTTTTTAATTAGCAATAATTCCAGGTCAAGTAAACCTCTCGCCTGTGACATTGCTACTACACAAGCCATATGCAGTTCTTCAAGACTACATGTGCCGCACACAGAAATGTCACTTGTCACATTCTTTATGATACCACCACCACAACTGCAGCTGTGACCATGATCACAGTCGTGTCCCTCATAAAAAAAATTTTATGCCTCAGAAACTTAAAGAAAAGAAGTTATGTTATTATTTTAAAATGATCTCATTGTTAAAAGGCTCATAAGCTTGGTTAATTCAGAATGTTTAAAAGCATACACCCTGCTTTGATGATGCATTCCCAGGGAAACATTTTTGTTTATCTGAAAATTTCAATTGTGGTAGAATACACATAACATAAAATCTGCAGTCTTAACTAGTTTTAAGCATACAGTTCAGTGGCTTTGCTGGATTACTGCCACCAATTCCACCACAGAATTGTTTTATCTTGTAAAATTGAAACTGTCTATTGATCAATAACTCCTCACTCCCTCCACCCCGCAGACCCTGGCAACTGTTTTTCTCATTATTTGGCTTTCCGTCTCTATGAATTCTTTTTAGATGTTTTTGACATTGTGTCCTTGCTCCTGTGCTGAGCAAAGTGCCCTCTTTGCAGCCCTTCTCACTGGCCATCACAGTCTTCCCATCAGGGTAGATTTATTCATGTGTTCACTCCTGTGTTCCCTTATTCATTCAGAAAGGTTCACTGTCCCCTGCTTTGTGCCTGGTTCTGAGGCTTCCTGGAGGACTGAGATCCTGCAATGTAATGAATGCCCACTCAGGTACTGGGCTCATGATATCTCTCATGTAGATTTGTCTGTTAATCTCCTGAAGTGGCAGACGTAGGTATCTCTGAGTCTGGAATTATTTTTCTAGATACCAGCAAGGAAAACTTAGAAAGAAAAAACTTAGAGAGAAAAAACTACCAGTTAAAAAATGGAATAAGACATGTGATATACTTAGGGATAAATCTCACAAAAGATGTATAAAACACATACACTGAAAATTGTTTATTATTGCTGAGAGAAAGAAAAGAAAACATAAGTTGAAAATACAATCTGTTTATGAACTGGAAGACTCAGTATTAATTGCCCCCAAATCGATGCATATATTTAACACAGTCTCATTTAAAATCCTAGTAGGCAAACTGTAGAAATTGACAAGTCAATTCTGAAACCCGTATGGAAATGTAAAGGACCTAGATTAGCTAATACAACATTGAAAAAGAACAGAGTTGGAGGACTTAAGCCATTTTATTTGCAGTCTTTTTATAAAGCTACATTCATCCAGGAAGTGTAACTCTGGTGTCAAGATAGATACTAAGATTAGTGCAACCAAACAGCCAGTCTAGAAATTGACCCGGGCATACCTGGGTAATTGAGATTTTCTAAATGGCAAAGGCAATTTAGTGTAGAAAGGAGAGTCTTTTCAGTAAGTGTTACTGGAATAGTCGGATATTGACATGTAAAATAATGACGTTGGAAATATATCTTGCATCTTAAACCAAAAGTCAATTGAAAATGAACCACCCAGCTAAATATAAAACCTAAAACTATAAAACTTATAGAAGAAAAACAGAAGAAAATAATTGTGGCCATGGGTTAGGCAAATCACCTTTAAAAACAATACAAGAACATGGTCTACAAAATAAGAAATGATAAATTAGACTTCATCAAAATTAAGAAATTTTGCTCTTCATAAAAATTATTAAGAGAATGAAAAGCCACCACAGGCTAAGATAAAATATGAAGATTAAATATCTGATAAAGACTTATATCCAGAATATCCAAAGAATCTTTACAGTGTAATAATAATTATAATTAACCCAATTAGAAAGTAGGAAAACTATTTGATAGACATCTCAACAAAGAAGACATATGGATGGCAAATAAATACATGGGAAGCTGTTCCACATCATTAGTCATTAGTAAAATGCAAATTAAACCTCTGTGAATACATGAATATACCTATTAAAATGCCTGAACTTAATGACTGACCAAATCCAATATTGGCAAGAGTCTGGAGCAACACTCAAAGTCTCCTGGTGGAAATGTAAGATGCTACAACTACTTTGGTAAATAGTTTGCCAACTTCTTG
>NW_004955474.1:5949394-5970003 GCF_000276665.1 Chinchilla lanigera | reverse complement strand
GGAACACTGGCTCTCTTGGCACAGGGCACGTGGGGCTGAGGGTTTGTTCACCCCGCCTGCAGCCAGAGAAGTTCCTGGGGCTTGGGCGGCGGGGTCCTGATGCACGCGCTGCCCTCAGGGAGTAGCTGGGAAGTACCTGGCTCTCTCCATGCGTTTCAGCTGGGAACTGTGGCGGTGTGGGCGAGCACAGACTCGAGCCCAGGTGTCTAGCCACTCCTGGAACCTGGAATTACTTTTCTAGATGCCAGCAAGGAAAACTTAGAAAGAAAAAACTTAGAGAGAAAAAACTATCAGTTAAAAAATGGAATAACACATGTGATATACTTAGGGATAAATCTGACAAAAGATGTATAAAACACATACACTGAAAATTGTTTATTATTGCTGAGAGAAATAAAACATAAGTTGGAAATACAATCTGTTTATGAACTGGAAGACTCAGTATTAATTGCCCCCAAATTGATGCACAGTCTCATTTAAAATGAGACTCAGTCTCATTTAAACATTAAACACAGTCTCATTTAAAATCCTAGTAGGCAAACTGTAGAAATTGACAAGTCAATTCTGAAACCCATATGGAAATGTAAAGGACCTAGACTAGCTAAAACAACATTGAAAAAGAACAGAGTTGGAGGACTTAAGCCATTTTATTTGAAGTCTTTTTATACAGCTACATTCATGCAGGAAGTATAACACTGGTGTCAAGATAGATACTAAGATTAGTGCAACCAAACAGCCAGTCTAGAAATTGACCCGGGCATACCTGGGTAATTGAGATTTTCTAAATGGCAAAGGCAATTTAGTGTAGAAAGGAGAGTCTTTTCAGTAAGTGTTACTGGAATAGTCGGATATTGACATGTAAAATAATGACGTTGGAAATATATCTTGCATCTTAAACCAAAAGTCAATTGAAAATGAACCACCCAGCTAAATATAAAACCTAAAACTATAAAACTTATAGAAGAAAAACAGAAGAAAATAATTGTGGCCATGGGTTAGGCAAATCACCTTTAAAAACAATACAAGAACATGGTCTACAAAATAAGAAATGATAAATTAGACTTCATCAAAATTAAGAAATTTTGCTCTTCATAAAAATTATTAAGAGAATGAAAAGCCACCACAGGCTAAGATAAAATATGAAGATTAAATATCTGATAAAGACTTATATCCAGAATATCCAAAGAATCTTTACAGTGTAATAATAATTATAATTAACCCAATTAGAAAGTAGGAAAACTATTTGATAGACATCTCAACAAAGAAGACATATGGATGGCAAATAAATACATGGGAAGCTGTTCCACATCATTAGTCATTAGTAAAATGCAAATTAAACCTCTGTGAATACATGAATATACCTATTAAAATGCCTGAACTTAATGACTGACCAAATCCAATATTGGCAAGAGTCTGGAGCAACACTCAAAGTCTCCTGGTGGAAATGTAAGATGCTACAACTACTTTGGTAAATAGTTTGCCAACTTCTTGAAAAGTTAAATATATAATTACTGTATGTTTCAGCCTTGTATACTTAGGTGTTTACCCAAGAGAAACAAAATCAGTGCACACAAAGACTTGGACACAAGTTCATGTCTGCTTTATTTGTAGTAGCCGCAAACTGAAATAACTCAAACACCCATGATGTCAGTGGATAAAGGAATTATGGAATATTGCTTAGAAATAAAAAGAAAAAAATGTACAACATGGATGCCATTTCAAAAAGGCTATATTTAGTAATAGAAGTTGGTAAAAATGGTTGTCTCAGTGACTTTTTTTTTTTGTTGCTGAGACAAAATACCTGATGCCCAGAATCAAGGAAGGAAAGGTTTATTTAGTTGACAGTTTGTGGAGGTTTCAGTCCATACTTGGCTGGCTCCAAGCAGAGACGTACATGGCAGAGGGCAACAGTTCATGGTGGCAGAAAATAACAAAAAATAGCAAGAACAAAAAGGAAGGAGCAGCAGCAGAAAGAGCAAGCCTCTTTCCCGTCCTTATATTGTATACAAACTATCTGCCCCAGGGCAGATGTAGCTCTCACACCCACAATACCCGCACTGTACTATGGATCAATCATAGACTCTAGAAGCCTGCCCTATGGCTACATGAGGCTTTAGGGGGATATCCAGACACAAACCATAACATTCCACCCCTGGCCCCACAAACACTTATGTACATCTCTTTATGTAAAAGACGTTTCAGTCCATCTCTGAGAGTTGCCAAAGTCCTAACAGGTTTCAGCATTGCTGAAGAGTCCAAGTCCCAAGTCTCCTTTGAGACTTAAGGCAAACTCTTAGCTGTGAGCCCCTGTACAAATGAAAAGTTACACATTTTCAACATTTAATGGCACAAGATAAACATAACCATTCTAAAAGGTACAAACGGGGGGGGGGCGTGTACAAAGCACTGGGACCAAAACAAGTCCAAAATCCAGCAGGACTATCATTAAGTCCTGTAGTTTCACATGGAATATCTGAAATAATCTGTGGTAAATTGTGAGCTTCAAAGGGCTTGTGTGACTCTGCCCTTATGACACTTTTGGTGGCTGTAGCTCCCATGGCTTCTCTTTTGGGCCTGCTTTGTTCCCTTTTTGGAGCTTTTCTCAGACAATCTATGTTTTTGGCTTTTTCAAACTTTCAAACTAAAGTCTCCACTATACTTTAGGTTTTTTACTCACAGCTTCACACACTGTCCTTTCAGGGGCTCACTGCCTGGTCACTCAGGCCTTTTGAAATTTAGGTGGAAACCTTTTAAACCTCAAAACTCTTGCATTTTGCATGTGCCTAAAATTAGCGCCACATGGATGATGCCAAGGTCTGCTGCCACGTGGAGCAATAGCCAACCTTTCCCTTCTCTTGGCCATAGGGGTTGAGTGCCTGGATCACTGGGCATTCTGAATCCAATTCTGAGGAACAGATTCTCTATGTTGTCACCATTCTGGAACCTGGTGTGACCACCACCATTCTGGAACATGGCACTCTGAGGCTTTCTCCTCAAAGCAAAGTCTTTCACCTTTGCAACTGTGAGGCTGCAAAGGGTGGTGATTTGCTGCTTCTTATGTTGCCCTCAGGCCATCTTTTTTACTTTCCTGTTCCTTCTCAGCAATGGAGATCTCCTCAGCTTTATCTTTGCAGTCCACAGCTTTACTGGAGTTTATTTTTCTGGCCAAACTCATTTTAAATCATCCTGCTGGGCTCTTTGCTCTTGATTCTCAACATCAATCTGGCTAAAAGCCTCCAACAATAGCCATGCCACAGCCACAACATTCAACTGCCTTGAAATTTCTTTTGTCAGATTAATTAGTCTGCCGCCCTTAATCTCAGTCTCAGGCGAAGTCTCTGGACACAAGCAAAATGCAGACAAACTTTCTGCCAAGCCATACCACACATCTGGAGCCCAACAATCAATGTAGCCCTCTTTCCCAACAGAAACCTCCCAAACCTTGTCTTTACCAACAGGATTTCTATCAGCCTTCTGGTCTTCCGAGCTCTGACAAGAATCTCCCATACAGAACAGCTGAAGGTGTTCTAGTGCTTTTCTTTCAGGTGAAACCTCCAAACCTTTCCAAACACTTCCCATAAGCCATTTCCAAAGGCTCCTGAACCACATGGTCAGGTATAGTCACAGCAATGACCCCACTCCTGGTACCAAATTTTGTCTTGGCTGCTCTTTTTTCATTGCTGAGACAAAATACCCAACTCCCAGAATCAAGGAAGGAAAGGTTTATTTACCTGACAGTTTGTGGAAGTTTCAGTCCCTACTCGACTGGCTCCAAGGCAGAGTGGCACATGGCAGAGAGCAACAGTTCATGGCAGCAGAAAACAGCAAAAGCAGCAAGAGCAAAATGGGAGGAGCAGCAGCGGGAAGACCATGAATCACTTATGAGCTCTAGAAGCCTGTCCCATGACTTCATGGGGCTTTAGGGTGACATCCAGACACAAAGCATAACAATGGTACATAATGTATGATAAAGTTAATATAAAGTCTTACAAGTAGGTGCATTATTTTGATTTTGGTGAAGGTCCACAAGTGTATGTTTATGTCAAAACTTAGTAAGCTGTACATTTTAAAGATGTGCAATTTATTGCATGTCAATCATAACTTGATAAAACTGATAAAAGTTCTATTGTGTGTTTAGAAGCTCAGATCCTGTGGATGGCTAGACCTCATCATGAGTATTCTAGTCTGTGGTCTACAAGCTTTTCTTTCAGGTATTAAACCTTTTAAATCTCGTTACCATATATGCAAAATCATACCACAGTAGTGATGTCAGAAGGAAATGACTCAATTTAAGAAATAACAGTTAAAACCAATAGCACCAAATATTACTGCAGCTGAATGGTTATGGTAATACTAGTGCAGAGGTCACACATGTTTTTACTACTAATATTTTTCTATCAATATAGGCAAAACAAAAAGAATGCAGTTATGTTGAGTATTTAGAAGCCCATTGTGAATCCATGGCAATGGAAGTAAACTTGACCTCTTAAAATCATTGAACTTTATGTGTTATAAAAATAGCTGTGTGTTTTCTGTGCAGTAACCCACACCCAATACTCATAGCCAAAGTTTCCCTAATCTTCTCTAGGTGAAAGAGTGGTGTCTTGGCTTATTTCTGTTTTGGTCCATTCTATGTACTGTTATTGATGTTCTCAGAAGAGACTGCTATAGTCCACTGGCTCCCCATTTCTTACAAAGCAAACCCAAGCATCTCAGATGGAAACTGAAAGTACTGCACAGGGTGACTGGCTTCTGTTTTTCTCTAAACTGTATATCCAGAGGGAAGAGTGTGCACTCAGAACATTAGCTCCTGTTCTATTTTTTCTGTGCCTCCCTTGCCTTCCTTGAAAATAGGAATAAAAATCCAGGTTGAGTACCTTTAACTCAAAATGCTTGAGGCCAGAAGTGTTTTGGATTTCAGATTTTGGAATATTTGCTTGCATGTTGTGAGACCTCTTGGAGATGAACTTCACTTATGCTCCTGATATACCTTACATACCTACTTTGTACATTTTGCCTCAGACCTGTCACCTGAGGTCCTGTGTGGAATTTCTACTTGTGATGTCATGTCTGTGCTCAGAAAGTTTTGGATTTGGAATTCAGATTTAGGATGCACAACCTGTACACCTTACTTCATAGGGCTATTCTGAAGCTTAATTAAATTTGTGCCAGCCAGTTTTTTTGTTGTTTTGGTTTTGGTTTTCCCCCAAATCTCATGTACCCAGGGGTGGGGCTTTGGGGGGGGTGAATGGATCATGGGGGCATGATCATCATGAGGGGATTAATCCACTGATGAGTTGATAGCTAGATGTGATGTTGGGAGGTAGAGCCTGGTCAGAGGAGGCAGGTCACTGGGGGCATGGCCTGGAGGAGTCTGTCTCCCTCCCTTCTCCCTGCACTTTTTCCTTGCTTCCTGTGTGACATGCTGTGAGCAGCTCTCCTCCCCAAGGTCCTTCTGCCATGAGGCCCTGCCTTTGAGCCAGCTGACGATGGATTGAAACCTCTACAAACTGTGAGCCAAAATAAACCTCTCCTCCTTTAACCTGTGGGTGTTGGGTATTGTGTCACGGTGACAAGAAAGTGACTAAGGTAAGTCTTTAGGAAAATTTTTCTTGTTTTACCAATCTCCTCCTATGAGACTTTCCATGTATTATGAACTCCTATGACGTTCCCTGTTACTACTCACAGACTAATTTCATCTTTCCCAGTTTCATATGTGGCAATCTCAACTTCCAATATCTCAAAATGTACCTTGGTTTAGAGAAAATGTCTTTAAAAAGGTAATTAAGTGAAAATGAATTATTTTTAAAAGTTTTTTCCATTAGTATGTTTGTGATACCCTATAGGGATTCATTGAAGGGAATTGGTGCATATACACATAGAAGAAAATGAATCTTTAAAGTGGGCCTTAATCCCCTCTGACTAGTATCCTCGTAAAAAGAGACTGGGGACATAAAGAGACACCAGAGCTGTGATGTGATGTTATTGTCTCAGAGTGCCTGGGAGACTGGGCCACCATGCTTGTGGGCCCAGGGTATGGAACACTGACCTTAAAATCCAATGGAATTTACCTTGCTAAGCTTTGCAATTCCTGGGGACCTGTGACCCATTGTTCCTTTCCAGATTTCTCTTTCGGAATGGAAATGTCTATTTTATGCTGGTCCCACCATTTTGTTTTGGAAGCAGATAGCTTATCAGTTTTCACAGATTTTTTTTTCTTTTTTTGGTCCTGGGAATCAAACTCACGACCTTGCACTTGCCAGGCAGGCACTATGCTGCTGAGGTATGTCCTTGGCTCCAGTTTTCACAGTTTTATAGAGAAGAATTTAACCTCATTATGCTTTCAGTTTTATTCACTCTTGATTTGGATAATATTTAGATGAAAGTTGAGATCTAATAATTAATAAGTGGTTTGGGTTGCTGGGATGAGACTGTATGTGTTTTGCACGTGAGAGGGACAAGAATTTCCAGGGCAGGAGAGCAGAGTGTCATGTCTGAATTGTGTCCCCTAAAATTCATAGGTAGAAGTCTTAACTCTGAGTGCCTTGTAATGTGACTATATTTGGAGAGATCTTTACAGAGATAATTAAGTTAAATGAAGTTTTTAGAGTAGGCCCTAATCCAACCTGACTGGCATCCCTGTAAGAAGAAAACATGCGGACTGACAGAGTCTTGTTTAAGGAGATGTGCACGAGAGCGAAGCTGCTAGGGGTGGACTGGTGGAGGTGGATTTGGGCGGTGATGAAATGAAGTGGTGCTCAGGCAGTGGTAAAGCACTCTTTATTCTTGGATGTTGTATTACTGTCGGAGTTGGGCTACACACTGAGCCTGTCCCCTCTTCTGCTGCAGGGAAACCCAGGTGGGTGGTATCTGAGTGGATGACTGGGTGGCCTCAGCTGTGCCTTTGAGAGTGTTTCTGGGAGACTGGCCTTGGAGCCCACAGACTCCATGGTGGATGTCATTCCTCATTGCGGTGGGCTTTGTCCAGCCAGCTGGGGGCCTGAATGGTACAAAGGGAACAGACAGAGCAGTGAAAGGGGGAATTCTTATCTTCTCTTTAGGAACCAGGATGCTCTGCTCTTGCTCTTCAATGCCAGGACTCCAGGTTCTCTGGTGTTTGGACTGCTGTGACAGAAGCCAATGGTCCCCTGGGCTCTTGGGCCTTTGTGCTCAGACCAAGAGCTACACTATTGATTTCCTTGATTCTGAGACCTTCAGGCTTGGACTGAGCTAAGCTACCATATCCCAGGGTCTCAGTCAGTTCCCCTCATAGAGTCCCTCTATGTCAGCCTACCTACTGGTTCTGTCTCTCTGGAGAATACTGATTAAAACAGACTTTAGCAAATTGGTTACAAAAACTTTATAGAAGTTTGGGCCTTTACTGGAAAGGCCCAGAAATTAGTTACAAAAACTTTACAGAAGTTTAGGCGTTTACTGGAAAGACCCACTTGGAACAGAAATCTTTTATTATTAAGGAATAGAGGAAACATACTGCCAGAGACCTGAGTGTCCTCATATCCATTCCCCTTTCCTTGTAGAATACAGTCTGTGTTATATCAGCTTCTGCCAGAGCGTGTGGCTGCCCACTCAGAGATGGCTCCCGGCCTCCTCTGTGGCTGGGTGAGGCCAAGCAACTAAGTCCTGACAAATGGAGTGGTGCAGAACAGGAGTAAATCTGTCCCAGGGAGACTTTCTGCCTCCTGCTGGTGAGCCCACATGATGCTTTCCCCAGCAAATCCTTGCTGGGAGACAGAGGTCACATCCCAGGTGGAAAGAGCTGGGTCCTGGATCCTGGTGGGCCTGTCTCTCAGGCCTGGAAGCTTTTAACTGAACTCTTTTGGGAGAAGGAAATATAATTCTGTCTTATGTAAACTCCTATGATGTTCACCCCTTTTGTTCTAACATAAATAAGTATAGCACAAATAAATAGTCATACACACATGAAAACACACACTTCCCCTTTGTTGAATGTAGAAGGAGGAACAGAGAGGATTAGATCAATGAGATGTGAATCCATCAGGCTTCCAGAGGAGGACATAAACCACAACCAAAGAAGATTTTGTGGCAGCAAATTCTCCAGTGCCTGATATAAGTTTGACATTTGTGACTGTTTCCAAGCTAAGTATAATTTTCAGATTGGGTATAAAAAGAGTTCTTGAAGTCAGCAGCTAAATGAAAATAATAAAATAAGATCAACAGCTCCACACTGAATCCTGTCTACCCGAGGACAGGTCCCCAACTCCTTCTTCATGAATTTACAGAAAATTGAAAATTCAATCAGTTTTTTCCCTGTAAAATGTGTCCAGCCAATCATGTGTACCAACCTGTGAGAGGATATTAACAAGTAACAGGCAGAGCGCTTACAGGTCTTTTTGCTCTCAGGGGAGTGGAAAAGGGGGAGGGGCAACTGGAAATGGGAGGGGGCTAATAAGCTTTGGAGGAAGAGAAAAAGCAAATGGTCCAGAATAATCACTGACTCATTTATCAAATATTTATTTAATGCCTGTTGCACTTCATGTGTTATTCTAGGTGCTGAAAGTTTAAGCCTCATAATATTTAATTTCTATCCTTAAGATTCTTATACGATTGTTGAGTGGGTGAACAAATAAATTGACTACAAAACAAAATAAAGCCGTTGGATTTTTTATTTCATTAATATCCATTAATTGCCAGAGGCATTTCTCTGTTGGCTCAGGAAGATTACTCCCCATTCCTGGACATAGGATTTGGTTCAGGGGTATACAAATAACTATGGCTATTTAGAGACTTTCTTGGGATTTGATATATGGAAACTGGGAAAGATAGAGTCTCTTTTTCTTTTGGATTATTAGTTTCTATAAGTGCAATCAGGAAATTCTAAGCCGGGCATGGTGGCACACACCTGTAATCCCAGCACTTGGGAAGCTGAGGCAGGAGGATTGTTGCAAGTTTGAGACCAGCTGGGGCTACAGAGTGAGCTCAAGGCCAGCCTGAGTAGCATAGCAAGACCTTGTTTCAAAAAAAAAAAAGAAATTCCTAACATAGCTTGTGCATGAATTTCCTGGAAGGCTTTACACACTTGATAATTAAAAATGAATGAATAAATGCATGATTTATTTTTGTGTTATGTCTGACTCATGTGATGCCCGCTTTGACATTTGTCTTTGTTTTTTTTCCTCCCCTGAAACCCGTATCCACCACTTTCAAACTAAGACTCAGCATTTCTTTGCCTTCCTCTAGGTGAACATGGATTCCATCAGGCACTGGTAGGCGATTCTTGAAGAGATGCAGGGGGAAGACAGGAAGGAGCAAATACGTTGCATAACAAGTAGTTCTGTATTACAAAACCTCTCCTTAGTAATCTCTGTTTCTTGGTCTCTGTGTGGCCCTCTGATGTTGAGTTTACTTTTATCTCTTTACTTCCTCTACAGTCTTTGCATTTCCAAATCCTGGGACCTGACTCCTGAATCCATTTCACTTAGAGTAATTAGCAGTGGCCCAGCTCATTGGACTTCCCTTCCTATCAGTCTACTCAACAAGCGAGGGTATCTTCCTTAGAATAGAGCAGACAGAGTACAAATTGCAGCATGTCGAGTCACTTACAAAAATGACTGGAAATATAAAATTTATGCACGTGTAGAGATAATCTAAACTAGAAATGTATTCTCGGGTGGGAGTGAGCTGAGGTAGAGTACCCACAAATAGATGATTCCAATGTGCGAATTTACTTTCCACTGGATGTGTGTTACCAAGTTTGTGTTCCCATAAAGATTCCATGTGAATATATATTCTTATGAAAATATATTCACCCTGATGCATAGTGATAGGCACTTGACCTCAAGGGCAGGTGGGTGGGTGGTGGGCAAAGAAGTCATGATAGTGTGTATTTAACCTCTGGGTAAAGTTTGCAAGTGGGAAAGTAGGAGATCATTACTATTCTGCCATCCGTTTCTCCTGTGCCTTTCTTCAGATTCTAATTTTATTAGGAAACTAGGTTCAGGAACAAGGTCTTTATGGAGGATTGGGAATATCACGGCACACTGGGTCTGGGTTGGGTACATTGATTCTTTCTTTTAAAGTCAGAATTTCCTGAATTAATGGCTTGGTGTACTCATGGGTGTGTTTCAAACCCTGAAAAAAGGGAGGATGTAGACGTTTATAAATTTGGACTCACTGAAGAGCTGTCCATAGATCAAGTTTCCTTGGATACATCATTCTGATCCTTTCTTATATCTAAAGGCAGTTTGTCCCATTTTTATTTTATATCATTAGTGGTTTAAGTGTATCTTTGCAAGGCCTCTAAAGCTATGTGACAATTATGCAGAGTATAAGTAACCTTTATTGTTATTATCATTATATGTAGCATCCACTGCTTTTTGCTGCCATTAATAAACCATTTAAACAATGGTGCTGCAATGTATGAGATTAGCAGAAGACTCCCTGGGGACAAATAGAAGGGGATGTTTAATATTCTGCTTGTTTTTGAATCCACATCTTCATGGGCAGAGATGTAAGAAGATGTTCAAAATTCAACTGAACAAATACAAGATCTATGGAATCAGTAAACAGCATCAACATATTACTATAACTCATACAGAATTGCTTTTCCTGTAGCATTTTTGCTAAATTAGGAAAACATAAATTAGTCAAGTTAATCTGCTCTTAAAATTTTATTCCTTTTTAGATATTTTCAATTGAACATACAAAATAATTCCCACTGAGTAATGTGTCAGAAGGACTTTCCCAGCAATTTCATCTAGAATTTTTTTTAGTTTGTTTGTTTTTTTTTCTGGCACCGGTAATCGAACTCACGACCTTGCACTTGCCAGGCAGGCACTGTGCCGCTGAGCTAAATCCCCAGCCCCTCATCTAGAATATGTTAATCTAAAAAATTTACAAGCAAAATGAGTTTTCCATTTAAATACTCAGTTATGAACCTATCTTTTGAGAAGAATTAGCCTGTACTTCATTTTTTAAATCATAATCTATCATTGATGCTTTAATAGAATTAAGGTTCAGTCTTAAGATTTGAATCTAGTATGAATAAAGCCTGGAATTTCTGGCATTTTAAGAAGATGTAAAGTAATGGGTCTGAATGCATAGGCACCCAGGGGCTGTTGAGAAACCTGGCCCTGAAGATGTTCAGAGAAATATTAGAATCTCAAGGATCTGCTTAGATTTGAAAATTAATCACCTGAACCTAGAGCATGTTGCTGTTGACTGCTAGGGGCTGTCAAGCTTTAAAATAATTTTATCTTCTTCATTGCACTAATTAGTTGTAGCTCTCAGCTTCATGCAAAAATCTCTTTGAGAGTTTGCTTTGGGAGTTGTATCTTTTTTTTTTCTTTGAGTAAGAAGTGAAGTAAAAACTGGTAGCTTAAAGCAAATCCCATTTGTTTAACTCAAGATTCTGTTTTGTGGCAGTTTGTGTTGGCCAGGTGGGATATTCTGCTGATCCTCACTGGGCTTGCTTATGCATCTGCAGTCTGGGCAATGGGGACAGAGGCAGATGGCCTGGGTTCTTATCTCATAGGCTGATGTGGTGTTACAGTGTGGATCCAGAGAGGCCCACCAATGTCATGAGGTAAAGGCTTGATTACCAGTCTGTGGTGCTACTGAGAAGCAGGGGAAACATGAGGAGGTGGGGCCTCATGGAAGAGAGTGAAGTCTCTGGGCCATACCCCTGAAGGGACTTTGTAATCTGGCTTCTGCTCCCCTGTTTCCTGGTCACCATAAGGTGAATAGCTTTGCTCCACTATGTGCTCCCCACCACAATGTTGTGCCTCAGCACAGGCCCCAAATGACAGGGCCAGCTGGCCACTGATGAGAGCTCTGAAAGCATGGACCAAAACAAACCTTTGCTCTTCACACGTTGATTTAATTCAGGTATTTTGTCACAGTGGTGGAGATGTGACTAAGAGTTGGGCTTATTTACATGGTGATTCTGACTTCTAAGGATGTCTATTGAGAAGACAAGCCTGTTGGATGAAGGCTATAATGGCTATATCTAAATGTTTCCCTAAAATCTCATGGGATCATAGTTGGAAACTTTGGAGGGTGACTGGGTTATAAGGCATAGTAGCTGACTTGCTGTTGCAGGTGAGGCCTGGTCAGATGGGGTGGGTTACTGTGGGTGCGAGACTTAGAATACTGTGTCTCCTCTCTACTTCCTGTCCACCATGCCTTGACAGGAAGTAGAGAGTGTGCTATGTCTACTTCCTGTCCACTGTGCCATGACAGGAAGTAGTATCCTCCGCCATACTCCTTTGCCATGTTGTCCTGCCTTGGGGCCTGCAATTATGGACTGAATCCTCTAAAAACTGTAAGCCAAAACCCCTCTTCTAAGTTGTGGGTGTTGGGTATTATGTCTCAGTGGTGAGAAAGTGACTAAGACAAAATGCTCATCAAGTTTCTTCTTGGTCACATTTGCTAAGGTCCCATTGGCTAAGTCAAGCGGCGTGGCTGAGCCCTGATTCAGAATGAGAAGCACGCAAAGTTACATGGTGGAGGGGGCCTGGATATGAAAAAGGAAAGAATGTGTGACAGTTCTGCAGCCTGCAATAGTAACAGAGACAGGCTTAAATAGCCAGAAGTAGTTGTGGATATAGCTATAACTGTCTTTGAGAAATCATATCTTGTCTAGAAGGGTATCTTAGCATTTTGGAATGTCCTTTGGGTTCCAGGGAACTGGCTTTAGTTCTGGAGCTGCTGCTCATTTATGGCTGACACAGGAAAACTCTCCGACCCTCTTTTGGATCCCTAATTCTTCAGTTTTTAAGTTAAAGCACTATGTCTAGGACTGAGGTAATTTATGAATTCAAAGAAACACCTCTGCTTGTAATCTTTTCAAGATTTAGAAGGGAATTAAGGGCAGGGATGTGGCTCAGGTCCTAAGTTTGATTCCCAGTACCAAAAAAACAACAACAACAACAAAAAAAAAAAAACAAAAAAAAACCCAAAAAACAAAAAATGAAGAGAATTAAGCAAAAATCATGGAACTACAGAGCTCACTGAGGTCAACATCTTACTTTTGATGATGAGGAAAATAAGGTCCAGAGAGACTTCATTGAGGCCCTTCAAAAAGTTAGTGGTGAGGACGGGGACATAGCTCAGTGGTGCTGCACCTGCCTGGCAAGTGTGGGGTCCTGAGTTTGCTCCCTGGTATCCCTTCAAAAAAAGTTTGTGGTGGAATTAGGCCTAGAAACCAGGTTTCTTTTCCAGTTTATCAACCTTTTTCTATCCCAGGGTGTTTTGTCAACAGGATGTCAGGAACCTCTGTATTTCTAAGTATGTGAAGCAACTTGCTCAAAAATTAATTTATCCTACTCAAAGTTTTAGTTTTCATTCAAAAGTCTTGGTATCACATAGCCAAAGACTTTTGAGAGATAGTTGGAAATGCTTCTTGAGCATGGTCATTAGCATGGAGGTATAGCATTTGAGCTGGTTTTATTTGGATTCACTCATGCACATGGTCAGGAAGGTAACTCTAAGAACAAAATATTTGGTTATGCTAAGTCAAGATGGTGCCTACTGAGCATTTAGGAATGTACTCTTCCCTCCTTCTGAGGTTGCTGCTTTACTGTGCTGGGTCAGGCTCAGGAATGGGAGCATATGTGGGCAAAGGGAGTGAGGGAGGAAGAGCATGTGTCACTGTGTGCTGAATCTGTCACTAGGAATCTCTCTGCACAGCAGGTGAACAAGTGCTGGCTCATCAGAAGTCCTGCACCGTGGACCCCTCATTGCATCTTCCTGACTTCCTGCATATTACTCCGTGGGATGGTCTTCTTTGGTGGGAAGCTCAGCCATCTCCCCAGAGGGTCCTTTCTCTTTATCCCTTGCTGTAATCTAATTTAGCTGTAGTCTTTCAACTTTAGACATCTTCTTGAGCATCATGCACTTCGATTTGTGTCTGCTAAATTCTGGGGGGACAATGCCAAGTGTTTGTTGCATCTCATGGTGGGGGCGTGCCCTGTTATTCTCTCTCCCACAATTTATGGCAAGACATGATATAGCTCAGGGATAACACACACTCCCCAATATCCTTTCTCTCTACCATCTGCATTGGAATCCCATCTCTCTAACAACTTCAGTCCCTGTGTGAACCCTTTATCTTATCTTATGTAGCTTGACAATGGGAAATGCATTATATTAACACATTTCCAGGCTCTTGGTACTAACTTTATGGAGGTGAATGCCTCATTTCAGAACGTGGAACACTTGGCACTTATTGTATGTTTTCAGTGCTTGATGCTTGCTGAAAAAAGTGCCCAAGAAGAGTAGCTTTCGTTTCTTCTCTGGGAAAATAAAGACGTTGGACTCCTTGATCTCTGGATGATGCTGTGGACTGAACTGTGAGCTTCCCTCATTCATATGTCAAAACCCTAACTCCTCGCATGACCATGTGTTATGGTTTGTATCTGTGTGTCCCCCCAAAGCCTCCTGTGGCCATGGGGCAGGCTATTAGAGTTTGAATATGGGTGTGAGAGCTGCACCCGCCCAGGAGTGAATAGTTTGCATATGTAAGGGAGAGGAAAAGGGTGCTTGAGGACATTCCTCCTCCATTCCGCCCTGGTGTGTGCTTGTAGCTTAGCTGTGTTCTGCTGCCCTGAGCTGTAGCTCTTTGCCATGTGCCACTCTGCCTTATAATCTGCCAAGTACGGACTGAAACTTCCACGAACTGTAAGTGAAATAAACCTTTCCTTCCTTCATTTTGGGCGTTGGGTATTTTGTCTCAGCAACGAGAGAAAAGTAACCGAGACACCATGTTTGGAGATGTGGCTTTAAGGTTGGGTGAGGTCATAAATGTTGGGCCATCAGCTGACAGGATTATAAGAAGAGGAAGAGAGAGAAAACATATGTGAGAACAGTGAAAAAAGGCAGCTGTATCTCTAGAAAAGAGCTCACCCCACTCCTCCAAGGGCCTCTAGGCTTGAGGAAGCCCCTCCTTGATGTTGAGGCTGCCGGTTGACTCCCACACACCCTGTCAAACTGAGACCTCAGTCGTGGCACTCACCATGTTAATGTTCCTTCAACACCTGCTCAAGTTCCATCACCCACCTTCTCATTCCATCACATTTTGAGGCTTTGGGTGTATCATGTGCTGACTTCCTCATCCATGTCATGGAGAGTGCAGCAATTTCCTGTAAACCGTGGCTTCCTCATACTGAACTATATTTATTGTGGTGGGCAGTGAAGTTGCCAGTGTTGTTCTTGTGTGGACCACACTTTTGGGAGGCATGATGGCACCCCAGAGAGATTGCACTCATGGCTTGGGAGCTGTGGCCGCATCCCAACCCAGACAGTGCCACTTATTTGGAAGGAAGCAGCTGAGGGCCAAGAACCAAGTTGTTTTACAATCAACTTAGCTGCATAGTAAGGTCATCTGTCTCTTAGTATTTGAATCACACTGATATCCACAGTCACAGAATTTGAGAATGTGGAAAACAACAAGCTGAATTTGAGTTCAAAAGATGTCTCTTTCTTCTTTCAATTCTGAGAGCACATTTTACTGGGAGCAACCTTCGGCACTGAAAGTTTAAGCTTTTTGAACATAGGGAATGGGTCTTATCATCTGTGTATCTCTGAACCTTCCCCACTGAATCTCTAGAGGGAGAATAATCCAGATAAGATTTTAAGCATGGTATCACAGTAAGAATATAGTAAACACTAGCTGTTTTTGGTAACAGTAGGAGAAAGTAGGTCAATCCAATCAATCAGTGGATGGATGGATGATCATTGATGGATTGGTTTGTCTTCTGCAACTATTCCCTGCTGCTGTCACTCTGTGAAAAGCTATGTAAACTGTAAAACCTTCCTTTATGTTATATTAGAGTTACACTTAGAAAACTCATGAGGAACTATCATTGTTCTTTGACTTATATCATGAATTAATATTAAGTGATTTTCAATGCACTTGTATATATGTTTGTGTACACCAAAACTCAATCACATAGGACGACAAATACAGGTTGCATTGTTTGAAATTACGCTCTCAAATGATGCCAAGTAATGCCTGAGTCCTGTTTAAAAAAACTGCCAAGTCTTCTTGCATCAAAGTTCCAATTTACATATTACTTTACATATTGAGTCCCAAAGGCTTCAATTCAAAGAATGGAAAATAAAATTAAACGAATCAATTAGTGTATCTTACTGCAATTGTTTTCAAACCCAATAGTAAAGGCATTACATATAAATTACATAACAGATTTAGAAAGCAGTTCAATTTAATCACATCTTAGATTAGGAGAGACAGGAATCCAGCTCCACAGCGTGAGAAATGCCGGTCAGCCCCACGCTGGGGCTGCGGGGAGGGGAGTTCTCCGCTGCCCGGTGGGTACAGCTGGAAATGGTCCAGCTCTGCAGTGCTGATCCAAGGCCCCCTTCCCTTGAGGGGGCTTTATCTCACACAATAGAGAGTTCGTTTTGGTCTGTTGATATTTTTGGCCATTTGATTCTGATAATATTAGGATTTTAAAGTTGTTCACAGTAGCCACTAATTTTGTACAATATGCTTGAGCTGGGAAGATCCTTTAACTTCTAGCTATGAACATTTCTCCAGGCCCTCACCTGCTTTAAAAGTTCCCTGCCACCAGATCCCCTTCCTGGGACACAGCCTGTGCTTCTAGACCATGCTGTTAACTCGTTAGGTATGACTAGTGTGACTAAAGAATCAAAGGTTTCTTTCTCGTTGCATTTACATTAATTTACATTAAAATAAAAAAGATACTGAATTCAGTTTACTGGAAGACTTTTGAGTATATTGAATTAGCATGAGTATATAGATTTACTTTTCCACCTCTTAGATTTTATGAAATCTAAATATTGATCAAGTGCTTAGCATCTGCAATGAGATGTATTGTAAGTATAAAATACATACCAGATTTCTTTGTATGAATAAAATGGCGTAAAACATCTCATTAATATCTTTTGTGTAGAGTACATTCTGAAATGATAACATATTCCATTCAGCAAATTGTATTAACATTAAATGTACTTCTTTTTGCTTTTTTGATGCATCTCTGAGGAAATTTAAAATGACATCTGTGCCTCATTTTGTATTCTATTAGACAGCAGAGGTGCTAAATATTTGGCTTTTAAATTCGCATGCCACAGCTCACTAATAAGGCGGGATGTTTGAAAGAATTCGTGCTTTCCTTCTTCTCCCACCACCTCTGACAAAGATTTCTCACCTGGAGAGAGTAGAGGGGGCTGCCAGATAAACCGGAGGAAGCACTGGCTGTCCCCTTGGCTGGGCAGAGCAGGTGAGGTGTCAGCCACAGCAGTACTCTGCAGAAGGCTGGCTGTGTTCCTCACCCAGCTGAGCTCTTCCCAGCCCACGTAGGGGGCATGGTCCTCTCCACCCTAGCCCTGCTTCCTTAGTGTCCTCTCTCCATGTACTCTGGGACCCATCAGTTCTCAGAATACAGATAGACCCTGGACACCTGGGGTGGTGGTGAGCATGTGGGAAAGAAGGTGACTATGCCTTGCCAACAGTGATCAAGGCAGTGCGACTAAGGTCTGCCAAGATCGGGAGACAAGTTGGAGACAACTTTCTGCCCCTGTTGTCCAGCCTGTTTCTTCTTTTAGAGGAGTGTATGGTCTGTTGAGATAAATGTAGTAGGTTGTGCTCCTACTTCTCACACTTACTTACTGCATCACAGGGCTCTCTCTCCTCTCTCTCTCTCTCTGTCTCTCTCTGTCCCTGCCTCTGTGTCTCTATCTGTCTCTTTCTGAGACAGGGTGTCTCTGTGTACGTTAGGCTGGCCTTGAACTCACTATGTAGCCCAGGCTGGCCTTGAACTCACAGTGATCCTCCTGTCTCAGCCTCCCAAGTGCTGGGGTTACAGGTGTGGGCCACCATGCCTGTCTCAGGACAGTTTTTGCCTGAGGTTCATTATTCACACTTTGCTTCCCTGCACCCTGCTTCCCAGGTTAGGTTATGTATGCTTTGTGTGGCTTGCAAGGTGGCAGAATGTACTGCCCACAGCAGTATTTCTAGTCCCTCATCTTCTCCAGAGCTTGCAGCTCTCACTGAACAGTGGAGTCTATCTCTCACCCCTTGCAGCACAGTGGGACTTCGTCTTAGTGAGTGGAGTGTGGTGGATGGGGAGATGCTGGGTGACAGACACCAAAGTGAGGCCCCTCAAAGATGGCATGGCTCCACCTGGTACTCTTGGGCTCTTTCTTGAGATGTTCTGTGCTCTAAGAAAGTGCAAAGCAGTCCACCTTGAAGGCCACCAAGATGCCCATGTGGAGATGTACTCAGGGCCCTAGGCGACAGCCAGTGATGCCTGCCAGACACAAGTGAACGAAAGGGTCTTCAGATAATTTTAGCCCCTGGTCTGCAAGTTTTCTAGCTGGGGCTCTGTGTGTCATGGAGCAGACACAGATGTCCACCTCATGATGTCTTGTGGATCTTGAGCCACACATAAGAGATGATGGCTTTCCTATGATCTTCATGTAACATCTGCTGTGGCCACAGAGACTGAAGCACACAGCATCCTGTGTTTGCTCAGAGTGTTTGCCCACAAGACTCCACTCATTGTGACGTCAGCCTGCTTTCTCTCCCTCATAGGCCCCAAGTGTCTGTGGACACACACAGGTCACTTTCTCCAGCCCGATCTCGGTGTCTTGTATAGCAGCTATCAATACAAGGCCAAGCAGTATTTAATTCTTGCCAATGGGCAGCAGGAAAAATTGTTTTGATCCTTGAGAGAACGGGAGTTAAACTATGAGAAGATAATATCTTGTCACAGACACATTAGGGAGAATTGACCAATAGTTATCGATTTTAGCAGGACATTTGACAAGGTACCTTGTGGTATCCCTGAAAGGGCAGAATTACCATCGTTAGGAGGACTTGTGGTCATTTTAAACCTGGATCTGAGGATGGTTGGTATGAATTCATGCTAATCTCAAAGGGTGCCTCTAGGAGAATATGCCTAAAAATTTAACTTAGCTCTTGATATTTGAGTAACAACACTGAGATGCCATCTTACTCCAGAAACAATGGCCATTATCCAGAAAGTGAATAAAAACAAAAGCTGATAAGCTGGAGATTCCTCAAAAAAGTTAATCTAGAAACTGCATTTGACCCAGGTATCCTTTCTTGGTATCTTCCCCAAAGAGTAAAGATATCATATTATGAGATACATGCATGCCTACACTCGATCTGGGCCAAAAGGCCAGAAGTGATACATGCATGCCTATGTTTGTAACAGCACAACTCATGATAGCTAAATCTTGGAAGCCACCTATATGTCCATCAACAGATGAATGGATAAAGAAAATGTGGTATTTGCACACAATGGAGTACTACTTTGCCATAAATAAGGATAAACTAGAGTCATTTGTAAGAAAATGATGCACCAGAGACCATAATATTAAGCCAGAAAATGAGACACACAAGCTTAAATATCACATGTTTTCTTTTATATGAGAAACCCAAAGAACAAATAAAAAGCAACATAAATGTTAACAAGGAGTAGGGAGAGAGATCTTTCTTAAATGGGAAGGGCATCAAGAGATGGAAGGAGATGGAGGGAGGGAAGGGAAAGAAAATGAAAAAAGGAATTAAGATGTGTTATGTACATTTGCCAACTCCACACAAAGGATGGAACCATTCAGAACTGCAAAGGTGTACTAGTAAAAAATAAATAAAACAAAAATAAATTTAAACAAGTATTGCAAAGGAGACATCCATAATATGCTTATCCAACTGGGACAAGATAAGTTAGCCAAAGAAAAAGTTACTGTACTAATCAACAGAATTCTACAAGACCTGTGCAGTCTAGAATAATGGGCTCTAATAAGTCAGTGTAACAGGGACAAATGCAAAGTATACAAGTTTTATTAAAAGTATAAATTATATATGTATAGGCACTTAACATGGGTTAAAGGAGACTTAGGTGTTTAGATTGCCTACAACCTCCCTAATCAACACAGGTGAGAAGTGGCTGCTAAAAATGTTTATGCAATCTCAGTTCTATTGATTTAAATCGAGATCTTAGATGAAGGAAGATAATAGCTCCATTTCACTGGGACTGTCACCACTGGAGCTCTTCGTTTGGGTGCTAGTAGCTGATACACACTAAGTTTTCAGCATACCCTGCCCCATTCTAAGGGCTTTACATACTGTATCCTTGATGCTTTCTAGCCCCCATAGGAATCAGTATGATTATTATTCCAGTTGTATAAAATTGAACAGAGAAGCATTAAGCTGTTTTCCCCCACTGCACTCTATCTAGTGGTGGGGCTGGAGTCTAACTCTATCCAAAACTTGCTTTCTTAATTACTACCAAGTCTGGGGCACCTCATTATAGAGGCATTGGAAGCAGCAATGTGTCCAGGACAGAGAAATGGCACCCCAAAATGGCAATGGAATGTGGCTGAAGGATCTGGAAATCTTGAAGCACAGAAAAGACAAACTGTGGGGTTGTATCTGCTTTGAAAACATATGAAGGGCAGTTTTGGCTTGGAATATGGGAGAGCTATCTTATGAAACTGTTAATAAAAAGGCTGAACTACTGGGAAATAGTAGCAGAGGATGATGGATCACATTAATCAGGCTGCTGTGAGGCAGATTCTTGTGACTGGGGAGGATGGCTGAGATAGTCAGCCTTTTGTTCAAA
>NW_004955474.1:5944768-5948550 GCF_000276665.1 Chinchilla lanigera | reverse complement strand
TGCCCACATCCAAAAAAACACAGTGAACACAAATAAACAACCTAGTGATGTACCTCTGAGTCCTGGCAAACAAGCAAAATCCAAATCCAAAGTTAGCACAGGGAAGGAAATTATAAAGATCAGAGCAAGCATAAATGAAATTGAAAGTAGAGAGTATACAAAGAATCAACAAGTTAAAGACCTGGGTCTTTGAAAGAATAAACAAAATAGACAAAGTCTAAAGTAAAAAAATAAAGACAAGACCCAAATCCATGCAATTAGAAATGAAAAAGGCAAATGACCATGGACAGTGTAGAATCAAAAACATTATTAACAATTACTTCACAAACCTCTACACCAATGAATCCCAAAATTTAGAAGAAATGTATAGATTCCTAGATATGTATGAATTACCAAAACCAAACCAGGAAGATATAAAAACCCTAAATAATCCAGTAACAGGCAATGAAATTGAAGAAGTAATTTAAAAGCCTACCAATTAAGAAAAGTTCAGGTCCTGATGAATTCACTGCTGAATTCTATAAGAACTTCAAGGAGGATCTAATACCACATTCCTCAAACTCTTTAATAAAATTGAGAGGCAAGAAGTACCTCCAAAATTGTTCTCAGAAGCTAACATTATCTTGATGCCTAATCTTGCCAGACAAGGATTCAATCAAAAAAGAGAACTACAGGCCAATCTCTATAATGAACATATTGCAAAAATCCTTATCAAGATACTGGCAATAGAAGGCAACAAATCATTAAAAGATTGTACATTGTGACAGTATAGGCTTCATCCTAGGGGTACAAGGATGGTTCAACATATACAAGTCAGTAGATGTAAGCTATCACATCAACAGAAGCAAGGACAAAAATCATATGATCATCTCAATAGATGTGGGAAGAGCCTTTGACAAAATCACACATCCATTTATGATCAAAACTCTGAAAAAATAGGTAGGGAGGGACCTTATCTCCATCTGATAAAAGCCATCTATGACCAACCTATTGCCCACATCATAATGGGGGAAAACCTGAAAGCTTTCCCTCTAAAATCAGGAACAAGACAAGGATGTCCACTGTTACCACTCATGTTGAATATAATATGGTAAGTCTCCAACTTATGAATATATGAATTGTAAACTTTAACAGATATAGGACTGTTGTATAAGACTCACTTTGTTGTATTATGAAAAATATCAGACTAAAGAACAATTCTCCCAGAACAGAATTTGTTTGTAAGTCAGGGACTTACTGTCTTGAAACCTTTGGTTGGCCCATTCGGCCAAAGGAAGGAATTAGGGGGGTTAGTTCTTGGAAGGAAGGAGGCAAATTATCATTATCTGCAGATAACATCATCTTCGACTTAGAATACCCAAGAAATTCCACCAAAAGATTATTAGAATTAATAACCAAATTCAGCAACATATCAGGATACAAAACCAATACACAGAAATCAGTGGAATTCCTCTATACCAATAATGAGCTCATTGAGAAAAAATTAAGAAAATTGTCCTATATATGATAGCATCAAAAAAATTAAATACTGAAGACCATGGAGGTAAAAGACCTCTACATTTAGAACTAAAGTACTCCAAAAAAGGAGATTGATGAGGACATCAGAAAATGGAAAGATATCTCCTGTTTCTGGATAGGCAGAACTAACAGTTACCATATTTCCAAAATTATTATGCAGATTTAATACAATCTCAATGAAAATACGAACAGTAATCCTCATAGAACTTGAGAAAACAATCCTAAAATTCATATGGAACCAGAAGAAACCCAGAATAGGAAAAGAAATTCTCAGTACCAAGAGAAAGCATCATAATCTTGGATTTCAAGTTATATTTCAAAGCTACAGTGATAAAACAGTGTGACAGTGGCCAAAAAAAAGACATGTGGATCAGTGGAACAGGATAAAAGACGCAGAAATAAGCCCAGGAACATTCAGCTATTTGATGTTTGACAAAGGGGCCAAAAACACAGACTAAAGGAGACATAGTGCCTTTTAAAATGGTAGTAGGAAAATTGGGTTGTGCAAGGCCTGTGGCCACCAGCAGCACCCAAGTCTGCTTCTTTAGATGATGATTAGAAATTTGGACAAAAACTTCAGTACATATTCATGTCCTAATTAAGTATTGTGTTAAGTGCATCACTCTTTTTTTGTCTTTTTGAGACAGGGTTTCATTTTTCAGTTCAGGCTGGCTTTAAATCACTTTATAGGCCATGCTGGCCTTGAACACACTGAGATCCTCCTGCCTCAGCCTCCCAAATGCTGGGATTATAGGCGTGAGCCACCATGCCCGGTATTAGTGCATCACTTTGTATCTGCATAAAATTAAGTAAACTGAAGTAGGTCACTAAAGCAATTATAATTCACAACTGTGAATACATCTTGTTTTTGTCATTAGTAAATATGAGTGAAATTACTGCTGTCTTGCATCCAATATCTGGGTATTTATAATCATGACAATAACATACAGTATTCAGGCGAGGTAAGGGGAGATAGAAAAGTCATGGTAGAGGTCATGGATAGTCTTAGAATGAAGTTCTCCCTCGCAGATTTGAATGCAGTCCCCTAGCCCTACATTCTGGGAGAGAGTGCTGGAGCATTTCCTGGACATACGTGGGGTTGTTCCTCTCAGATAAGTTCAGCTACATAATCGTTTTGCTGTGAGAAGCATCAGAAAGCAAAAGCTGGTATACACACCCCTCTGGGACTTCTTTTGAGATATATTTAGTATATTAAGGGAAAATGAATGCATTTGCCTAATTAAGATTCACACTTTCTTTTGTATTCCTGAACTTCTTTATGTTTCACACGGGCGTGTGTACATACCTCACTGCACTTGGGCCCAGACTGCTGGGGAAGGGTGGCAATGGATGGTACAGTCTTACATTATGCACCTATTTTATGAGATTCTGTAACTAAACTGTTCATTTTTCTAGTAATTAAAAAAAATAAACATAACAACACGATTGTTTATCTGGGGCCCACAAGGTGACCCATCTTTTTGTGACCAGAATGGCAACTAAGAATGCTGTCGAAATGTTTTCTCTTGTGTTAAAAACCAAACAGTGGAGCTGGGCATGGTGGCACATGCCAAGAGGATCACTGTGAGTTCAAGGCCAGCCTGGGCTACAAAGCGAGCTCAAGGCCAGCCTAAACTGCATAGCAAGACCCTGTCTCAAAAACAAAAACAAAAACAACCCCCCCAGCACCCTCCCAACCCCAATGATTTCTCTAATATGACAGAGCCCAAATAGGAGTAATTTAAAGAGAAAAATCAAAGAGAGATAGAAGGCAATTCTGTGGAGAGGTAAATTCTGTGGAGATGGGAAGGGAAATTGGGGTAAAGGACAAGTGGAAAGAGGGAAGGATGGTAAAAATGATCAGGATGTGATATATGTATATTCAGCACCCCAAGATGGATGCAACTACTGTGGATCACAAATATACACATGATAAAAAATAAAAGAATAGAATAACAAAATGAATAGAGCACACACACACACACACACACACACACACACACACACACACACACCTCTAAACCCACTTTATAATGATAGTTGCCACTCAAACACAGTGCTGTCTATCTTGAGAACAGCCTTTCAAAGCCATCTGTCTGTGCTGTCCTTTCACAGCAATCTTGTGTATGAGCCTGGGATGCTCTTAGAGCTCGACTTGATGGCTTTGTCCAGAAATATTATTTGGACTATTTGGAAAGCAGTGAAAGGAAGCACCATAACTTTCTCCTAGAGAGTCAATACACAGCCTGTGATGGTTTAGATCT
>NW_004955474.1:5931144-5933856 GCF_000276665.1 Chinchilla lanigera | reverse complement strand
TATCTGACATACACAACTATAAAAGGAAGAAAAGTTAATTTGGCTCATGGTTTGGAGGTTTCAGTAAATGGCCATCTGGTTCCAAGGCAGAAACACCATGGTGGGAGGGCATGGTGGAGGAAAGCTGCTTACCTCATGGGAGCCAGGAAGCAGAGAGTAGAGGAAGAGCAAGACAGGAAGGGGCCTGAGATACCCTTCAAAGGCACACCCCAGTGACCAGCTTTCCTGAAGCCCATCTCCTAAAGCCCATTCAACTCAGAGTTCATGGACTGGTGAGGTCAGCAGCCTTCTGATCCTGTCAGCTCTCTAGGTCCTATCTCTGACATAGCTGACTTGGGGATTAAGCCCTCATGCATGAGATTTTGGGGGACATTTTATATTTAAACCATAACAATGGCTTAAATAGGTTCACTTCTACCTCTGAAATTTGGAGATTCTGGTGTACCCTTTTTTTTTTTTTTGCATCATTGTCCACATTCCATGGACTTGAGCTAATTTTTAATGTATTGTTTAGGAACTTGTGTCACAAAGTCTTCTTTCTGAAGTGTTGTAGGATTTTGTAGTTTTGTTTCAAGTTTTGATTAAATAATCTAAGGAAAAAAATTCCTCTTTAGGTTCTAAAACATACCCAAGGAGCATACAGAGCTGCCTTTGCAGAGATGTTATTCATAGAACTTAGTTCAGTGTCTAGAACACCACAGGCATCTGATTAATGCTAGAAAGACATTTACCTATAAACCTATAGATTTATTCCTGCAAATAATAAAATTTAATACATTAATGTAAACATTGATGTCAAAATAATACATAAATACAGTGGTACTTCAGTTCACAAACTCAGTTAGTTTTACGATTTTGGGAAAGATGGCTGTGTTTCTGTTTGTGTGAGGGAAATGGCCAGGCTGATGTTTGTCACCTGATGCAGAGTTTAGTATGGAAGCAAAATTTTGCCAAAAGTGCTTTGGTTTGGAGACAAATTGTTTGCAAACAGAAGTGTTCATGAGCTGAAGCATTACTGTGTATAATAAAAAGAATATATAATGCTAGCAATAAGTAATAATATAATAAATATTATACTTAGAAATTCATAATTAAGACTATTATAATCCCTGGGCTGCTTGGTGCTTACTGGCATGGAAATAGTCAGGGGTATTATTGTACATATGAACGGTGGTAAGGCTGGCATAAACAAATCACTGTGGATGGTCAGAGGGCAAGGAGACCATCTTCAGGGCTCCCTGATGTACCAGGCGTTGACATTTTTATTTGGGGATTGTGAGGAAGTTGAGAGAGTGCCCTTACAGGAAGAAAATTTGTGGACATTTGAGAGGTAAGAGAAGTCTTTTAACAGTTTCAGTCACATCAGTGGGATATCAGTTGTGGGTGTAACAAAGAAAACTTTCCCAGAGCATCCTGAAAAATGAAGATTAGCCAGGCAGGAGGAAGATTGTTGCTTGTGGAGACTGAGGGTTAGAACTCAAGTGTTCCTGCCACAAATCTTGTACTTATTCCTCAGTGTCAGTTAGTGTCTGCAGTTAGGGTTGAATGGTAATTCCCCAAAGATAGGTCCATGCTGTAGCTCCTGGAGTCTATGAATGTGACCTTATGGTAAAAGAGTCTCTGCAGATGTAATTAAGTTAAGCATCTTGACCTGAGACCATCCTGGATTACAGAATGGACCCTAAATCCAATGACAACACACTCATAAAAGATAGAAGACACAGGAAGAGGAGGAGGCAAAATGGCCACAAAGCCAGAGATTGGGGTGACACAGGCAAGGAGCCAAAGGATGCTGACAGCGAGCAAAGCTGGGAGAGCAAACAAGGATCCTTTCTTAGACTGGTATGCTGTATTTAACCTCGGAAGGAATTCACAGACTGAAACAAATCAAGGGATGGAAAACAATATTCCATGCAATGAGAACTAGAAAACAAACAAGAGTAGCTATCCTCTTTTCAGAAAAAGTGAGTTTGAAACCAAAACTGATCAAAAGAGACAAAGAAGGTCACTACATGTTGCTTAAGGGAACAATTCTACAGAAAGAAGTAACAACTGTGAACATATATGCACCAAAACAATGGCGGTAACTTCATAAAACAAATAGTACTAGACATACAAGAACAGATAAACATCAACATAATTGTTGTGGGGGACCTCAGTACTCCACTGTTACAAACAGATTAATTGGACAAAAAATCAACAAAGAAATATTACAGTTGAACCAACCTCAAACAAATGGATTAATAGGTATATACAGAGTATTCTACCCAACAATAGGACACATGTTTTTCTCAGTAGTACATGGAACCTTCTCCAAAGTAGACCACATAGCTGCCAATAAAGTACGCTTAAATAAAAACAAAAGAATTGAAATTAAACTGATTATATTATCAGCTTATAGTGCAATGAAATTAGAAATCAATGGTAAAAGAAACCACAGAAATTAAGCAAACATGGAAATTAAAGAATACATTCTTGAATAATATCAATGGGTCACAGAATAAATCAAAGAAGAAATAGGACATGTCCTAGGATTAAAGGATAATGCCAGTAAAATATACCAGATCCTATGGGACACAATGAAAGCAGTACTAAGAGAGAAATTTAAAGCTGTGAGTGCCCACATCCAAAAAAACACAGTGAACACAAATAAACAACCTAGTGATGTACCTCTGAGTCCTGGCAAACAAGCAAAATCCAAATCCAAAGTTA
>NW_004955474.1:5919109-5922204 GCF_000276665.1 Chinchilla lanigera | reverse complement strand
TACTAGGTTAGATTCCTAAGGATGCTGAGAAGTGCCAAGTGGCTGTTCTGGTCATCTCTTGGGTTAGGGGAAGCTACACGTTCCACTTAGGTAAAATTCTTAGGTAAAGGAGCTCCTGCAAAGGCTGGTTTGAGATGAAATGTGTAGAGCTAGAAACATTCAATACTGCTGCTCTCTGCTGAAGGTGCTTCCCATCCTGTGATTTTACTAAAAGAAAAAAAATCACCATTTGCTAACAATGATACGTTTTCTCTAGCAGATGTCAAATCAACAGCTAGTGAGCAAAAATCTTCGCAGAGAAAAAAAGGATTTGGTGTTAAAATACGGGTACCCTTTGGAAAGAAAAGCATCACTTTCAGAGAACCTGAAGGGCTCTGCGCTGCCTGGCCCTGGAGTAGCCCAGCCGCCGCCGGTCTCCTCGTCACCACTGGGTGTCGCTCCAGGCAGCCCGAGCAGCGTTCAGTCAAGGTGAAATCCTGCCAGGGAGCTTCCGCAGAACTAGCCACAGCAAAGTCACGACAGGAGAAAAGTGTCTGACTCTCTTGGTGCACACCTGCACGCTAAACGTGAGACAGGAAAAGCCCCCTGCGGAAAAGTGGCTTCAGGTGGCTTTTCTCTTGGAATGAAGCTGGAGGTTTTTGAAATTCAGCCGGGGATTTTTAGCATCTGAGGTCAAGCCATCCACCCCAGCATACTGATGTTTGGGCCTTGGTAGATGAAAACCCAACTAGATTTCTAGCGGCACAGTGTTCGTATATTTAAGGATCCGTGTGACCTCGTTGCTTTCCGGAATGGTCATGCCATTTTACAGTTGATGGGAGCTTACCCCTGCCCGTTGCTCACAGGATCAGCAGGCCACACGGTAGATAGCCCAAAGGGGGACCTGCACCCTCCTCTCTGCCTACAGCGGTTCTCAGCTTTGGCTGAACGGGAATCACTTATTCTATCTGATAACTTGTTGTGTTTGATCCTTTTTATACCTAGACC
Source organism: Chinchilla lanigera (assembly GCF_000276665.1). Taxonomy (NCBI): domain Eukaryota; kingdom Metazoa; phylum Chordata; class Mammalia; order Rodentia; family Chinchillidae; genus Chinchilla; species Chinchilla lanigera. The sequence goes on along the minus strand of NW_004955474.1, from coordinate 5,921,217 downwards.
CTGTCTCTCCATCTCTATGATCCAAGGCTAACAGTGCGCAGGGAGGCCGTGGCCCGCACTCTGGGGAGGCAGCTCCATAGGCGGATCAGTGCCAGGGGTCTGACCGTTGGGCTACCTTGGATGTGTCCTTCCAGAAGGAGAGAATACCTTGTGCACCTGGAGTATGATTCCTGTTGCACATGTATGACTGCGAGTTTTGTTTCCAACTTTTTGTTGATACAGATGATACAAAGAACATTTCATTTTGGGTTGTTAAACGTTAGACTAAAACATTCCACATGATTTAAACATGTTACAAGCATGCCTAGTATTCTGAGTGACAATGTTGATAGATTTCTAACATATGGCTTTTATATTTTTGAAGAAATCTGATCCATATTTGTCTAATTGTCTCACTGGAAAGGCGGCTCTATTTTACACTAAATGGGAAGCATTCCCCTTCATCTGCTTCCTTGTAGTACCAGCAGTATATATTTCTAGTGAACTTCAAAAAAAGACCTGTGTGCTTGGTGCAGAGACAAGGAGTATAGGAAACTGGCTTGTGTTTGGGGAGGGATGAGAAATATAATTTGAGAATTGACAGGCTTACTTCCTGCAAAGTGAGGAAAAAAATGAAATAGTCTTAAAAGTTACTCTGGGTGTTCTGTGCGGTGGTGTGGATCCCGAGGTATCTTATATTGGCAGAAATCCGCAGTCCTTCAATGTTTTATCCACAGTTCTTTGGCACCGTATGGAAATCTCCTTTTGGTCAGTCTTTTCTCTGACCCAAAGACCACGGGCAATCTGAGACTACAGGTGAAGAGAGAAGTTCTGGAAATCTTGACTCCACTCTCCGGAGTTAGAAGGAGATGAGAGATCCACAATTCAGTGACAGCAGGAGCCCTGTGCTTCCAGGTCTTCAGGTGGGTGTGTGTCTCACTTAGGAGTGCTTTTGGTGGCATGTAACGGGAAGGCTCACACTCACTGTCGTAGTGCAGTCATTCACTGTGTGAAAAGGAGACAGGAGTGATCTGGCTTCTGGCGTTGATTTGATTTTCAGTGTTATCACAGACCCCAGCTCTTCCCATCCTGCTGCCCTGCCATTCTTGGTGGGTATTTTCAACACTCTGCTTGTTGTCTCTTGGTCACAAGAAGTTTCCCGGAGTTCTAGGCTTCATGTCTGAGTCCAAAGCAAGAAAGGAGAATTGACAGCGAAGGTGATTTCCTCTTGTCTCTTTCTTTGTTAGGAGAAAGAAAAGTTCTTTAAAGATCCACTGGACTTGAACTTGTAATTGGCATTAACAATGCCACATGGTAACTCAGAGCTGTCAGGAAGACTGAGAGCATCTTGTATTTGCCACTTTCTGGTACAGGGTGAAAAAAGAAGGGGATTGGAGGGAACCATTGAACCAACAACAAAAGCATCTGCCATCAAGTTCTGAGCACATGTCCTGATGGGAATGCTGCTTTACACAGTAGGGACTTTCTGTGGTGTTTTAGGCAAAATATTAGTTTAATAAATTTATCCTAATATTGTTTTCTATGGCAAATGTATTCTGAATTTCAAACTGTTGACATAAAAATGCACCTTTGGAAGAAATTGCCTTTAAGTTGAGGACTATCTACAATATATTACTTTTTAATTTTTATTTATTCATCTACTTGTTTTTGTTGTGCTGAGAGCTGAACCCATGGCATAGCAGGCAGGGGCTGTCCTACTGAGCCACATCCCCAACTCTTGCTTTTTTTAAAGATTAAAATAAAATCACTATGCAGTTCAGGCTGGACTTGAACTCACTAAGTAGCCCAGGCAGTGTTCCTCCTACCTCAGCCTCCTGTGTGCTGGGATTACAGGCATGTGTACCACCATGCCTGGCTAAATTTTGTGCTATTAATATAAAGTATATGCGCTGATGATTTTCCATGAGCAAACAGGAATATACAGAATAACTCTCTTAGGATGAAGGCATAATAGTATGTAGGAAATGTCTTTTTAACTCCATGGTAGAGAAACATTTTTAAAATTATACATCAAGAAAATTTATTGGCCAAGGGTGGTGACACATGCTTGTAATTCCAATGCTAGGGAGGCTGAGGCAAGAGGATTGCCGCAAATTTCAGGCCAGCCT
>NW_004955474.1:5862542-5918909 GCF_000276665.1 Chinchilla lanigera | reverse complement strand
AAACAAAGAAATTTTTTTAATGAATAAAATAGATTCAGTGAATGAGTGGATTCATGGTTCTTTGAACTGATAACCAGTGAAATGGTGACAATCATTTCAACAAGCTTTACATGTATTCTTTATGCAGTTTGCTATCACAGTGTGGTAAAAAGTAAGCAAAGCACACTTGCAAGAGTAACAGAACACTTTTAAAACTTAAACGAGACCTTGATTCTCTTCTACAGTGAAGATCCTGAGGCCTAAATAAGACTCTTATAAGAAGGAGAAAAACATGGCTTGAATCAGTTTATAGTTTCAAGTGTACACATCTAGGTCTATTCTGAATGCCATTATTTCCTTCTGGGTAATTTTGGTAATGATTACCATGAATGATAAGACTTGTGCTTGAGAGAAGTTTAATTTTTATGCTTACCAGTGTGAAAACTCAGCATTTATTAGCATATTCCAGTTTTGCATAGGTGTTTTAAAACTAAAAATAGATACTTTGACTACATAGTAGTCTTTACATTTTTACCTATCATATAAAAGAAATATATATGAAAATTATTTAGTTGAGTAAGACTGACTTGAATATAATCATCTCAATGGAGTAAAGTCTTCTGTCGTTAAATATTTAGAGCTCCCCCATGAAATCCTAAGAAGTAGGTGTTTCAGGCCTCGGGCCTGTGTATGTACTCTGGTTTCTGAAAGACTGCACTCATTCGGCAAAAATACATCCAGCCTTTGCTTTGTGTCAGGCCCTGTGCTGGGCTACACGGGTATAAATTAGACTTGGTGCGTGATATCATTGTTTACTATCAGCTTGGGTCAGATTAACCCTGACTGGGAGTCAGGGGTTGCGCATAGGGTCAGGCACACAAAGGGGCCCTGAGAGCTCATGGAAGCCCCGGGGGTCAAAGACATTTTCCTGGAGGACGTTGTGTTGGGAAGAGCCATGAAGACACATGGCACTTTCTATGTGAAGGCTGCAATCTGTGACGCTGGAGTGCTGGACGAGATGGTTCTAGAACAGCAACCACGACAAGACGGGGCCTACTGTTTATCGTAGGCTCTCGCGAGAAAACATTTAATGTTGCCTCTTTGTTCCACTGATTTTCTTTGAAATGACAGTTCTTCACTCTCTTTAGATCTGGGAGAGGAGTTCTAGGCTCCTATGTGCTTTAATTTTACACACTTAGGATCCTGCCAGTTGTTTTCATCTCCAGAAATTCCCGGCACATCTTCCTGGCTCCTGGCTTTAAAAGAGAAAGCTCATGGGATCCACGCCCTGGGTCCTCAGGATGTCCCTTTCCAGTTCTGCAAACCTTCCCTGGAGAAGCTGTGGTTTTGCTCCTTGATCTTCTCAACTGCTCTCTTTCAGTCAGTGCTTAGTTTATTTCTGGTCAAGTTTTGGTTTGGGATTTTTGCAAGGAGAACAATATAATACAGGACACATATTTTATAAGATTATTTATAGGAGTCACCCGAAGAATCATATATAAGAGAGTGCAGGAAATTTTTCCACACAGTAAAGACCAAAGAATCCAGCTGAGGGCCTGGATCCCATGATAATGTCCTGCATGAGTTCAGCTGAAGACGTAGAGCCCATGACAATGTCTCATGCAGGTCTGTTTCACTGATCTATGCTGGGAAGGCCCAAAGATCAGTGGTGGAAGCTAGACAGTCTGTGCCAGCAGGATGAAGGATCTGTGCTAGCATCTGAGGGATCTACACTGGAGCCAGGAAGTGATGCTCAAAGTAAGAAGCAGAGCTCCCCCAAAAGGTACCACAGCCATCCTCCGCAACAGTGAGGTCCCGAGCTCCTCCTATGATCAGGACAGCCGAGTTACCATTAGGAAAGTCAATGTAACAAGCTTCTCCAGGAGACTGAGCAGTATACCATGTTCCCCTCCAGAGCCAGGAAACAATGCTCAAAGTGAGGACCAGAGTTCCCCCAAAGTGACCCAGAGCTATTCTCAGCAACAACAAGGCCCTGAGCTCATTGGATGATGAGAACAGCCAAGTTCATCAAGAGAGCCAGGATGACAAGCTCCTCCAAGAGAACCAACAGCTCCTTACAGCTTCTAACAGCACCCAACAGCTTCTCTCAGCTCCCATCAACCTCTAGCAGCTCCCAAGAGCCTCAACTTCTTCCTCTCCAGTTGTGCCTCTTATGCTGCCAGCAGCAGTCCCCAGGTGGGCCTCCCACACCCAGCACCATGCTGGTTCAGTTCAGCTGGGTGTTACAAGTTGACCACCAGTTATCAATCCACCACAGGTCACCTTCTAGGAGCATTAAAAAAAAAAACCCAATTCATGATAATTGGTTTCTAAAAGGGACCATATTTTTTTCTCCTCCCAAACTTTAAATATCTTAAACTTCAACTGAACAAAATAATTCTTTTTACAAAAGATGTTTTGTAACAGGTTGCCTTACTTGTATCATGGATGGGTTTAGCTTTCTTCATTCTCTTTGTGACTCAGTTTGAAACCTTTAGTGAATCCTAACATTTTGCAAGTGTGGTGGATTCCAGGACACAAATACAATATCTTGCTTAGCTCCTTCAACCACCTTACCTACTCATGTCTTGAGATGTGGAAGGAATAAAAGTCAGGAACAGACCCAGTACATCTGCCACAGTGACGACTCTCTTGATGTTTCCATCAGGAACGAAGCATTTGAGGATGTTCAGAATTTTAGAATTTAATTTCCTTAAAGTCCAAAGGGAAGAAAGATCACATTCAGTGACTCATGTTTTTAGCAATCATTAAAAGTACTAGATGCTTTTGGAAGTAAATATTAAGGCTTCAAAATAATGGTTCAACGTGAGTCACAGAGTAACCCAACCCCCAGGGATGTGATTAGCTCTTGCAAGAATATGTAAACATGACCCCAGTCTAGGAGATCACATTAAGCAGTATTTAAAGTGCTGGGTGGGAGTAGGGGTGGTTCAGGACCCTAACAAAGGAGCAGAAACCAGCACACCAGCCTCAAAATGTCAGGGGGGAAAAAAAAGAGAGGGGGAGGGTGGCATTTTGCATTTCAGGAGAGAGAAAGGAAAACATTATGGTAAATACATTAAGATGCTTATTTGACATGCAAACGTTGATAAAATCCAATAACAGCAAGCATCTTCTGAATAAGCTATGCTCAGATTATCTGACAATTCCACTAAAAGAGCCATAGGAAATTCAGTTGCCCACCGAACAGCCGTCTGAAGTGCATCTTATTTTGAATAAACCAATATCAACTCAATAAGAGTTGACGGGAAATGTCTGTCACGTGACAAACGGAAATGATTTTCCTTTCTGGAGCATGTGAGGAGCACGGAGGAAGTGGGAGCCCAACATTGCTGTTTTCAGATTCTCCAGCCTGATTGTGTGATGCCAGGCAGGGCCTGCTCTGGGGAAGGGTTTTCCTTTAGACGTCGGTTTGTCACATTCAAAGGCCACTGCTTCTCCGTCTTGTGGGGATGTGCTGCTACCACGGTCACCTCTCTGGTATGCGAAGTTCAGTAGTGTTGGAAATCCCCTGAAGGTACAGCACGGGTATCTGTGACAACTCAGTCGCCTCTCACACCCATGACAGTCCAGTACTTCTCAGAAAGTGCTTGGGTATTAGACTTACCTGTGGAGTACGTAGGGTATGAAGGCTGGATTTCACTGTAGATCAATTAGACAGTCCTAGGAGCGGAGGCTCAATGCTAGCTTTCTTAAGAATCTTACCAAGCCATATACTGGGAGATACACATATATTTCAGCTGCCGAAGACTTACAGAATCTGTTTGTGAGCAAACTGTGTGGGTAAATATTAAACAGTTCTATGCAACATGCCTGCCCAGACTGGGAAAAGACGACGTGCCAGTTACACTTCGCATCCTACGCTTCACGCACTGTTGCACAGTGTCGGCGGCAGCGCAGCCCACGGAAGCTGAGGCTGTTCATATATTATTCCGGCCGGAATCAAATATTGGGGGAAGGAGGTCTCTGTGCTCCTGAAGAGGGGGCAGCTGCGAGTGGGTCCAGGAACGCATGGAGAGAGCGGCTATTTTTCTCCAGGTGTTTGACGTGGCTGACGGGCCCTGTCTGAACTTCCTGGTCATTTGCCATTTCATTAGCTGCCAGGTTTTCAATTTCTGCCTCTTGGAAGTTACACCGCTTTGAACAAGTCCCCACAGTAATTGAATTTGCCACAGAAATAGAACATTGGAAAATTTCATTTTCTTCTTCCCTGCATGAAGGCAGCGGGCAGGCCGGGGATACACATATTCCTGCCGGGCCGCTGGGCTCCTCTTCACTGGCCTGGCTTCCCCTCCCTTCCCCCTGCGTTTGCTAAGGCAGGCCTTCGCCCACCCTGCTCCCAAAGCAGGTATACAGTCGCACAAAAAGGCCTGCTTTCAAATCATCTCCGAGTGCATCAGCCTGTCACTTTGTAATTTTCTTCTAAATGCCTTCCACAAATAATGGTTTTCAAAATGAGCATTAACAGGCTTGATTACATGAAATTGTCCTTTTAATTTACACCAGGATTCTATTGATCACACAAGTGCAGATTAAAGTGTTCAATGAAGCCCGTGATGAGGTATTAACCAGCTAAGGGTCCTCCAGGGGCCGCCAGGGAGGCCAGGAATATGCTAGAAGTGTACAGTTATTTCCCCATAATGAAGTGGCACTATGCGAAGGCATGAATCGCTGGCAGGAAGAATAGATCGGAGATGATGAGCTCTTCAAAGTCATTTCTCCCTCACTCATTCAGCCTCATGCCCAGATCCTCTTGCGATTCTTCTGCATTACTTGTCATGAAATGCCAGGATTTACTTAGCCAGCTGATGCAATTTTTATGACCTTATTGCTTTTTCACCATGGTAATAGTTTTGAATCAATTTATCAATCCAGCAGTGCCATCAGACATATTGCCCTGAAGATCAAGTCCGGGTCATTCCATCAATTCACTGCGGTTTACGAAGATAGAGAAAAAAGCCAGGCCGTGTGGGCTATCAACTTCAAATGGCTTAGTAAACATGCCTCGGCTGCTTTAACTGCTTCACTTCTGATGCTGGACCTCTGTGCTCCTGGACAGGACCACCCAGATCCGCCCGGGTGGATGTGGTAGATGCGGCCCTGAAGCCAAGAGGCCTGTGGAGAGGAACAAGCACCTCTGGAGAGCTCTCAGCCACGGCGGGCAGCAGAACTTGGAGGGCAGCTTGGTCTTGTACGGAGCATTGACCGTGGTACGCTACCCAAGTTCCAATGCCCTCGTCTCACCAGTCAGGGAACATGGTGGTTGGTGGGGGAGGGAAGAGGAGAGGCGTGTTCCTTTAGTAATAGGTTTTGCAGCAAGGTTGGGATTCCTAATCCAATCCGTCTTCTCTTTACAGGGGCCACTGGTCAGTGATAATGGTTTCAAAAGATGAAAAACCTGTAAGTCATTTTTTGCAGGATAAGGTGTCACCAAGGGCAGGGCACAGAGAGAAAACAGCACACTTATTGGAAGAGATGATCTCTTAGGAAGAGAATGACCATTTCTTGCCCCAGAGAGAGTGGGAAGGAGTGGGAGAAGTGGCATGGTACCATTGGGTTAGATTGCTGGTGTTTGCATGGATAAAACACTAGGTGTCTTTTGAGAATCCAGGGCAGTTATACATTGGATGCAAAGAATCCCGAGTTCTCATTATGGTCCTTGTACTTAGGCATTATGTCAAAATTTGAAATCCTATGCTCCAATTCTGGTGATAAAATATTTGCAAAAAAGTGACAGTGACTCTAAATGTTATTAAAAAGTGTATTGTTTGCGAAGCCTTAATAGAGATTAAATGCATACTATTGACTTTGTCCTTTTCTGGGAAGCTGCTATATTCAGCATTTAAAATGAGATTTGTCAGATCCCAAGCTTATGTCGATTCTATAAAAGTTTAATGATCTACTTCCAGGTCTAGCAGCATTTAGGATTTATTTACAGTCTTTATTATAAAATTTGTCCAAAATATACACATTCCCTTCTGAGATCAGCAGTAGAAATATAAATGTACCAAAGTGAAATATAGCAGATGGTAAAATCTGTTTGCTAGGCATAGTTTTGCCTAGGTGGTCCTGTCCAGGCTTCTGAGATCAGCAGTAGAAATATAAATGTACCAAAGTGAAATATAGCAGATGGTAAAATCTGTTTGCTAGGCATAGTTTTGCTCTTTAATCTTATTTTTTTTTCCTTTTTGCTTTTCTTCTCTGTTTAGCATACACTGAAGGAGGAAAGGAAGGCCCTTCTGTTTCTATGGGATGTTTCAAGGGAGGCTTTTGGACAGGCTGGTTACCAAAGGAAAAGGTCTTTGGTGTGTAGTCCTCAACTCCCGGGTATTTAGCAGATTTGGAGTTGGAATCAGGATAAGAAACTAGGGGCCCTGAAATCAAGGAGTGTGTGAGAAGAAAGGCTGGAGATTGTCTAAGGCAATTCTTGTATTTTACAGATGAGGAAGCAGCAATTTGTAATAACTAAATCATGGAAGCAACCCAAATGCCCATCCACTGAGGAATGGATAAAAAAGTTGTGGTATTCTTTACATAATGGAATATTACTCAGCTCTAAAGAAAGATAATCTCGAGGCTTTTATAGGAAAATGGACACAACTAGAGACCACACTCATAAGTGATATAAATCAGACCCGCATGTGCAAACAATGTATTGTCTCACTAGTGTAAAAACCTGAAGGAGTGAATAAAAACTAGGATATATGATAGACATTGTGAAAGGCAAGGAAACTGCTCAAAAGGAAAGAACAACTGGGATGAGGGAAAAGAGAAAAGAAAGAAGGGGAAATTATGTGTATGTGTATACACAGCATAGCTAACATAGTTGTACTACTGACTTTTATTGCTCTATTGAAAGGAACAGTTGATGTTTAAGTGTATGATCAGTCTTACATGTCTATATTAGTTTACCTGAGTATCCAAATTGATGATATCAATATGTAATACAAAAACCATCATTAATTTCTTATCACCTTATCTGAGATTCTCTATTGCTTGTACTTTGTGTTATTTTCTAAATATATGTGTGTTTGTTAAAAAAAAGAAGTCACGTTTAAAAGAGGAAAAAAAGGAAGCAGCAAACTTGTACTGGGAAGTTACAGTTGGTTGGTTGCATATGTTCTTCTAATTACAAAGCTCCAACCACTCAGAATTCTCTGCAACTCAGCCTCTGTGCTGTAGAAGCATCAGCATCATGCCTCAAAATTCCTTGACTTCCTCAAGTTCAGTACTGGTTAGATTCACTTCCACACTTCAGACACAGAGCCTTATCACTTAGCACCTGTTAAACTGGCTGTCGAATGTTAAAGTGTCCCAAGAGCGGAGCTGCCTGCGAGAAAGTCTCCTACATTTAATATGAGATTCTTCTGTGAGGCTGTGGAGGCTCAGTAGTCTGCATTTTAAATAAGCACCCTGGCTGATTCCAATGCATGAGTTCCAGGGTTATCATGGCTTGAAGTTCTGCCCTTACCACTTAGTTCCTTGCATGGTCTAGGCCAAGTGACCAGCTGTGGTTAAGCTGTGATTACATCTGTACCGTGGGTCTAAGTAACTGACTCATAGGATTGGCAATCTGTGAATTTCATGAAGACTGCTCAGAAGGCATTTCCTTAAGGCTCTGTGCCCGCAGTTTAGGTTAACACACGCACACAAAAGGTGGGCTAATGAAAATCTTAATAGCCATATGTAAAATTATCAAATAACCTAAAAGCAATGAGGTTTTTCAGTAAGTAAGTATTCCTTTATGGAGTAAAGTGATTCACAGATTATTATAAAACAACCACTTTCTCTTCCTCAGTGGCTCAGTGACTTTTTCATATATAAGAACTTTAATAAATGACACATTTATGGGCTAGTGGGGTCCCAGTGGAGGGCTGGAATTGGGGTGCCTAATCTACTGGTTCAGTGACAAGTTATCCCTTTTCTTCCAACCCCTGCTGTTTACTGTTTGAAGCATTCTTCAAGTCCACATTCTCACTGGGCCCCAATCCTCTTCCTTCTTCTCGACAATCCACAGAAAGCATCCCTTTCATCCCTCCCAGAGTTTCTTGGCTGCCTGATATTTGTGCAGTGCAGTGATAGGTGCACAGTATCCACTGATCATGAGCAGCACTCAGCACCCCTGCAGGCATTTGGATGAGATGGAGATCACTGTGGGTATAACGGTTAAGGGAAATCCTGTGGGAGGTGGTGAGGACTAAGCCGATTCCTGAGGCTTCCAAGCAGGAGAACCAGGATCTGGCCCTCTGTTCAGACAGCTAGGCTTGGGTACAGGGCATGCAATGAAGGTGTTAGAGTTGGTCAGAAAATGTCCTGCTGAACTGGAGGTAAAAAAGAGTTATTATTAGAAAATAACATTCTCTATAAAATAAGCAAAACCTTGAAGCCATAAGCATAGGCAAGGACTTCATGAAGAGAGTTGCAGTTGTATAAGAAACAGCATCAAGAATCAACAAATGGGATTATATCAATTAAAAAGCTTCTGTACAGCACAGGAAACAAACAATGAAGAGACAAATTACAGAATGGGAATTTTTTTTTTTTTTGCCATTTACACCTCAGACAGAGGACTAATATCTAGAATATACAAAGAACAAAAAAATTAGGCTCTCCTTCAAATGAAAGACCATTGAAAAATGAGCAAGTGAAATGAATAGGCATTTCTCAGAAGTATGAATGGTCAATAAATCCATGAAAAAAGTGTTCAGCAGTGCTGGTGATTACAGAAATGCAAATTAAAACAACACTTCGATTCCATCTTACTCCAAAATGAATGCTTATCATCAAGAAATCAACAGCTGCTGGAGGGGCTGTGTGTTGGGGTTGAAAGAACCTTTTTACACTGTTGGTGGCATTGTAAACTAGTACAGCCACTGTGGAAATCAATATGGAGCTTCCTTGAAAACTAAAACTAGAAATTCCATTTGACCCAGATATTCCCCTTCTAGGTATCTTCCCCGAAGAGTTAAAAATATCATATTATAGTGATTCATACACACCCATGTTTATAGCAGCATAACTCATAATAGTTAAATCTTGGAAGTAGCCTATATGTCTGTTAACACATGAATGGAAAACAATGTGGTATTTATGCACAACCTAGCCCTATTCTGGCATAAAGAAGGATACATTTGAGTCACTTGTAGGAGAATGGATGCGACTTGAGACCATAATGCTAAGTGAGTAAGTCAGACACACAAGTTTAAATATTGCACAGTTCCTCTCGTATGTGAAACTCAAAGTATAAGTTAAGGTGCCAAATAAAAGATAGGTAATAGGAAGTAGGGAGATAGGTCATTTTCAAATGGGAAGGGGATCAAGAGATGGAGGGTTGGGGGAGGAAGGAAGGAAAGCTGTGCACAAAGAATAAAGATGTGTACATGTACCAACTCCCCATGGTCAGTGTAATCATTACATATTGCAACAAACGTGTACTAATAAAAAATAGTGTTTTCTGAGGGAATGGCTATCAAACTGTGTTCAGTGAAATTCTTGGGTAACTCCTAAGCACTTCAGATATTCTGAATGGAATTTTATTTAAAATCTTTTGAATCATTAAAAAACCTGTAACAGAAAGTAAACACTTACATGTGTTAATTGCCACACTGCACTATGGTAAATATCACTTCTGTGACACAGTTTACTAATTTAATTCAGGTGGGGAATAGAACTCATAGTATTATTTTGTCTGCATTCTGAAAGCCATATGAGTTTGCTGAGAAAGCTAATACAAAATTTATGCCCTTTAGAACTTCATATCAGTGGGAATCAGGACTTTTTTCAATGAAGTGTAACAAATAAATTTAGATGCTGACTTTGATAAGCCCACAGCTGTCACTTGGCTCCTCCAATTTGAAGTTTTTGCAAATTTTTTGTATTGATCTACTTGGAACTTTCTATTTTATAGAGTGTGTTTTGGGTGGGAGCCATCTATGAAAGAGCAAAATGAAATTCTGCTGCTAAAAAAAATGCTAAAGGCCAGAGTCCAAGGTCACATAATCTCTACCTACCAAATGGAGCTGGGTTTATGGACTATTTTAAAAGTTGATTTGCACGGAACTTTTGAGCAGTCAAATTGCACGTTGGTAGCTGGAAAGATTTGACAGTGGTTTAGATTGGATTTAAAGGAAATAAAATAGAGCCACAGAATATATGTTGAAGACAGATAATTGTTTAGCACAGCTGCAGGAAGGTTAAAGATCTGGATAAGAACAGTAGTAATAAAATAAAGAAGAGGAAAAGTGAAGAATTATTACAAAATAGTAACTGAAAATTTATGGTGTTGACAGAAATATTGAGAGACTGAAGAAGAAAGGATGGGAAGTGAGAGATGCCCGGATTTTGGAAAGGAGTTTTAGAACAGGACTAGAGAACTGAGAAGAGTGAGGTTTGAGAAGACAAAGGCTTCAGTCTCATACTCATCAGTCTTCTGTTGCTATAACAAAATATTCAAAATGAGGCACTTTGGAAGAAAGGAGGTTTATTTACCTCTCAATTTCGAATGCCCAAGATTGAGTGGTCTCATCCTGTTGGCCTCTGGTGAGGCCTGCTTGGCTGTGTCACAACATGGCTGGTGACCTCTTGGCAGGGGCCTGTGTGAGAGGAGAGGTCACATGGTGAGAGAGGAAGGCAGAGGCTGGGAAGCACGGATCTCACTATCTTATATCAGCACACCCTTGAGGATATGAAGTCATTGTGAGAGCAGCTTTACTTCCTCCCAAGGGCAGTGCACCAAGGACCTCACCACCTCCCACTGGGCCCACCTTTTAGTACTGCCACACAAGGGACCAAGCTTCTAACCCATGAACCACTGAGTGACATGCTCAAACCATATTCAATGCATAGCCCTCTTGTTTATTTTATTACTAAATGTCACATCTTCAAGGGATGAGTCCAAGTGGAGTTGCTCCCTAGGCAGATTTGGACATATGAAGGAGCTTTAGAAAGTGAGGTTTAAAGCAGTGAAGGCATATGGATCTTTGAAAGGCAGTGACACGAAGACTGGGCTTTAGAGGACACACACTGAAGAGAAACTGGTCACTGTGGCAGCTATAAGAGTGGCCAGAGAAGAAAGAAGAGAGTCAGAAATGAGAAAAAAGGTTGAGCAGGAGTCTAGTTAGTGGAGGGGCATTTGATGTGTCTTCTCATACACTACAAGTCTGTGGGTCTGTTCACAGGTTGATTGACAAAAATTGAACATTTCTCTTCTTCCTCTGATCAGTTGTTGCCGCTTCTCACATCCCTTTGTTGACCTTCGCCTCACAGGGTAAGAAAGTAATCTAGAGAAGACTGAGACAGTACTGATTTTTATATGACATTAGGACAATTTACTGGCAGCTAGATGCTCCTGGTACCATAAACCAGGCAATACACATCTCCAAGCCAGCTCCTAGGTTTCCATAGACTGTTCTATTCTCCATTTTTCACACTTTCAGCCCTGGCTTCCATTATTTGAATTCACTCCCTAAAATCAGCAGTGTTAGTAGGAAATACAAAGCAGAGGAAGCCTGAAAACTTAACCATAGCCTCTGTATTATTTTACCTCAGTTTTTCCATGAATTATCACATCTCCTTCCCTTTCAACTTGACACCTAAACATATCTCCTCAATCTGTAACTAATCTTTAAATACAGGTACTTCAGTTTATGAACTTAATTCTTTCCATGATTATGGTTGCAAACCAAAGTGTTCATGAACTGAATCAAATCTCCCTATAAGGTCAATATTAAACCTAACCATTGACTTTGATTTGGTTTGCAACCAATTTGGTTTGTGACAGAATTATGGAAAGAATTGCTTCCATGAACCAAATGTACCACTGTAGACACAACAGTAAACATGTACCACTGTAGACACAACAGTAAACATGATACAAAAGTATCTTGCATATCATTTAAACACAATAATCCCTTTCCCAAAGTCTCAACAGTCTCAGCACTGCTAAAAAGTCAGAGTCCATGTCTCCTCTGAGACTCAAGGCAAACTCTTAGTTGTGAACCCCTGTAACTTTGTTTAGGTTATATGTAACATATATAAACAAGTTGCATATCCCCAAACTACAATGTGACAGGGTAAACATTCCCATTTCAAAAGGGAGGAATATAGAGATATAAATGAGTTGAATGAAGGCAAGGCTGAAATCAAGTGGGGTAAACATTAAATCCTATAGCTCCATGTCCAGCATCCAGGGTACATGCTGGTGAGAGGACTTGAGCAGCCCCACTCCTATGGCTTTGTGGGTTGAAACCCACATGGCCTCTCTCTTGGGTTACCTCTGCTCATGGTCTGGAACTTTCCTCAGCAGATGTTTCGTGTTCCTGGTATCTTCAACTTCTTGGGGTTTCCACTGCATGTATGGCTTAATTCTCAGTGGTTCACGCATTTCTCTCACAAAGGATTCTTGCCTTTTCTCCCAGGATTTCTTTTGAAATGTGGGTAGACACTTTCATGACCCTACAACTCTTGCATTGTGCATGCCAGTAAAACCAGTGTCAGGTAGATGATACCAATATCTGTCTTCAATGCAACCAGTAGCCAGGCCCCTTTGGACCATGGATGCAGCAGACTCTGAGTGCCTGGATGGCTGAACATAGCAGAATAAATCCTGGTGAACTACTGCATAGTCCCTTTTTGAGCAGGGGTTTCAGTGAATCTCTTTTCAAATAACATGTTGACACTGTTGTAACTTGGAGCCTGCAGTGGGTGGTGTCTTACTGATTTTGAAGATGCTTTCAAGCATCGTTCCTTTTGTCCTCATACAAAGTACTTGGTTTCTTTTTAACGATGCTATTCTCTTCAGCAGCCATATTTCTTTTGGTCCCAACTTTACACATGATTCTTTTAGGGCCAGTATTTAAGTAATTTTTCTACTCTCCTCCCTCTGATTCTCACTGTAAATTTGGCTAAAAGCAGCCACCAGTACCTATTCAATAGTCTCAACATTGGGTTTCCTTGAAATGTCCTCTGCCAGATCAGTTAGTCCACCATCCTTAAACTTAGCCTCTTACAATGTGTATGGACACAACGTGTAGTCGAATGCTTTGCCACAGTGTAACACACATGGGCTTTAGTCCAACCACCATTGAAGTCCTTGTTCCCAACTGAAATCTCATAAGCCTAGGCTTATTCGTTGCATCCCTATTAGTATTCTGGTCTTTTGTGCCCCAACCAGAATCATCCATAAGGTTTTGCTTATAGCATTTTAGACTTTCTCTAATCTGCAATTCCAAACTCCTCCTGCAAACTAGTTCTAAAGGCTTCTGAACTATGTGATCAGGTACAGTCACAACAATAACTCCACTTCTGTGGTACAAATTTTCTTTATTAATCAGGACCAAGTACCTGACACCTAGAACTTAAAAGGAAATAATTTGTTTGGTTCATGGCTTCAGAGGTCTCAGTCAATGGTCATCTGGCTCTAAGGCAGGAATATGCTGGTAGAAGGGTGTGACAGGGGAAAATGGCTTAGTTCATGACAGCTGAGAAGGTGAGGAGGGGAAAAGCACCAGAGATAAAGAGTGTGGGGACCATGTACAGCATCCATATATAGTCACCTCCATGACACACCCAGATACATGTAGAAGTGTGCTTTACCAAACCTCTAGGTGACTCCCAAGTCCATCAAATTGACAGTTAAGCTTAACCATCATAGTCCCATTTGTGGAGTGATTTTAGGTTTACTGTGGTGCTCATGTCATGTTTTGTTTTCCTTTTGATATTCTTATATGTCCATGAATTCCTGTTTTATTATTTAAATCTTCACCTCTATTCATCTTCATTGCACATTACTCAGTTAAATGAATAACAAAATCTCTAAACTATACATACCTTACAAAATGTACAAAAGAATGAAGATGGTTAAGAGATACAGAATGACTCTGAGAAATGAGTAAAAGACAGGCCAAGATAGGCTTGGAGAATCTGACGTCTCCTGAATCAAAGACCCTGTGGCTTAATTTGTTTTGAGAATTGTCCTGTTCTAAACCTCTCAAATAACATGACCCCTGCCCTGGATGGCTACTGGCTCAATACTAGGTGTCTGGAATTCACGGGATGGACATGCACATTGATAGGAACATCTGCCACAGGCTTTCAACAGTACAGTGTATACAGGGAGCCTCATAGAAACATACATGTACAGAAGAAACTCTGAAGTTAGAGAGGTCTAAAAATAGCAACATCATCAGCTGACATTTAGGGAGGGCAGTGATTCCTTAGTATCCTTGAGAGATTGGTTCTAGGACCTCCTGCAGATACCAAGATCTGACAATGCTCAAGTCCATTATATAAAATAAAATTTGCATACTAACCATGCATATCCTCTCATATCCTCTAAATTGTCTTGGATTCCTTATAACACCCACCACCGTGTAAATTCTATGGAAATAGTGGATATTGTACATGTTGTTTAGGATTAATAACAATAAAAACGTGTTCAGTATCAGTGCAATTTTTCTCAAGTATTTTTGACCTGCAGTTGGTTGAATTTGTGGCTACAGGACTCAAGGATACAGAGAGTGGATTGCACTTACTGTGTGCCAGGTATGAGGTAAGCTTTTTATAGAAATGTTTTTGCAGGCTAGTTGTTAGTCCCATTTTGCAGGTAGGAAAGCTAAAACCTCTAGAGTTAATTATCATATTCAAATTAGACAGCAGTAAGTAGGCAGAGGCAGTACTTCAGTTCATTTCTGCCTGATTTCAAAGTCCATAACCTTAACTGCTCTGCTGAAAAACATCCAAAGGGAAGTAGGAAAGCACAAAAAGCATTTGTTGATGACATTTCAAAAGACCATAAAACTGGTTGCTTGTTGTTACCCAATTTCAACCAGGCACGAGACACTGGCTTACCTAGAAAGCTTACATCTACAAAGAGTAGAATCTTTCTTGGATTAGTATGCCTTTTCACTGTGGTGAACTCAAATGTAATAGATTTTCCAATCACAGAACTTACAATTCGGCTGGAGGATATGAATGGTCCTTCTTGGACTACAAGCTCAACAGCTGTTCACATTTACACAGTAGGTTAAAATTTATATTTAAAAAATAGAGGCTCATAAAGAAGGAATATGGAACAAAAACAACTGCAAAAAAGGGATAATTGTATTCATGAAAAATGAACTGTTGAATGATACATTATTTTTTTTAAGGAAGACGTGTTGCTGCATTAAAAATGGTTTCTCTAATTAATTCTGCCTAACATTAAAAGAATAAAGTCACCATACCAAAAATTGTTGAATAAAGCAAAAATGTGTGAAAGATATACTCTCTGATGTTACTTATAACGAAGAAGGGTTATGTACTGGTCAATATACCACCATTATTTCTGAGTTAAAGGTACCATGGCTAAAAATAGACAATGGTTATAACAACCTAATGTGATTGCCCCATAAAATTTACTTTGTTGGAGGGAAATTATCCATTCATAAGCCAAAGTTGTTTCAAGACAGTAAATGAAGTCACTTCAACAAGGGATTTCTAGCTAGAGGCAAAGGCCACCCTCAGAATGAGATTATGCACCTCAATTTTACCTATAAACAAATTGATATATGTGTATTGCTTCAGGGCTTACAGGTAGGAAAGACACCTAGTATTGAGCCAGTAACTCTAGAGGTTTTAGTTTTCCTACCTGCAAAGGACATACACATATATTCTGGGTCTAACAAGCACCTTCTTTGTCAGATGAAAAAATTAAGGTAGCCAAAGGCAGAGGAGGGTAACAATTCAGATTTTCTGCCACCAAATCTATTTAACCTTTGTTTCTTTGTGGGACTGTGTAGGGGCCATTTTGAATGAAGTGTAGGGTTAGGCACATTGTGTATGTTCTACATGGGGATAGGTTGGAGGGTCGGCAAAAACCAATGCACCACTCACCAGTTCATTTTTTATGAGTACCATTATCCTCTTTTGTAGTTGTCATTGTTCCATATTCTTTCTTTATGAGCCATTATTTTTTAAATACAGATTTTCACGTACTTGTGTAAATGTATAGGCAAGGGACACTAGCCATGTTCTTTGGAGTTAAGAAAGGATAGTGACATATGGATGTTCAAGGGAAGTAAAAAAATTCATGTCCTCATGCAATGATGGTTGTAAAAGAATTTCTAGAAATTTCTTTAGAGGAAGACAGTGGGACTGCTTGTCAGAGCCTGATGGTTCACTGGTCACCGGGGCATTGGAAGGATGTGTGGCCCGTTTCATGTTCTTGGGACATGGATGCCCCTCAGAGGGTTACTAAGCATTCCTTTTGATCACAAAAATGCTCTTCCTGAAAAAATTCTGGTACATTAGTTATTTCTATTTTATTCTTTCTCCACAAACGTCTTTGATACCCCTGGAATAATTTAATGTTCCTTGTAGATTGTTACCTTGGACAGTTGCCACATTAGTCTAGCTTTCAGTCTGGATTTGATGCAAAATTTTCTTTTTGTTGTTCTCAAAATGATTAGCCAAGAAGTGTTTATTTATGCATGTTATAGACATGCATATATACCCCTTACTTAGGGATACAGAAGACATTCTTATCTCAAGGATTTATAATTCAGAGAAGACAAAACTAATGTATAAGAAACTATCAGATGATATTTAAGTAGTGAACTGTACACATACTGAGCTCAATGTCTTGATAGACTGGAGAATAGCTAGAAACTTGTGCGGAACTCAGGGTGGGAAAGAGGAGGGAAGAATATTCCATGTAAGGGGAATATGAAGCAGATTCTGTGAGTTGGAATGAACATTGTACACACACAGGACAGCGAAGAGCTGGTTTGGAAGATGGGTATTCTGGAGAGTGGGAAATAAAGAACAACTAGGTCATAATCAAACCTGAATCCCAAGAAGCGGAATTTGACCGGATAGGAGAGAGATTCACTGTCACAGATGACTTGATGAGGGAGTGGAAGTACTTTGGGTAGTGGGCCTGGCGTGGCATTTTTAATGGCCATTTATGACTGGGAATGGCATGGGAATGCCTGGGGCTTGCAGTGGGCTGTGGAGGGAAGTGCTCTTCAGGGCAAGGGGTGGCTCAGCAGGATGGCTGCCGCAGTATGCAGGTAGCAGATCTAGTGAAGGTAGGAAAGGAGAGGGGAAGACCAATCTAACAGGTTGTCAAAGGCAAATAGGACAGGAGGATACAACTGTAAAGAAGATAAAGAGGGAGGGAAGGAAGGAGGGGAGAAGGGAAGGAGGGAGAGGGAGAAATAGCAGAAAATAGCAGTGCTAAGACTAGTGGAGGATCTAATCTTAATCACTATTACATTTTATGCTGAGTTTTAGAAAACACGTAACACAGGGTCTTCTGTGAATGCCTTCTTCTCTAAAAAGCCTTTGTAACACTTTACTTAATCAAGTCCTTAACAGAATGATTGATTAAAAAACCCTCCTACTTCAAGTCCTCATTGTTCTTTTAGTATGACTCTATTATAAAATATAAGATCAAGAGTTTGTCTTCTTTTGTAATGTCCAGAGCTTATCATGGCACATAGTGTGTAGTAAGCATTTAACAAGGGCTTGCGAGTGAATGGCGGGGGTAGGGACGTACGGTTTCACTCTTAGAGGGAGGAACTCCTCATGAACATCTATAGGACCAAAAAACACAGCTGCAGGCAACCTGCAGAAATCGTTTGTCTGGTTCAAATACTGCTAACTGCAGGGGAGAAAATGTAGGGCAACATTTTGTAACATTCTTGAAAAATGGTAATTCAGACTCCGTTCAGATACTCCAGGGAGGAGGCAACCTCTGAAATTTTTATTACAGAACAAAGTTGTCACAAACCTTGTTAACTTCTTCCTATGTGGAACTCTGAGATTCCTTATTTGCTCCACTCCTGGCCATTAGAAATGGCAAATGGGCGAATTCCTTTTATTTATTTAAACGTATTTATTTTGACTCTGACACCCGTGCTTTCCTCTCTTACATGCAATATTCTTCATTCTTGCAATTCTTCTTCATGCTTACTGGCTTTGAACTTCCAATCACCCTGTTTGTAAATTCTGTGCAAATTATAACTTCTTTTAAAGGTGGCAGCATTAAAATATTACTTCTGGTCTGATTTTTGGAAGGAAAAAAAAATCAACACAACCATAAACTGTTTTTATGAACACATTGCTTTTCTTAATGCATCCAACTGCTTTGTTAACGTCTTTTTGGTTAACTCATATTGAACTTACAGTCAATAAAACTTCCAACTCTTTCTCACGTGCAAAGGTTTGTACAATTGTTTTTCAATATTAGACTGCATGTAGTTAATTCTGCTTATTAATTTAGTGAGGAATAGTGATTTTGGATCTTAAGTTTTATCATTCAACATCATACGTATTTCCTGTCACTCCTGGCTTCATACCTTTGAAAAGTGACACATATGATGTATACAACCCTATTCAAGTTGTTGATGAGAATAATAAACGTGACAGCACACAGCACTGAGACACATTTTTGTTTTGTTTACTATCCCATCTCTGATACCAATCACAATGCTTGGTAAATATTGGACTTTTATTCCTACATCTGGTAATCTGAGCAACTTCATTGATGATAATAATATGTAATATAAAAACCACTGTTAACTTCCTACCTCCTTGTTTTGAAATTTTGTATCATTTGTATTGTTTATGTGTTGTTTTGTTTTTGTCTTGGTTGTTATTTTGTTTTCTTTTCTCTTTAAAATAAAATAAAAAATTGGATTTTTAATAAATACTTTTGAATAAATGGATGAATGTATAAGCAGATGAATAGCAGGAACTTCCATCCCCAACACAATCAACTAATCAGCACTTTTAGGACACTATCATTTTATCAGTTATAAACTATATGCACAATTAATAGACAATATTTCTTAATATTTCTTGCAAATATAGCATGAAATGCTTTACCTACTGCACTTTTTTTTTTTTTTGGTCTTTTTGAGACAGGGTTTCACTATGCAGTTCAGGCTGGCCTTGAGCTCATTTTGTAGCTGAGGCT
Source organism: Chinchilla lanigera (assembly GCF_000276665.1). NCBI lineage: Eukaryota > Metazoa > Chordata > Mammalia > Rodentia > Chinchillidae > Chinchilla > Chinchilla lanigera. The sequence continues at coordinate 5,899,951 of NW_004955474.1, read as the reverse complement.
GGCCTCGAACTTCCAGCTATCCTCCTGCCTCAGCCTCCCAAGTGCTGGGATTACAGGTGTATGCCACCACACCTGGCTCCTAATGCACTAGTTTAACAAAAAATTTTTTTGGTAATAAATGTTCCAAGAAACACTGGTTTCAGGAAATACACAAAAAGAGGGAGTATTGGGTGAAAAGTATTTTTTTTAAGATCAACAAAACACCTCCAAATGTTTTATTAGAATCACAAGACAAACATACCTTCTTCTAAACGCATTGACTGTCCCCCACCCGCAGCACACAGAGGAGGTACACACAGTTTTTCAAGATCCCAAAGCTTGTTGTGTGGATTTGGATGCTTCTGTCTGCTCCAACATTACCTATGGACAATTGTTTCCCTTTTCTATCTTTTTATCCCAGTGTTTGTTAGGGGTTGTTAGGGAAGTCTCTGGATGTTCCCTCTTCTCCACAGTTCCCTAATCTTATCAGAACTTTCAAAGTGGAAAGTGCAATCTGCCAGACATTGTCCTGGTGTTTCAGTGGTCAAGCAGGTAGCTCCCATTGGGTTCTGACATTGGTGTGTGTTCCCAGAGGTTTAAAACTACATCAGTGCCTCTTTCTTTAGGTAATATCCATTTACTGGGCAAGTCACTAAGACTTTGAAGTCTACATTATTCTTTTTTTTTTTTTTAATTTACTTTAAAACTAAAAGAAGGAAAACATATTAACAAACAGACATCCATTTACAAACTAGCATAAGAACAATACAAACAATACAGAGTAACAAACAAAGTGGTAGGAAATTAACAATGGTTGTTGTACTACCTATTGATATCTTCAAAATGATTTCTCAGGAAAACAAATAGAGACATGCAAGATTGATCAAATAAGTAACCATTAACTGTTCCTTTCAGAAAAGCAATAGAAGTCAGTAGTATATCTATGTTAGCTATCCTGTATATACATACATACAATATTTCCCCTTTTTCTTGGGTGACAAGTATTGTGGAGACTGCACATTAAATTTTCTGAAGAGCTGCAACACACATTATCTTGTTAAAGACTTCAAGAAAACCCAATAAATAACAAAGTTTAACTTTGTTGAAGTCAAAACCTCAACTTGTTTAACGTGCATCTTCTTTTGTTCTTCCAGTCGTTATTAGTACCTATAGAGTAGTACTGCGTGGAATAGATTTTGGAAGACTCTAATGTGTAAACTCTTCCCGACTAAAATGAAAATGGTGTTTGGCTGGAATAGTTTGCTATTCATAAATTCGCGTTGACACTCCACAATCATTGCTTTCCTCCTTTTGTGTTCCTAAATTGCTGTCTCAAACAAGTAGAATAATGTGTTTCAAAATTTGGCTAGGGCTGGGGATGCGGCCATGGTATAGTGTTTGCCTAGCATGTACAGGGCCACTGGGCTTGATCCCCAGCACCAAACACACACACACACACACACACACACACACACGCACACATGCACACACACACGCGCGCGCATGCACACACTCACGCATATTGAGTGGAAGCCCATAGACTTGAAGTCTCAGCTATAGCTCTGCATCAGAATGACCCACAAGTGTTTTAAAAAATTTTGGATGTTTGCAAATTCATCCTTAAAGTTCACAGTTGGATAGAGGTAGGTGGGGCCAGAGGTACACAGAGCTGTTGAATTCTGCACTTTGGTTCCATTGCCCTTTCCTTGGTGAAAGTGGAGATTCCACTCTTCCCTCATCACCCAACACTGCTTTCTTTTCCCACACAGCTCCTCAGAGACCTCTAGCAAACGCTGGTGGAAGCCTGAACACATTTAGAATGAGACCCTGCTGTCCCTTCCATTTTGGTCTTTGATTCTCCCATCTCAATGTTTGTTCTACCCTCTTCAGTCAATTCTTCTCCTTGACTGAGGAGATAAAAGCAAAATAAAAATGGAACAACTCTGCTTTCTCTTTGTTATGTGTCAATATTACCATGTTGATCCTGAGAATCATAACTAAACTAAACAGCCCCTTCATTTGTCACATTCTTTGCAATCCTCAGTACGTTCTGAGCTTTAGCATCCTTGAGTTATGACACACTCTTCTCAAATATTCCCATGTGTCTAACCTCCCCTCATTTTATCTATGTACACAGATGCAATGCTTTTCAAAATGAAATTTTATACTAGTGTCATGAAAGAAGCATAAAAATATTTTATGTGCCTAATTAACACCCCCAGAAAGTATTTGTTGAGAACTCTTTGCTTATCCACCTATTATTGTGGGATCACATTCCGTGGCTTCCGCAGAACGAACAGAAGAAAGAAACTAGAAAAAGAGAATGAATCATAGAGACAGTGGACATCTACAGCTCACTAATCTGTTTTCTTGCCTGCCTCCCTCACTGGAACATTTGGGCTTGGGTCTCTTCCATTGTTGTATCCCGAAGTCCCCGAAGTGCTTAATACTATACTCATTAAGTACGTGTTGAATGAATGGAAGATGAAAAGATGGCCGCTCCTTCTCCATCTTTTTCTCTGATGAAATATGGCTCTGGGTGTATCAGCAGGCTGGAGCCAGGAAATCTGCGGGAGAAAAAACTCTCCTTAAGCATCCTCAGCAAAAATGCAAACGGATGTTCTCAGTGCTTTAGCTGCAGATAATGTGAGGGGCAGGAAGTATATTGCACTTATTTATTTATTTATTTTAGCTCCCAGCTGGAGCTGGCAGTGCAAAGACTTTCAGAAAATAATTTTGCTATTTGTAAACTGAAGGAATGTGACACGCAAGCAAAGGAGGGAGAATAAATGTGGAATTATACAGCATGGTTTTATAGTCACTTTTGGAGAAATAACTACACTGTGAAAAGGATGATGATCCATAAGGGAATACAACTATTAATCTTTTTCCTCACAAGATAATTCAGGTCCAGAACTATTCCATACATTAAATTGCAAAATGTGCTCACCACAGCTCTTTGAGTTTTGTGTTTAGTTTATGTGAGTTTTCGCTCTGGCTTATTCATGAACTCAGGAGGTGTCGTTACCTTTTATAAGGGATCGCGGCTTGATTATGTTACCAGAAATAAACTAAATTTGTGTTTAGTTTGGAATAAAAATACACAGTACTTTCCTAAATGGACATATTAGTAGTATTAATATAAAACATGAGATCTTGAGAATTATTATTTATAAAATAGGCACTTACACTCCATTTGGTTTACTACTAATCCGGGGACCTGAGTATTTTTGTGATTTATCTTAAGCCCAACGCATTCTAAATTCTATGAACAGACACAGACTGATTGCGTCTATCTGGGCCCCTGGCAGGGTGGCAAGGTGCTCACCATCTGCAGTGTCAGGATCATGGGCTCAGCACCTCTAGAGCTGGGCCCCTGCCCCACCTCCCTCCGTGCTTCCAGCTTCCAGCCCAAGGAGTAGTGCACAAGAAAGGCTTGTTTACTGAAGGGATTGAGGCTCTTCAGGGTTTGTGTACCATAGTGGGCTCTTGCTGGGATCATCTCAGGATCTCATATCTAGGGCCACTCTTGACCCCCGGAGTGGAGCGAAACACAGGTTATGTTTCTGATCAGTAGTTGTCTTAGCTCTGTTTGCTATAATAAAACACAACATGCTGGTGACTTAAACAGCAAACAGTTGCTTCTCACAGCTCTGGATGTTAGGAAGACCAACATCAGGGCCCTGTCTTGGCAAGGTCTGGCTTCCTTGTTCCTAAATGGTTGTCTTTTCATGGTGTCTTCATACAGTGGAGAAAGGAGGCCTGCATTGTGAGACTTTTACAAGGACATTAACCCCACCCATGAGGGCTCTTCCCTCATGCCTTCTCTTAATCCCAGTTGCCTACCAGGGATGCCATTTCTTAACATGATATCACGGGGTAAGCATTTAGCATTTGAGTTTGGGTGGGGGACATAGTGTTCTGTCCATAGCAATAGTTGTCTTAGTCCATTTGATGTTACTGTAACAGGGTACCAGAGACTGTGATTTACAACAAACAGCACTTTATTTCTTACTGTTCTGGGGGCTGGAAATCCAAAGCCAAAGGTCCCGTACCTGGGTGGCACCTTGGTGTTGCATCATCCTGTGGTGTGAGAGAGCACGAGGTGACCATGCTCCCCCTCCTAGCAGCCTGCTCTGGTGGTAACTCATTCAGCCTGCAATGCCGACATTAACCCATTCACGAGGCCCCCTCAACACTGCTGCATGGGGATTTGGCTCTTGGCACAGGACCTCAGCGGGGACACGTGCAAATTGTGGCAGCAGGTGAGGCCCACTTCTTCCTCCATCTCAGCTTCCTCTTGGGGGTACTGTATCCACTGGGTCCAAGAAAGAGCCGTGCCCTTTGGGAATTAAGAGAGCACATTCTAGAGGGAACCCGAAATGACCGAGAAGCTAAAGTATGCTCCTGGGTGAGCCCTATTCCCAGAGTGGGTTTCCCGCAAGGTTGCCTTCCGGTTCTGTCAGTGGCCCATGATTTACATGGCTCCTGCTTTCCACAAAAGCAGACAGGATACATTCTTCTCTTGTCTTTTCCCCTGGACTCGGGATATCCCAGTGAGCTTTCTTCCTTGCCCTCGTATCTCTGGCATGGCACCTCCGTGCCTCTGATGCCCTTGGCTTTCCTAATTTCTTCTTTCCCAGGCTCCCCATCTCCCCTCTGTTTCATTCCACTCCTTCATCTATCAGCTGCTTCATATTCTCTTCCTACCACCCCGTGTTCTCCTGTGCAGTGCCCTGTGAGCTGCTGGAGCTCCCACAAAAGCATACTGACTTGTGTTTTAATAACCTTCTGATACATCTCTGGTAGTTTTACAATAGAATATATGTTTCCTTTTAAAAATAACGTTCCTATATTTTATCTACCTTAAAGACAATTTGTGACTGACTCCCCAGTCACGTGTGGTCCCATACAGTTGTGAGCGGTGTTCTAGGCTCAACTAGCTCCTCCCTGTGCATCAGCATTATTTTAGGAAGGAAACATTTCATCACATTTAAGTTGAACAGAGTCGTGCTAGGAAGAATCTCTTTGAAGTAGACAATCCAGGGTTTTTTAAAAAAATAGTTCTACAGGTTATGAAACAATATTTGCTGAGTCTCAATGCAATTTTCTGAGATTTAATTAATTTTTTAAATTAGTAGCTGGAATGCTTTCTCTGTGGGCAGGAGAGAAGACAGCATGGAAATCTTGGTCGGCACTGGGATTTATGGGGGATGAGACTCAGGGAGTTTATTACTACTGCCACTGCTACGGGGAGGGTGCTTTCAGAAGCAGGATTTCTGGCCAAAAGCTACCTCAGAGACCCTGGAAAATATGCTTCTTTATTTTGTCTCTTGATGTTTCAGTCCAAATGGATCCAAATTAATTGGATTTTTATTGATTTTATTCGTTTGGCTTACCAGGGTCATCAGAAAGGGATCATTTTTATTTTTATCTTCATTTTGAGATGTGTCTCAAGGCCACTTGTAGAATAAAAAGCACCAGATTAGTGGTGTTCAAGATCTCACTCTAAAGTCTTGAGTAGTAAGCAGGGATTTGGAGCAGAGTGGCAGCCAGGGCCAAGGTATGCCATGTTGCTGTTTCCTCTTCAAGCCAGTCAAAGAATGACAGGACACTCGTTCAGCCTTGTGCATTTTCCCCTCCTAATATATGTGTGAATAAATCTGACACCTCGGACTGATCCAAAATGGTTTGGACTGTCTCTGCTTTCTTTCTCCCACCCTTATTGAAACCTACTTGGATAAAGTAAATGAAAAATGGCCCCATGTAATGCTCTGGAGCCCAACGCAGAGAACGAGTGACTGTTGGACAGGCGCTGAGGTGCACAGCAAGTCAGATGCATAGGGAGCGGCCTGGAGAGGTGGCTGGCGCTCTGAGAAGGTGGAGTGGAGGTGGAGGGTGGTGACAGGAGAGGAGCAGGTACAGGGGCACCCAGGCTGGAGGAGCCATGCAGAGCCCTCCACAGGGTGATGTCATGCAAACAAGGGGCCCACGCAGCTCAGGTGCCTGTGTACAGAAGGTGGGAAAGCCTGGATCAGGAGGCAGCACAGACCCTTTGAGCTGACAGCATTCTCCACCTTTGGTTTGGAGTAAACCACACGGGAACTGGGACTTCAGGTAGGAGCAGAAGGTAGCGTACAGTGACAGGGCCAACCAAGGCCTTTCACACCGGGCCATCTGCTTCCGTGACCACCTCATTGGGATTTCAGGTATCTACCACAGCTCCGCCTTGGTTGAGTTCCTGAGCAGAAGATTTGTGCAGATGTTGGGAAGCGTTCCCTGGGAGGCCACACTCCCCGAGGGATTGGGAAATGGGATAAGGAAGGGACAGGACTTCCTGTGGCAGCAAGAATGTGGCAGCAAGCACAGTTCATCGGAGTGCAATAGATCAGGTCCTCTGATGCCACACGGCCATCCCCCGGAGTGACCCAAACAGGGAAAAGAGGCTGTGGTGTCTACACACATCTACATTAGGATGAAACGCCCTCCAGGGGACGCTGGACAATGTGTGGAGGTGTTTTCTGATTGTCACACTAGTGCTCAGTGGGGAGAGGCCAGGGATGCCACTAAACATCTGGAAAATCCTACAATGCTTGTGACAGCCTCCTTCTCCTCCCCCATCCCAAGACACAGGTACATGGCCCTCAGCAGGGCTGAGGTCGAGAAACCGTGTCTATACCTGTCCATCAGTAGGTAAGGGCTGTTGTCAGCATGTAGCGTTGGCTTTCCAGAGTCAGTCTGGTGGCTCTGGGGGTCCTGGGAGTGAAAACCCTCCTGGAGATTGTGAGCATGGAATTATGAAGACTCCAGGGAGTGCTGGCAGATGGGCCATAACCTCTGCCACTCACCCACACATTTACCTCTGTCTTTCCAACCTCACAGCCTCCTCTATTGCAGCAGTTATCTGGGTGAGTAGCTCCTGGGATTGCAGATTTTCCTGCTCTATTTCATCCTGTGTCTGGGACAGTATCATGTGGCTCAACAATAGATTCACGCCACCTCCCTCATTGCCAAGGTGAAATACTCTTTGTCATTCCCCTTTTGACTTAAAATAATGAGCTGCACTTTCACTCATCTTTTGTTCTGAGGCCAGGCCACTTCTTGAAGTATTTTAAGTTGATACTCAGGAGCTTTTAAGGTCATTTAAATTCCTAATGAAAAGTCACTCAAGGCCATAGTACAAAATAAATACATTGTTATTGATCATGCAATAAGGTATTAGGCTAATTGAATAAGGCTTCTCCCTGAGATGCACTTAATTTACCAATATTGTCATTTCTCGGCCATCATGGATCCTGCTGGCTTCGCATGGCCCTGGAGTGGGCGTCTCTGATTTGCCCTCCTCTACAAACCCGGGGTATCCAGCATCCTTGTCCCCATCCATAGAACTTCTTCCTCTCGGCAAAGGACAGTGACAAGATAAGGATTCATTACTCTTGGAATGACCCCTTCCACAATATCCACTTTTTATCTCCTTAATCAGCAAAGTGGTTCTCTGAGGACTGGCAGGTTCACTGCCTGGAGTCACATTTATTACCGAGACACAAGCTGAATAATTGTGTATTTACCAACTTCAATTTAACCTCACAACTTGCCTGTCTCCCACGACAAGGTGAGCAGCAAGACCAAATTGCTCTTCTGCCTGTAGCTCATCAATAACTATTCACTCACAACCAGAAGGACTATTTTCTTGGTCACCCTGGCGTACAGGAGCTTATGTAGTTTATTGTGTGGATTTTATCTTCCAAAGAAAAAGTTTTGGTTGTCATGGTGAAAGCTTGATGTCTTAACCAAAAATATAGTAAGAAAAGGCAGCACTTTCTTTTTCCCTCCCAGAAAAATGCATGTCAGTGTACAAAGAAGGGTTTTATTTATTCCTGTTCAGAGAGCAGAAGGCTAACTGTACACTCCAGGTCAATATTTCATTTGTCTCATAAAGATGGATGTAACTGTTATGTATCACAAACATATACTAATAAAAAAAGAAACTAAAAAACTATGGTAAAATCCAATAAAAGTATGGAAAACGTGTATGCAGTTTGATCTAGCAATTCCTAAGGAAATAACAGAAAAGTACAAAGACATAAGCATAGGTGGAATTATTACAGTATTACTTGCAATTTGAAAAACACTACATAACTGATATATCCATGAATATATAATCATAGTAAATACATAGTGCAATGGACTGTATGTGCTAAATGGCTAGAGTAGGTGTATGGATATTGACATGGAGAAATGTCTATGACACAATAAATGATAAATGACTGTTTTGAAAACAATGAGATAGATCTGTGTGTTGTGACAAGATGAAATCCACTACATCCTGCTGATAGAGAAGAGCAAGCTGCAGATGAATATGTACAGTGTATTTCCCTACTGTAAATACACACATAAATATATCTCTCTGTGGTGTGTGTGTGTGTATAGCTGTTTTTACAAGTGTGGAAAAATTCTTAAAGATTTGAAACCAAATCTTAATGATGTTACAGCTAAGAGTTGGAGGGAATACTATGGGTGTTTTTTATTTTATTGTATTATTATAAATACATATACACACGTAAATATACATATATGCAGCATGACCAAGCAAGGTAGACATATGATACAACCATTAGTACTTCCAGGACAATATTTGCCTGAAGAAAATCATGTGTCAAATATTTAAGCTAAGTGTAAATTGGGTTTTTCTTGAAATTTTGTTGAACATATATGTTATAAGATATGTTGAGATTAATATAGGAATTTAATAAATATGCTGAATTCCATGGTGGCTTCCTTTTTAGGTCTAGGCACTACTGAGCATGGAGGTGCTGTTAAAGGGGGCATCATGTATGCTGAGCATGATGATGCAACAACAGCTAGCACTTACCCAGCATTAGCCAGGAGCTGGGTAGGCATTGGTCCAGGTACATAATTGTCACAACTCTCCGAAGTTCTTACAGCTGAGAAAACAGACACAGTGAGGTTATCTGGCTGAACCAGCAGGGAGAGCCAGGATTTATTTTTTATTTTTTATTTTTTTTTTATTTTAAAGAGTAAAAGAAGGATAACATAATAATAGGGGGGCTTACCAAATTACAGACAAAGTGGTAGGAAATTATCAATGGTTATTGTTTTACATATTGTTATCTACAAGATAGTTTCTCAGGAAAACAAATAGACAAATAATAGTGAGTTACAGACAAAAGAGGTAGGAGATTATCAATAGTTGTTGCACTATACTTTGGTATTTCAAAGTGGCTTCTAAAGAAAATAAATAGAGCTATACATGAGTGAGCTATTGAATAATCATTAACTATTCTCAATGGTTGTTGTAGGAAACACATAATAATAAACATGCATCCATTTATGAAATAGACAGGAACAATACAAACATTACAGAGTTATGGATAGATTAGTAGGAAAGTATCAATGGCTGCTGTAATACATGGTGGTATCTTCAAAGTGGTTTCTCAGGAAGACAGAGATATGCAAGAAGGATCTAACAAGTAGTTATAGCCTAAGCGTTGTCAAAAATCAAGTGAGCGACTGGGGCAAAAGCCATTTTTTGTAGCGTTTTCTCTCCAGCCTCCCATCACATTGGGACCCCACAACCAGTTAGTGTCCTCTCCCCAACTGTCAGCACAGGCACAAGGAATCCTGCTGCAGACTTCTCCGGAGCTCCACCACAGCCTGTACTGTCAGGGGAAGAATGGCTTCCAGGGAGTCTCCGCAGGTATTGTGCAAGGCCCTCCTGGTTTACAGCTTCCGAGTGGCTCTCATGACCCCAGTCCAGAGGACCTCTGACTCCTCGGACTTAGTGTGCATTCTCATGTTCTCCAAGTCCTTGTTCAGCAGCTGCTCCTCTGCTGACTTTGGACTTTTCTGGTTCTCAATGGCAGGAGCAAGAATGGCCCGTTGTATGGCATGTATTCCCAGGGGTCTCTCCATGTTTGAATGATTAACACATGTCCGTGGAGGGGCATCTGCAGCTGGTGCACGGTGGGCCATTTGTGTCATTGTTTGTCTGTGTCATGGTAGTTCTCAATTGAGCAGCAGCAGCCAGCCTCAGGGCCAGCGTGCAACTGCGCTCACCGCCGTGTGGCTCCCTGTCCACCTGGGCCCCTCCCTCTGGGGGCCTATGAGGCAGGAAGTGAGCCAGCCCAAAGGCCAGCGCTCCTTGCCCGTGGTTCCCCATGTGCCGGAGGCCCCCCTTTCCGGAGGCCCACGAGGCAGGGAGCAAGCCGGTCCAAAGACCGGTGCTCCCTGCTCATTGGAGAACCAGGATTTAAATCAGCACAATCTGGCTTACATGTACCTGGATGATGCATTACATGGCTGCCAAAGCCAAAGCACAGCTCCATGCAATGCAACGTCACATCACCAGAGCAGACCAGGGTTCCACCGCATCCTCCAGCAGCATGAGACAGCCAGAGTAAAGGCCCTGTTAGGAACTCATGGTATCGAAGGACAATGTGCAAATACAACAAACACTGTCGCCTACTTTTGCTTTACACCAGGTTTTAGGAAAAACTGTAATTCCTGTATTTCTCCTGGTTGAGGCAGAATGATTAGCAGGCAGAAAGTGACTGTAACAGGAAGGCTTGGGGTAAAGCCTCCCAGAAAATGGAGTTGAGCCAGGAAGACTCTGCTATCGCCCCTGATCAATATTCTTCTCATCAGCAGTAACTCCAGACTGGTAGACACACTTTCTCTTCTATGATTTAGTTCAGCATCAAAGTCCTAAATGATGCATAGAATACTGCCGCCAGCCCCGTAGACTTAACTGTCAGATTAGCAGTGAAGAGAGGGCCCTTCACCTCTCCAAGGATGGAGAGGACTGATCAGGCTAGGGGTCCTCATTTTTCTTGTTTGAAAGGGCAGCACAAATACATCCCTGAAAGGGCTTTCATAGTCCCCCACTGTGAAGAGAATTTCTGTAACTCTAACACTTGTAGGGGCAGACTATACAAAACACCATTTTCCTCTACATGTCTGTTCTAAGCTGCCAGGAAGATTTAATAAAAGCCCATAGCTGGTTATATGAGCTGAACTGATATGAGAAACTTAAAGAGAGTTTTTCTCTTATTAACCGTGTGCTCATCCCTAACATCGAAGAACACTACACTGGTATTTATTTTGTACTCCACCTAATTTGTAAATTTTATCTGTCTTTCAGGGGATATAACTAATGGATTTTGGTGGAAGCAAGGAGCAAGAAGATTAATAAAATAAACAAAAATAGGTATAGGATTCTGTGAATTGTTCTTCAATTTGGTGCCTACCGTGGGCTGATTGTATTTCCCAATCCCCTGGTATTTATATGTTGAAGCCCAAACCCTGATATTGAACCTTGGTATTAAACATGGACCTGTGGGAGGTAACTGGGTATAGATGAGGGTATGAAGGACTAGAGCCATGAGAAACAGTGCCTCCTGCTTCTTTGTTCACGTGCATACAGTGAGGAAAGGATGCTCAAGGACTCAGCAAGAAGGTGACCATCCATAACCAGAGGAAGAGCCAGCACCGCAACCCAGCCCTGATCACAACTTAGCCTTAGACTTAGTTTCCTGAACTGTGAGAAGTAAGTTCTTCTTCTTGAAGCCACCTAATCTATGGCATTCTGAGCTGGGTAAGATCACTTCGCCATGTTTCTGATTATCAAATGAACTTTTAACCAATACTGTCCTGAGCAAACTAAGGACATCTTATTTTCTGTTCTGATAGACCAGTTTGAAAACCAGTCCTGTCTATACTGGAGGTATCAATGAGATTGTAGATTTTTGACCCAGTGCAGGAGGGCTTCAGATAGCCATTAGGGCAATTGTTGCTGACTTTGGCACCTATTGTAGATCTATCTTCAGTCACCAAGAATACACTTTTGCCTGCACATCACCTTAAATATATCAATTCATCTAAGTTTTCTATCTCAGTTTGCCTGTGTAGTGACATCTATGGCTCAGAGAAGTTTGCCTTGGGTTATCTAGAAAGGAAGAACTTGTTTTCAATAAAAATTTAGCAACAGTGAAAATTGTTCTGAGATTTTCATAGATTTGTTTATTTTGTTGTCTGAGAATGAAAACCAAAAGAACTTTGTACTCCTGAGGTAAAAAAAAGTCAAAATATACTTGGGAGGAGAAAAAAATGAACCAGAAAAAAATTAATAAAACAACACACACACACACACACACACACACACACACACACACAAATAAAACAACACAAAAATAAATAAATTCAACTACTTGATTCTTTTGGAGAAAACAATGAAATTGATAAATGTTTTTAAGAATGTCTAAGTATAAAAAATTCAAGCAGGAATATGAAACAAAGTGAACAAGAGAAGAAACTTGAATACAGATTCAGACATATTTGAAAATATAAGAGAATATTCTGTGACAGCAGATTTGAAAATGTAGACATTTACTAGCAAGATATAAAACATAAAAGTTGACTCAATAAGAAGTAGAACACTTGAATTGTCTAATCAGTGTAGAAGAGGCTGACAACGAAGTAAAGATCTATCTTTGTGAAAGGTACCATAGGACAAGACATTCTGGCTGAGTTTTATCTAACCTTAATGCATAGGTGGACCTGTGCAATTTAATTTGTTTGAAGCTAAATAAAACATTGATAAGCTCATTGAAATGGATAAAGCCAAAAACTTTCCAAGTATTGCATCAAAATCTGATGCAAGCGATATAGAAGCTGACTAGACTCATCTTGTAAAAATACAGAAGAGAAACATCTAAGTCAAATGTAAATAAATATAACTTTGTATGACTAATTGCTAAAATGCAAGGATGGCTAAATATAACACAAATCTAACGTGCAACACATTCATCAATACATTTAGAGAAATTTCTGATATAAATAGATACTGATGGATGTCTGGTAACATTAAGCAATAATTCTTAATAAAAACAAGAAACAAAATAATAATGGAAACTATGTTAATATAACTAACATTATTTACTTTTAAAAAGCATTATTCTAAACACTAAAGCATTTCTATTAAAATCAGTAACTGGGCAGAGATGCTATTTCTCATATACAATTTAATTTTGTGGGGTTCAATAATGCAATGAGAGAATAATAATAAAATAATTGCTATAGACAATAAAAATAGATTAACCCTTTTTTGGTAATATGGATACATACTCTGAAATGTAAGAAGCTCTAGTAAAACAATTTACTTGAATTAATAATTTGAAATGTTGAGCAGAAATAAGAAAAATGTGACAAAAGCCAGTATCTAGTCTCTGTGCCAAAAATTAAAAGAGGATAGAAAACTGACAAAAATATTTATTTACCTTAATAATAAAAACAATAAAATGCAGAGGAATATTTAACAAGTAGGGTCAGGACCTATATTAAGTGGATCATAAGGAAACTGTATTCGGTTTCTCTGGTGGAACAGGATTAATAGATAAAGATGTACATTACCAAGGGCCTTTATTGGATAGGTGTACATGGTATCAGGAATGGAGGGGTCCGCAGTGGCTGTCTGAGGGAGCAGAAGCAGAAGAATCCACAATGGCCGCCTGTGTGCTGGAGAGCTGGTTTCAGGTGCTGCTCAGCTCAGGAAGGCAGCACCAGTCCAAGGCTGAAGACCAAGTAGCCCATGGTAGAGTAACTGGTGCAAGTCTGTGTTGGACGCCTGAAGAAAATGGAGTCCAGTGTCCAAAGGCAGTGGAAAAGACTGCAGCTCACTTTTTCTTTTTTCCTTTTTCCACCCAAGTTACATGCCTATTGGTTGGTGCCACTCATAACAAGGGTGGGTCTTCCTCTTCCAATTTGTTGGCCTATGTGCCAATCATCCACGGCCACACCCAGAACTGTGGTTGATTAACGTGCTAGGCATTTCCTAATCCAGCCCAGTTGACATACCATGATTAACAACATAAATCATGGAAGGAGTAAGAGGGCAGAAAGGAGTATTTCTACCAGGAATACCTCTGTGGGAGTCCAGGAGTCCAGTAGATGGGTGTCAGCACTCTGTTAGAGAGAAAAAAAATCTCAGAAAAGGCCCATTGAAGTCAGTTAGAACAATGTCACTTTAGATATATCAACCATCCCTCAAGGTAGCACAGTTCAAAAGAGACACCGCCTCAACTCACATTCTCTCCTGCGGGGAAAGTGGGAGCTAATGTAGGCGTCTGGCTCCCTCAGCTGTGTGGGGTGCTGTGCAAGAAACTCCTTATTTCTCATTAAACTCAGAATTCTGAGAGGATCGATCTGGCTGAATGATTGTAAGGCGCCCGGAGCTGAGATGCTTGGTGCCAACCTTACTAACTGCTCTGTGGGTAGCGGGAAACCTGCCATGAGTTGCTTGGGACATTAAGAACCCCCTTAATGAGCACACAAGCAATCCAAATACTTCGGACATCTCACCATCGTTCTCCCCAGAGTGAACTCCCTGAGCATGACCTGCAGGCAGTAAGTGCAAGTATCTCACGTAGACAACTGGCCTGACACGGGGAAAAGTGCCGAGACACAGGAACTGTGTTTCAAGGTGCAGCCCTAGGCAAACAGGCAGGAGGCTCTTAGCACTTGGCCTGGCTTTGCAAGGTCAAAAGAAGTGTCCCTGCACTTCCGAGAGAGGAAAAGGAGGTCTAGGGCAAAAGCATCCGTGGAAAAGATCTGGAAGTGTCAGAATCCCTACCTACGATGGCTGGCAGAAATGTTTCTCTCCCAAGGACAGTAAAGGCTGGAGATGTGTCTCTTCTTTAAATGGGGAGATCACAACAACTGAAAAATATGAAACATGAAAAACTGAGGAAACATGACACCACCAAAGGAACAGTAATGTTTCAGTAATTAACCTAGAAATGAAGGTCTACTAATTGCAAATAATTCACAACACTTGTTTTGAGGAAGCTCAGTCAAACTAGGAGAAAACACATAATTTAAGGGAGTCAGGAAAAAATACATAAACAAATGAGAAGTTAATCAAAAGAAATTATAAAAAGAACCAAACAAATTTGGGAGCTGAAGCATGAATAAATGATACAGAGAACGCAACAGACAATGTCGACCTGACATTCGATCAGTCATAAGATGGAAGATGTGACTTAAAGACCTATCATTTGAAAATATCCATTCAGTAGTGAAAAAAGAATAAACAGAATACAAAAGCTGCTGGAGCTTCTGCGATAATGGTATGAGTGCTAACCCTTGCATTGTGGAAATTTGAGAGACACAAAAGTAAAGAGCCTGTATTTTTAAAAATACTGGTTGAAAACTTCCTTAATCTGGAAAGAGATATGGAAGTCCAAGTGCATGAAGTCTGAACCCCAAACAGACTCAACCCAAAGAAGATGTAATAAAAAAAGACTAAATTCAAACTGTCAAAAATTTGAGATGAATAGAATTATGAAAGCACCAGGAGGAAGGAAAAGCCTTGATGAGCTTATTCACTGATAAGACTGCCAGTGAGTTTCTCAGCAGAGAAATCCACAAATTGGATGCAAAATACCAAAAGCAGTTTTCACAGAAATTGAAAATAATCTTAATATTATTTCTGAATCACAAAAGACCTCAATCAGCTAAGGTGTTCTTGGGTGAGCAAAACAAAACTGAAGACATCATACTTTTTGATTTTAGAATATATTACAAACCTATACTAATCAAAAGAATATAACACCAGAAAGAACATAGTCACATAGACCAATGGAATAGAACAGAAAATCCAGAAATAAACACACGTATTTATAGTCACATAATCTCCAATAAATGTGCCAAGAATGCCCAATGGGGAAATGAAAATCTCTTTCATAAATGGTGTTGAGAAAACTGCATGTATACTTCCAGAAGAATGAAAATAGGTCCTTATCTCATGTCATCAGAATGATCAACTAAGAAAGAATTAAAGACTTATATGAAGGTCCTGGAACCATAGAATTTCTTTAAGAAAACATAAAAGAAGAGTTCTATGACCTTGGCCTGGGAAATTATTTTTTTGGATATGACACCCAAAGTATAAGCCACAAAAGCAAAAATAAGTAAATAGGACTACATAAAATGAAACTTTTGTGCAGCAAAAGAAACAGCTAATAATATAAAAAGATAGCTTATGGAATGGGAGAAAGTATTTGCAAATCATATATTTCATGAGATGTTAATGTCCAAAAGATATGAAGAGGGCAGCCATGATGCTGCATGTCTGTAATCCCAGCACCTGAGGCTGAGGCAGGAAAATCACCATGAGTTCAAGGCCAGCCTGGGTTACATATTGAGTTCAAGACCAGCCTAGACTACATAGTGAGAACCTGTCTCAAAAAAGAAAAAAAATGAGAACAACAAACAAATGAACAAAATCTCAAACAAAACAAAACACCATATGAAGAACTCAATTCAGTAGCAGAAAAAACAAGTGACCCAATTTGTAATAGCTAGATCTTGGAAAGAGCTCAGATGCCCATCAGTGGATGAATGGACAAAGAAAATGTGTTTTTTTTATATAATGGAATACTACTCTGCCATAAAGAAGTATATGCTTGAGACATTTTTAGGTAAACGAATGCACCTGAGACCATACTTTTAAGTTAAATAAATCAGACACACATGTTTACGTATTGTATTATTACTCTTGTGTGAGAAGCCTAAAGGGTAAATAAGGACCAAAATGGATAACAGACATTGGGAAGTAGGAAAAAAATTTTCAAATGCATAGGGGAAAAGGGAGGGGTAAAGAGGAGGGAAGAAAGGGAAAAGAAAAAAGAGAATAGAAGGAAATGATGGAAACAAAGCTTTTGTAAATAAGGAGGGGAAGAGGGTTGAGGAAGGTGAGGGGAATGGGACAAAAAGAATCAAGATTTATTATGCACCAGTACAAATTCCCTATAATGAATGTGATCATTATATATATTAAAAAGGTACCAATAAATTTAATTAAAAAAGAAAAGAGTGAAAAAATGTGCAAAGAACCTATACAGACATTTCTCAAAAGAAGACACAGCTACTAGCATGGCTGTTATTGAAAAGATAAGAGGTAAGAGGCTCTAGGGAAGACCGAGAGAAAGATGAAGACCTGTATATCACCAGTGGGAAGTAATTGGTACTGGTGCTATGGAAAGCAGAATGACGGCTCTTCAGAAACTTAAAAATAGAACTGTTATACCATACAGTGATGCTTCTAGAGTGACACTTCAGGGAATGGGATTAGTATCTCAAAGAAATATTTACATTCCCATATTTATCGCTGCATTATAGCTCAGATGTGGCAAAACTCACTATAGCTCAGGTATGGAAAAAAACCCAAGGTCCACGGACAGATGAATGGATAAAGAAAAACGTGACACATACACACATACACACACACAAACACTACTCACACTCAGAGAAGAAGGAATTTGTTAAGAAAGTAGTTCTGAAATATTCTTGCTATGCACACACGTTCTCTGTGACTTATTGGCTTTGCTAATTAGTATTGCTGTAAGAGTTTAAGCTCGCTCCTTGATTTTAGTAAATATTCTTTGCAACTAATATTTCACTATTGGGATAACCTAGGCACATTGAAACTTCTTTCACACTCCTCTATTTGTGTAATTCTTATCTCACTCTTCTGTTTTAGCTTTCCAAGGGACTTTTATTTCCTTGTTATATTTAAACATAGTCTTATTAGTTATGACTCCAGAACAATGTAATAAATAGATTTCTATGGTACCTGTATCTAATAAATAAGCTATCTACAAATCAAGTCTTTAAAAGAAGGAAGGAAGTGTGAAGGTAGTTTCTATTTGCAAATGTGGTCCTATCACTACTATGAAATCAATGACAGAAAATACGTTGTTGGCCAACCTAAGAATGAAAGTGACTGACACATGACCTTCCCAATCTGCAGGAGAGTGGGCTGCAAACAGAAATGGCCCAGAAAAATGGCCCTACAAATGTTTAATTCAGGTGCTATATCAACAAAATCATGACAGATAAATTTTTAGCTATTATTTATATGAGACAAGTGATTTTAATTTTATGACTTAGATTTAATCTTCTCAACCACCAATAGAATTGATACTATTATTATTTTTTTACATAGATTTAAAAACAAAATCACAGAGACATTAAAAAAATGTGTATTCTAACCACTACACAGTGTTTTCAACATGATATTAAAGAAAATATGTTGTATAAATTCTCTGGCTAGAATAGAATCATGTAGTAGATTTACTAGCTCGTCATATGAATGCAATTTCTTTATTCCATGAACTAATAGCTCAGTAAACCAGCTCTTGGGTGTTTAAACAATCCAAAGCCCCATTTGGAAACATGAAGATGCAGGTAAATCTCCCCCACTCCTCCCAAATCATTGCATTAATCAATAGAAGGCTCTACTCAATAGTAGACTTTATCTTTCCTTTGGAAAATTCAGTTTGCTGTGGTTAATTTTTTAATGCTTCAGATTCAGCTTCAATTACCCATGAAAAATTATAGACCTGGTGTATTAAATATTAAACATTCCGGTAAGATTGCTTATAGTTCTTCCATTTGAAAGTAGCATAACAAACTTAGGGAAGCACCATCCATATTTCAACTCTTTGCTCCAAATCTACCTTTTGCCAAAAAACAAAAGCTCCCTAGAGTTGGCTGTGGAAATCTTCATACATCCAGAAAAAGTGACTTTTAGACAAAAAGTGATGCTATAAACTTGTATTATATCAACAGATATATGGGGTGTCATCTCGAGGAGGAAATAGAGCTAGTACCTGAGAGCTTTACAGTTGTCTTTATTGTCTTTCATGGGAAAATTGCATTGCTAGCCAGAGATCTTCAGTGAAGAGCAAAGCTAAAGGAATTCACAGAAAATGACATCATGAGGTGGGTAGAAAAATTAAAACCTGCTACAGATAATAAGCATGACCAAATATTGAGATGGCACTAGATTGGCCCACAATAATGAATGATCCTCTAGAAGGGAAATAAGCTAGAAGAAGTTAGATAAAACTTAATGGACAATTTTTAGGGTCTTTAATGTAAGTAGTTCAAGACTGATACAATGCAAAAGTTTTACTTTAACATTCTTCTACGGATTCATGGCTAAAACCCTTTTGGTACTTTAAAAGTTTGTAAAGCTCCTTGGCTTAGTTCCAAGGTGACCCACCGATATGCTATTCAATCATGTATCCATCAATTTTATTGTAAATTTTAGTTACGAATCAAATCACTCATTCATTCTGTAAATGTTTGCCACTGACTGCATTCTAGTGAGTATATTTGACACTGAGAATGTGGAGACCAGTAAGGCAGATAACTGCAGGATTAGGCCTTCCAACTTCACTTTAAAGAGAATTTAGAATATTAAAACAAACAATAATATCTCTTCACAACATGCAAAATACTTTCACGTGTTATTTTATCTTTGGGCCTTTTGTGTGACAAGGCTAATGATATACCATTTTTTTTATAAAGAAACTGAGCTCAAAATCTTCAAGTAGTTTGCCAAGGTTAACATTGTTAGTAAGAAAAACATAACTTACCCTTGGATGTTCAGCTTCCAAGTCCACAATTGCTTCACTGAATATCAGGTAGGCATGTAAGAGGGAACAGCGTGGTAGGTCCGGGAACAGAGCCTCAAATACCTACACAGTGAGGGATAATTCTTCTCACAAAACCTCTGAGGGAAAAGACAAGAACAACACTGACTATAGGAAATGCTGTGATAGCCCAGATCATAGCTTTCAGTGAGTTCTCCTCATATTGTAAAAGACGGGACTCCCACCATCCAGGCAGAGTGTGATCCAGGGAAGGCTTTGATCTGCTCCCAACAGCTCATGCATGGACTATCCTCCATCTGATGACAGTCTCTGGATTTTCCATCTCTTATAAATTGTCACACACCATCCCATCTCTCCTAGTCCACATCCTCCTTAGGCTTCATTTTCTTCCTTATTTAGCTCTATAGCTATGATTAGCTACCTTAAAACCCTTTGTCCCTTGACTCTTTCTTAGCCCTGCCTTATTTTTATCATGATGAAGGAAATCAGAGTTTCCGTTATTTCACTATTATTTCTCTCCTTGGTTCCTAGCTTGTCCGCTCCCCAGACACTTTCTTGTTCTTCACTTATTTCCTCCCTAGTACTTTTGACTTTTCCCCATTCCCAGTCTTATCCCCACTGCTTCGGTTTGATTCCCACTCTCATCTTAATTCTCAGGAAGAGACATAACCTCTAATGGAAAACACTAGCAGAAAAGGATCACTGCTTAAAGTTTAATTTTGAAGGCAGATCCTTGGCGTGAGATAGGAAGACACAACACTCTTCTCTACATTAGACCCCACAGCCTGTTCCATGGCTGGGCACATGCAGAAGATACGAGTGAGATTAACACTGAGGAGCGTCCTATGGTGGGAGAGAGGATAAGAAGTGGGGCACCCATCGCTAGTGAATCTTAAGACCCCATGGTTGAAAGCCACTTGGCCAGGATCATATTCTTTTCTTGGAAGTAAGCTATGTGATACTTAAAGACTATATAAAGAAGGTGAAGAGGAAAAGGAAAATTCACTGAAGATCAACAAATGGGCCAGAAGCTTTCCCTGTATTTATTCTCCCTTCCTAATTTTCCTTCTCTTTTTGTTATTAATTTTCATAATGTTGAGGGATTCTATGTTATGCAAGATATGTACATCTAACCAAAAATCTGTATTTCTATTCAGCTTTTAAATGAGAAGAAAGCATATCTAATATTTGCATATGGAGCTCATTAACACTCAAGGGGTCAAGTGTTTGATGATTAGACTTTGGGGAATCCATCACTGTATTTGGGATAAGGCTGAACTTCTTTTCCTAATACCTCTCAGGAGGAAGGGCATGAGTGTGATGGATCCTGTAGGGAGTTAGGTCTGACACAGTTTGAACTGCCTTTTGGGAAAGGCCTGGTACAGTGGGGACTGATCCTTGGCTCTAATGTCCCATTGCCAGGGGGTCTCATCTCCATGCTATCCTATTCTACCTAAGTAACAGTGATAAGTGTCCAACAGTTCTGAGCCTTGGTTTAGTCTCTGTGAATCTGGGAGTTCAAAACAGTTTGTTCTTCATCAGACAGTTGGGAATTAAATGAAAGGATATGAATACAAGGATTTTATGGTGCCTGGTGCAAAGTAAGCACCTAGTACATGTAAAGATAACTGTGTCTCTATTCTAGAAACTCTTTTTCCCCACATGATTGCGGCAGGAACTCACATAACATGCTTGTCTGTAGGGTTGGGCTCCCATGAGCTAATGGAACCTGTGAGTTCTTCCTCTTACTTGAACTAGACTTTTATGAAAAGCACAGATGTCTACATTAAAGTGTTAAAGGAGATTAAGAAAATAAGTATAAGTTAGGAAAGGTAAGGTTAAAGTTCTAGTATACTTCAACTTTCTCTTGAGTTTCCAAAGGGATGGTCCTTTAAGACTTAGATTTGTATGAGACAAGGGGAATCCTCTGTGGATACACCCCGCTTCAGGCTTGATGCTCCTCCTCCTTTTTCACTCTTCTGTCCACACGTTGTGCTACAACTCCTCTTTGTGCCCTTTCTCCTGCCCCCGTCCCTGAGAAGTACTGTATAGGGTATGTCAGCATTCTCAACCCCAGCCAATATCAAGATGGGGACAAATGACAATGTCTGGAGACATCTTCACTTGCCACATCTCAAGGGTGTGGTGCTCCTGACATCTACTGCATAGAGACCGGGATCAATAATGTGGAGGCTGGGAAAGTCTGGTTTAAATCAAAACAGAGAAATGAACATTTCCCCCAATAGCAAAAAGTCCATCCTACTTTTGCAAACTAGGCTCTTTTATTATTATGTATAAAAGTTTTGATATGTCTTCTGAGTCAAACCAGAATCTATATACTTGCCCTTCAGCTTCCATGGGGACCCCCTGTGAATGCAAAAATCTGCTTAATTTCCTTATTTAAATGCATAGTATTTGCATTAAATTATGCACACCCTCCCATATACTTTAAATCATCTCTAGATTATTTGTACTATCCAACCCAATATAAATACTTTAAAAATAGTTGTTACAATGTATTGTGCAGGGAATAGTGACCAAAAAACCCTCTTAACTGGATGCAATCTTTTCCTTCATATTTTGACCTATGGTTGGTTAAACCTATGGATGCAACAGCCACAAATAAGAGGACTGAAGGTACATTGTATTGCATTTATTTTAAAGGTTTTTTGATGTCCTGGGGATATAGTAATATCAACTATATTTGTACAATTCAGAATTTAGCTACGATGAAGCCAGGAGGTTAGGGGAAATTGCCACTGCTACTATGTATCTATATTCCAGGCAGATACACGAGCAAGGTACATACTGTTAAGAGAGAATGTTGTTAAAGAGCAAAATAAAAGACAGATAAAGGAAGGACATAGATCTGTGCAAATGGGAAGGGGGCCAGGAGAGGGAGGGTGGGGTGGGGTGAGAAGGGGAGAGACAAAGAATTGAGATGTGTTATGTGCATGTCCCAGATTGACAAAGAAAAGACAGTTGAGTTAGCAGTGCAGCTGTTATGATTATTGTGTGAAAAGAACTTTGTTTTTTGAGTTTTACATTTTTTAAGATTTTATTGGTATGTTTTAGATATACATAATGATAACATTCATCATAGGGAGTTTGTGCCAGTCCCTGATCTGTCTTGCTTCTTTTTTCCCCATTCCCTTCTCCTCTCTTCAACTCCTGTCCTCCTTATTTACAAAAATTTTGTTTCCATTTTTTCCTTCTATTCTTTCCTTTTCCTGTCCCTTCTTTTCTTTCCCCCTCCCATGTTCGCCTTCTCATTTGATCCCCCCCCCCCCTTTTCTCAATGGCTGTTGTACATTTTGGTCCTTATTTACCTTTTCAGTTTCTCAAACCAGAGGAACAACACAATATTTACACATGTGTCTGGTTTATTTCACTTAAGAGTATAGTCTCAACATGCATCCAGTTACCTAGAAATATCTCAAGCTTATCCTTCCTTATGGCAGAGTAGTACTCCATTGCATAAAAAACCCCACATCTTCTTTACCCATTCATCGATTGATGGGCATTTGGGCTATTTCCAAGATTTAGCTATTACAAACTGTGCCACTATCAACATGGGCATATATCGCTGTGGTATGATGCCTTTAATTTGGTATCTTTTGGAAAGATATCAAAAAGAAGAATAGCTGACTCAATTGGGACCTCTACTTTTAGTTTATTAAGGAATCTCAACACTGATTTCCACAGTGGTTTAACCAGTCTACCCTCCCACCAACAGTGGAGAAGTGTCCATTTTTTCCCACAGCGCTGACGGTATTTGATATTGGTTGATTTCTTGATAATAGCCATTTTTTCTGGAGTGAGATGGAATCTCACTGTTTTAATTTGCATCTCTTGAATGGAAAGTGTTGTTGAACACTTTTTATATATTTACTTGCCATTTCTACTTCACCTAAGAAGTGTCTATTCATTTCAGATGCCCATTTTTGGATTGGGTCTTTGAATTTGCGGGGGTCTGATTTTTTTGGAGTTCTTTGTATATCCTAGATATTAGTCCTTTGTCTAAGGAACAGTTGTCAGAATTATTTTCCCACACTGTGGGTTGTCTTTTCACTCTGTTAGTGATTTCTTTTGCTGTGCAATAGCTTTTTAATAAGATGAGTTCCCAAATGTTGATTCTTTGTGATATTTCCTGTGTAATCAGGGTTTTGTTCGTAAGGTCTTTGCCTACTCCTATGTCCTCAAGAGATATTCTATCTTCTAGCAAATGTACTCTACCTGTTTTACTATTTAGATCTTTATTCCATTTCAATTTTGGTATAGTACACCCTGAGACATGGGTCGAATTTTAATCTTCAGTATGTGGACAGCCAGTTTTGCCAGCACCACATATTAAAGAAGCCATTTTTCTGCCAGTGAAGGTGTTTGGTCCCTTTGTGAAAGAAAAAGTGGCTGAGTGTGTTTGAAGTTCTGCATCTTTCAATCCATTGAATTGACCCTTGGGTATTTTTTTTTTTTTTTTTTTTTTTTTTTTTGCGAGTACCATACTGTATTTTATCACAGTAGGTTTGTAGTATAATTTCAAGTCAGGGATTGTGGTGCTCCCTGCCTTGCCTTTGTTGCCCAGAATAGCTTTTGATATTCTAGGTCTCTCTTGGTCCCAAATGAATTTCAGGATTTTTTCTCTAATTCTGTGAGATATGCTGTTGGAATTTTGATGGTATAGCATTAAATCTATATAAAAATTTTGGAAGTATAGCCATTTTCACTGTATTGATTCTTCCTACCCAAGAACAAGGGATATCTTTCCATTTTCTGATATTCTCTTTGATCTCTCTTTTCAGAGTACTCTAGTTTTCATTGTAGAGGTCTTGCACATCATTAGATTGATTCCTAGGTATTTCGTTTCCGGGGATGCTATTGTGAAGGGTGTTGCTTCCCTAATTTCTTTCTGTGAGTTTGTTATTTGTGTAGAGGAAGGCTATTGACTTTTGAGTGTTGACTTTGTATTCAGATATGCCACTGAATTTGGTTATTAAACCTAGAAGTCTTTTGGTGGCATTTTTGAGGTCTTCTACATAAAGTATCACTTCACCTGCAAATAATGATGATTTACCTTCTTTCTTTCATATCCTTTTTCCTGTTACTTCTTTTTCTTATCTAATTGCTCTGGCTCATGCTTCCAGAACTATATTGAATAAGAGTGGTGACAGTGGCAATCCATGTCTTATTCCTGATTTTAGATCAAAAGCTTTCAGCTTTTGTTCATTTAATATGATGCTGGCTATTGGTTTGTCATAGATAGGTTTTATCAGATTGAGATAAAGGCAGTCTACTACAATTTTCTGTAGGGTTTCCATCACGAATGGGTGTTAGGCATTGTTAATGCCTTTTTCTGCATTTATTGAGATGTTCATGTGGTTTTTGTCTTGGCTCTGTCAGTATGGTGCATTACATTTATTGATTTGTATATGTTGAAACATTCCTGCATCCCTGGGATGAATCCCACTTGGTCATGGTGTATAATTTTTTTGATAATTTGCTGTATTCTGTTTGCCAGTATGTTATTGATGATTTTTGCATCTATATCCATTTGATATTGGCCTGTAGGTCTTTTTCTTAGTTGGGTCCTTCTCTGTTTTTGGTAGTAGGATAATACATTCTTTAGGAATGAGTTTGGGAGTATGGCTTTCCTTAATTTCATTAAAGAGTGTGAGAATGAGCACCACTGGGTCTTCTCTAGATTTCTTGTAAAATTCAGCAGTGAATCCATTATTTGTTGGTAGGATTTTAACTATATCTTCAATTTTATTGACTGATATTGGCTTATTTGGAATATTTGTGTCTTCTTGATTCAGCTTTGGTAATTCATATGTATCTAGGAATCTGTCCACTTCTTCTGTCTTTCATCTTATCAGAATACCTGTTCTTGAAGTAAGTATTGACAGTCTTCTGGATTTGTGATGATTTCATGCCTTTCATTCCTAATTACATGGATGAGTCTTTTTTGTTCTTTTTTTGATAAAGTAGGCTAAAAGTTAGTAAATTTTATTTAATCGTTCAAGGAACCAACTCCTCAATTCACTGATTCTTTCCACTGTTTCCTTAGTCTCTATGATATTAATTTCTGTTCTGATCTTTACAACTTCCTCCCTCATGCAAGCTTTCAGCTTGATTTACTCTTATTTTTCTAGAAGGTTGAGGTTCAATAGTAGGTTATTTGAGCTTTCTGATTTGGGAATTCACCACTATAAATTTCCCTCATAGGACTTCTTTGATTGTGTCCCATAATTCCTGGGATGTTGTATTGGCATTATGATTTAATTGTACAAACTAATTTCTTCTTTAACTTCATCTGTGACCCATTGGTTGTTCAGGAGGGTGTTATTTAATTTCCATGTGTTTATAAAGTTCTTGTGTCTCCTTTTGCTGGATTTCCAATTTCAACACACTATGGTCTGATAATATGCATGGCATAATTTCAATTCCTTTGCATTTACTTAAACATGTTCTATGAGATAGTATGAGGACCTTTTTGGAGAATGTCCTGTGTGCAGGTAGGAAGAACGTATATTCTGATGTTGTCAGGTGGAACACGATGTAGGCATCTACTAATTCTATTTGTTCAAAAATTTGGTTAAGTTCTGACATTTCATTGTTGAGTTTTTGTCTAATAGATCTGTGTATTTGTGACAGTGGCGTATTGAGGTTCCCTATTGCAATTGTATTAGTGCTTATTTGCTTTTTCATGCCTATTAATATTTGTGTTATATATTTGGTTGTGCTAGTATTTGATGCATATATATTGATGATCACTATATTTTGCGCTGGACTATTTCCTTTAGAAGGATGTAGTGACCTTCTTTGTCTCTTTGAACCAGTCTTGGCTTAAAATGCACTTCCCCTGCAAATAGAATAGCTATTCCTGCTTTCTTCTGGGTTCCTGTCACTTGGAGTATTATTTTCCCTTTTGACTTTCTGTGTATGTATTTATTTTTGAATTAAATATGTTTCTTGATGCAGCATATTATTGAACCTTCCTTTCTGATTGACTCTGCCAGTCTGCTTCTTTTGATTGGTGAATTGAGACTATTAACATTGGTAGTTATAACTGATATGCACTGACTTATCCTTGTCATGTTATTTTTCTATTGTTGGTTCCTTCTTTCCTCTGTTTAATTACTCCTCTTGCCTGGTGGGTGCATTCTATTGCGATTCATGGAGTGGTAGTTCTTGTTACCTCTTTCTAGAATATTCTTCAAAATATTTTGGGTTGCTGATTTTGTTGTCATGAATTTCCTCATGTTCTTTGTCATGGAAGTATCTTATTTCTCCCTCAATTTTGAAAGATTCTTTTGTGGTGCACATCAGTCTGGACTGGAGGTTGTCTTTTAGGGCTTGAAATACTTCTCTCCAAGCTCTCCTTGACTTGAGTGTTTGTGTTGAGAAGTCTGCTGTAATCTTAGTGGGTTTTCCTTCATGGGTGATTTGTTTCTCTTCTTTACTAGCTTTTTAATAGCCTCTTCTTGTGTTGAATTTCTGGAATCTTGACTGGCATATTCCTTCCTGTAGGGTTTTTTTTTTTTTTTTTTGGTAAATCATGGCTAAGCTGAGTGCTGTGTTCCTCACTTATACATGTGTCTAATTCTTTTTCCCTGCTTGGGAAGTTTTCTGCAATTACTTCTATGAACAAGTTTTTATATCATTTGCGCTATCCCCTGCTTTTTCATGGACTCTGGTCAATCTTGTTATTCTTCTTTGCATCACCTAGTTGTTGTTGGATTGGTTTTTCATGGTCCCTTGCTATTTTTGAAGAACACTTTCTTTTAATGATTACTAACCACAATGCTACCATCTAAATCTGATAGTTTGTCCTCACATTGGCTCATTCTGCTGCATATAGTTTCAGTGGATTTTTAAATCTCTTAGATATCTGCTTGAAGTTGTTTCAAGGATTCTATTCGTTTCTTCTTTGGGGTGTGCATGGTTTCCTTCATTTTCCTAAGCGCCTCTATTTTTTCTTTCTTTCTTTCTTTCTTTCTTTCTTTCTTTCTTTCTTTCTTTCTTTCTTTCTTTTTTTTTTTTTTTTTTTCCTGTATCTGCTTTAGAGTCATTAAGCATGTCTTTCATTATGGTCACCATTTCTGTAATTATCTGTAAAATGACTTCTGATTTGATTTTCTTCTAGAACTTCATTCATTTGCTTTGTTATTTCTATTGTTACCACTTCAGAGAGTCTAGATGGTTGGTTTTTGAATTGTCCCACCTCATTGCCCCCTGGGTTTGTCTTGGCATGCTCCAATCTGGGGTTGTACCTTGCTTCTGTGCTTTCTCATTTCTTTTCTCTCTTTTTTTGTTTAATTCCTGAGTTGATGCTTGTAAATTGCTTATAGTGAGTCACTTTATTGATAGTATTTAGAACACTTAGAACATGTCTACTTCTCAGAGATGTTTTCTAGGTGTATCTGACTTCTGAGTTTTGAGTCTGTTGCTAGAACCTACCTCTTCAATTTATTAGGGATGAAAAGTTCCTGCCTATTTGGCCCAGTCCCTGATTCTTTGGCACTGGCATATAATATTTTTATGATCCCCAGGTAATCTCAGTCTTGACATACCAGGAAGAACAACTGCTTAGAGTAATTATCTCACCTTGTGTAAAGTAGTACAACCAGCAATAACAATAGAATCAAATTCAGCTTGGAAAATGACAAAGTGCTGCAAGTATTAATTTGCCACTTTTAACTGTATGAGCTAGATTTGTGGTTATATAACAAAATCTAAAAGAAACCAGAAAATTATATACAGTAAATATGTGCCCAGTGTGGTGACTTTCCCTTCAGGGGAGAAAATTTAAAAGTTTTAATTTAAAAAATTTTAAAATTTTTTATGGTACCAGGAATCAAACTCAGGACCTTGTGCTTGCCAGGCAGGCACTTGTGATGCTGAGCTATATCCCTGGCCCTAAAAGGTTTTAGTGGTAAATATAGAAAACTAGAAGAAGAGATTAGAGGTAAGTTTGGAGGACAAAGGAATACTATGCAAACTTTGGAGAGCTGGTGAAGGCAGGAGAGAAAGAGAGAAGGAAGAGATAAAAACAAGAACACAACAACAACAAAAGCTAGAAACAATATTTACACTCATATAGAAAGAACAATCAAGAAAAATAAAATAAACCAGAACAAAACAAAAAGAAAAACAAAACAAGAAAATAAAAAAAGAAGAAAAAACTGAAAAGAAAAAAATTAGAAAATAAGTGTCCACTTTAAGGCAAGTCTCTGCTGTCACTGGTAGACAAATTGGGCAAACAGTGTCCAGATCCATGTTGATTAACCCAGTAAGCCAGTCATAGCTTTATGGTGTCATAGTGGATAATTCTACCAACACTGTACCTTACTCCCACTGAAGTTAAGACTGGTTTTTAGCTATGAGTCTGAAACCTGATTAGTTCAGCCTGCAACACTCCACATATCTCTTACCAGCTTGAACTCTGCTCCTAGCCCTCTTGTCTATTTGAACTCAGCAGCTTCACCTTGTCACTGGCAGCCGCTAGATGGAGCCAGCTCAGAGCTGTTCTGAGTTCTGAGCTCAGCTGACCCCTCTCCAAGATGGCTACCGTCAATTGCCCTCTTCTGGGGGATGTCTGAACCTTAATAACTCATCAGCCACTGCAGTCCACTGTTTCTACTGCTATTTTCCACTGGTGCATTTCTCTGTGGAGGCTTTTGTGGTCCCCAGCCATCACTGTGTGTCTGCAGGTTCAAGCTGCCCCTCCCACTCATTGAGCTAGGAGTCAGGGAGAAAGTGCCACTTACCTACCACCTTCTTCTTCATTGAAGTCTCTCTCTTTGCCCTCCCTATGGGCTTTAGTTCTTGTTGTAGATCCTCCCTAGGTCTCAGGGATCCACTTTCCTCATCCTTCTCCCCCTCACATGGCTATGTTCCAGTGTGTGGACACCAAATCTCAGACATGCTCTTTGTCTGCTATTCACCACTCTGCCATCTTCCCAGAAGTCTTTGTGAAAAGCACTTTGAATATAAGCTTGTTTGAGCCTTAGACAAGGTGAATGCTTACTGCACAGTAATTGTAAGTAGGATGATGGGCTGCAGTAACCAGTCAGATTTGCAGATGGTAATTAAACATCCTGATTCAGATGGAGTAAGAATTAGCAGTTTGGATCCTGCCTTTTTCACAAATGACACTTAAGACAGAGAAGTGAGATGGCCCAGAAGAGGATTGAATATTCAAAAATTATAGAAAGTGTAAGGGTATCAGGGAGTTAAAAAGACATAAAAGTGAATTTTGTAGGATTAATCTTTGCAATGGAGAGAAATAAACACCAGAAGGGATAGATAGAGCAATCATTGGTCTTTGGACACAAATCAGAGTAAAACTGCCCAACTCTTTAGGAGAAAATGGAGTAAGGCCATAGTGAGAGTACAGTCTTCTTACTGGGACGGGTCCAGGATTGAATTATTTGTCCAAGTCCTTTTTCACATTTTTCCTATTCCATTGACTAGTATAATAGAAGAGATTACAAAAGAACCCATTTAATAGTCCATTTCATGCTGTTCATTAAAGAACTGTTCAGTTACTTGTATGACAGACACAGAGGTACGTGTCCAGATGCCCCTCTCTGGGAAGACCTCACAGCGCCTTTCTCAGCGCCCCACTGGAGCTTCAAGCTCTTCCAGCTGCATCACACCCCTCCTGGTGGGATTCAGCCATTCACATGGTCTTGGGTTCTAACATTTCCCCGTGTGTCTACTAAGCAACTTGAGTTTGGAGAAAGTACTCAGTTCCTCTAATCAACACATAAGTTTTTTATTTGTGAAAGCAGGATAATAATGCAAAACGTGGACATGAAGGATGCATTTTAAATAATGTATGTTCAGTGCTTAGTGTGGTGCCTGCTTCACAGCAGGGGTACAGTAACTGTCAGCTCCTTTCCTTTCTGACAACAGCAAAACAGGAAGAAAAAGACCATAAATATGAATAAGATAAATATATCATGTGAAAAAGAAACAGCAAAGTTTGGAGATTTTGAAAAAAATTTGACTTTGTTGATATGTTCATGTCATGTGTTATTTGTAATTGAACAAAGTTTTCTTGATGATAGTTTATAAAATTTATTAATAAAATAAGCAGAAAAAGAGAAAAATCATAGTTGGGCTATGCATAGATGTGGGGGGGTTTGAAGTAATATTTAACGGAGTTGTAGAAAGAACAACAGCCTCTTATACACAAATTGAACCTCCAAACTCCCCTTCACCTCTAGATATTCTAGAAAGAAATCCCCACTGCTAGTCTGAAATAGGTTCTATCACTACTGAGTGGTAAGATTGGCTGGAGAAAAGAATTATGGCACGATATACAGAGGTAAACTCAAGGGGGAGACATGGTAACTGTAGCATAGAAAAAAAAGCACAGAGTGATGAAATTCAGCATCAAGTTTTCATTTAGCCCATACTACCACAAAATATCTTCTCTCTAGTTCTTCACAACCCTGATATCAGTGCACATAGGCTTTGCTAACCGGATGAAAAATATTGGCAGCTAAGAGGCTATAGCGACATAGGCTGAGTCACAAGGTTTCCAAGTGTAAGATTGACCTTAACATGGAAATCACAGTACCTCCCGCAACTTCAAGTTTCCAGGCACCTTGGAATCCATCCTCGGCACTTAAGAAATCTTGAGGAGTAGACGTCCCAGTTTTTATCTCTAGCACGAAATGTTATTCCAGCCCACCGCTTCTAAGGAGTGAAGCTGGTGTCAAAGATTTAATGCCTTTCCACATTAGTGATGTCAGCACAAAATGGCCATCTTCTCTGAATAATTTATCTTCCCACTGCATAATTTTCTTATCTTTTTTCCTACATTTTGGCTTTTTACTGTAGATGAGGAGGTAAATGGCTGTTAGTCTCCGACAAAACCTGTGGCGCATCCTTCCCATCAATCAATTAAAAAACACTTACCTTACATTCAACATGATTTATTTCTTGTTAATACAATTGTCTCACTATATCCTTCTATTATTATACCCTTAATTCCATTAGCCATTCACTTAATGCTCACTTTAAAGCTGACCCCCAAAGAGCTTGGAAGAGAGGGAAGTCCGTCTAATAGTGGCATTGCCAATAAAACTCTGGAAGCTCTTCTCCTAAAGCCTTGTAGGTCACAGAAAAGATAGGTCACAGAATGTATCCTGCTTGAGAAGAGTAGTGCAATCTCTCATTTATTTGTTCTGATGGATACTGCCTGATGGCTTAAAAAATCTTTAAGAGCTCTTACCTTAAAAGTCAACACAATAGGTTCACCCGACAGAATCCAATACATTGCAAGGGATGGCTGCCACTCTACCAGGCTTTCCTTAAATACATTTCAAAGGGAGGAACAAAGGCAAAACCATTTATAGTTTGAAGATTAATGGCTTGCTTGTTTTGGGGTGGAGCAAAAGGTTAACCTCTTAAACAGTTAAGTGACACAAAGAAATTGCAGTATTATTTCTCATAGTGCTAGTTACATGTTCTCTGGCCAATTTCCTCCATTTGGGTTGAAGTCCAAAAGCTATAAAAAGAAGTCCTTAGACTGCACTTCTAGAATTGTGCATGAACAGATGCATAAGGACATATGCTTTCTTTCTGAATTTTAAATGTATAGATGTCTTCATACAATATGGAAACATTTATTTTCAGACCAGGGCATACTGCCTCAGGTCATATTGCAGATGCTTGGTAATCTATAAGCCATGCCTGTTTTGTCGCTAGTAGAGATATAGCTTAACCAGGAGCCCACCCTTAGATGAGAATCCCATTTATAGATTAGGGAAATCTGGTCAATGAAACCAGTACCAGGTTATGCACTCATAGTCCTTGCCGGTCATTGAATTTGGGGCAGGTTTCTGGGCTGGGCTTCTAGGAGAGGCTTCCTCACTGTTAAAAAGTAATTGTAAAACACGGATGGGCTCAAACTCAGCAGTAGCTGGAGGTTTGATCTACATCTTGTGACCCTGGGGAGAAGTAGCTGTGGAGAGCTCCAGCGTCCTGGGATGACAGAGTACAAGGACAGAGGGTATCTCATGGTGACATAATACATCCTTGGGATTCATCAAACTGAGTCTACCCTACTCTGGCACTTTTAGCTAAAGGGAATAATACACACAATCATTGTTTATGCCAGTTGTTTATTAATGACTGTTGCAGGTATCTTTGCTGATACTTCATAAGTATTTCTTAAAATCAATCTTTTATATTTTTGCTAAGTATTTTTCTCCTAAGCTAGAGTTATTCATGGTTTTACCAGCAGTTTATGAGAAGAAGTAATTCCTCAAAGGCTTATCAGCACTAATTTTGACTTTGCTGACTTGACAGACATTATTTGCTAGCTCTCTTTTAGTCCAGTTTGGGTCTTGCTGTCTGCTGGTGCACATACTTTGTTTGCTGTGTGTGTTTGCTCCCCCGGAGAGAGCACATCTTGACTATGCCTCCTTGTAGCTGCTGTGTGACTTTTCCATTTAGCTGTAAAATCTGGAGTCCTTTCTACCTTGGAGATGGTGACTTTTGTCATCTGAATTGTAATGTTATAAAATCACCTCTTTGTCTTTGGGTATTCATATTTTTAAATACAAATATAAAGTTGGCAAATACTTCCATATGTGTTCAGTTTCTAGATTTACAGTTAGAATTTTGTTCCACTCTACCTTCACCTCCACCTGTATTGTACAGATGAGACTATTTCTTACTTCAGATGTTTAATTTATTTTTTAAAAATCCTACCACTAGGTAAAAAGCCATTAAGTTATATACACGAAATCTTCAAACTCGTCTGACTCCACCTCTGCTTCTAGATCTCCCACTGTTTTGCTACATAGATAGGTTTGCTCTAAGTAGGAATGGTGAGACTTTTAGAGCTTTCAGTGACAGCAAACAGCCTGTTGTAGCACACATTCCATAGGTTCACCACCATGGCTAGCTGTCCAGGAGAGCTAGTCCGGTTTCAGGATTTTTAGCTAAAGATTGCTTTGTAAAGTAGCGTCCTGTTAACTACTTATGGAAAGGTAGTAGAATCAATCTATGCTTGTTTGTACTATAAACTTTGTCTTTCATCTTTCTCTTATGGTACTTTCTCTACAGTCTTAGGGAATTTCTTCTCCTATACTTTTTCTCTCTAGGTAGATGTTTTGACCTATTAAGATGTATACATAGTCCTATAGAAGCAGAGAGTAAACTGGCAGATGCTACCAGGGCCCAGCAGAGGAATAGGGATAAAGTTCAGTTGTGTAAGATGAGAATATTCTAGTGACCTAGCACATGAGAATGTGCATATAGTAATCCTAATACAGCACAGCTAAAATTTTAGTTAGTGTGGGTTTCTTATACATATTTTTATTATAATGAAATATTTTCTATAAATTTAGGAGGAATATTATGATGTACTTCATTACAACTCAAGAGGCAACCAAATAATTTTTATGGACTAAGAAATATGCTAAACAATTAAAATAAGTCTATGTAACTGATAAAAACAAATAGAAAATAAATATTCATGCATAAAACATATGCATGTGTTGGACTGCTTTTTCCTCTTTCTTTATTAGTCTCCTCACTAATTTTTAATTTTTTTCAGAGATTCCTCATTAACTCGTATTCAGACTGCACAGAAAATCACTTTTGGAGAAAAAAATAAAACATAAATAAGAGAATTTCTAAAGCTGGAAACAGTATATGTGCAAAATAAATTGAAAATATGGGGAAAACCATGTCTTTATCTCCCTCACTTGACAAATATATGCAAATCAAACCATTTTGTGTTTGTCCAAACAAGGTACATAATCCAAATTTATTATATAGGCTAATTTCTGACTGAAAGTTATGTCAAATAAATAGTGTATCTTTGCCTGAGGACAAAATGTCAAAATATAACTTATTTTACTCCATTTGTTTGACTTGGTTTGGTATGATAAAGCTGTTATACCAAAAAGTAAAAAGACCCCTAAACTAAAAGGTAGCCTAACATTTCAAGAACCACTATAACCAAGTCGTTAACTGAATAGTTATTCTGGGAAGATATTCTGCATTTCCCTCAATTTTTAAAGGGCTTCAATTGTTTTATATTTCACATTTGTGAAATTAATCCATCAGGAATTTATTTTTATAGACATCATAAGGGAGGATTTAGCTCAATTATATTCCAGAGGGATAGCAGTTGGGACAGCTCGTTTAATAAATAGTCTATTTATTGTAAGTATTAAATTTTCACGGTTGTTTCTATATCTATGTTCTCAATTCTTTTCCACAGATGTATTTTGTCTACTCATATAACCAAATCATATTTGTTTTCCTCAGTTTTATTGACATATGACTGACAAATAAAATGGACTGTTTCTGATACATAGGAAGTAGTTTGACATAATCATTGCATAGTTTTTTACCTGTATCACTTTCTTCACTTAGTTGTACTGTATGTCCTTTTTTCTCTTGCAGTTTACTGAGTTTTAAGAAAATGTTTTGAATTCTTTTCAGGTAATTTGTACATCTCCATTTTATGGCCGGTCACTGTACTTTTCCTTTGGAGGTACCATTTCCTGCTGTTTATTGGCGATTCCACTGGCCTTGTGTTGATTGGTATTTGTGTGTGTGAAGACACAGCCACTGTCTCTATCTCTTATGGATTGGCTTCAGCAGGCACAGCCCTTTACACATCAGCCATCAAGAGATTCTGGTGGGTCCTCTGGAGCGTTTGATTTGGCTTTGGAGGAGCTTTCTGATGGAGTCCTCAGGGAGTATGGCCGGCATCCACATCTGGGGGGCAGGCCTGGAACCTGGGCCTGTTGTAAGGATCCATGGAGGTAACCCTGATGATACCTGGGTCTGCAGGTTCAGGCCTGGAGCATGGGTTCCTAGGGTAGGCCTGGTGCTGGGGTGAGGCTAGAACCTCAGTCCATGCCGAAGGGTCTGAGGCTTGAGCTTGTAGGGTTTGCTTGAAGCCTAGATCCATGAAGACTGGGTCCATGGGAAGTGCTCTGATGCTGTGCCTACGAGGCTGAATTTGGACCTTGGCTCTGCTGGGTGTGGGTGTTGACCTTAGCCTGGGGTTGCAGGGGGTGGCCTGTGTTGGGGCATGCCTGCAGCTTGGTACTTGGGGCTGTGGAGGCCTGCTTTGTGATGAACCATGAGTACCCAAGAGCAGCCTAGAGTCTGGGCCTTCAGCCCTAGGCTGGAACCTGTGCTCATGAGCTTGGGCACTGTGGTAGGCCTGGAACCTGAGCCCTGGGGCTGCTGGGCTGAATAGTGCTGGGGTTCAGGTGGGTGGGTCTGGGTCAGGGTCTGTTGTGAACCCACATTCTCACTGCATTCTGTTTCCTCCGTGTGGAGGGAATCTCTCTGCACTGTGCTGCCCAGGTGTGGAAGAGGAGTTCTCGGGTAATGTGAAGCTGTCTTTGCTACCCTTTTAATTGTGATTTTTCTTATTTGATCCACATGGATGCTATAAACTGCCACCTGAATTCCTTGGCTCTTATGAAGATATTTTCACATGCAGATGGTTGTTCAAGTTGATGCTTTTGCAAAGGGACAAGGGCTAGAAATCCCTGTTCTGCCAGCTTTCTGACATCAATCTCAGCTTCTCATTTATTAAATGCATATAACAATCTCCATCATATAAAATAATGGCAATTATTAAACAAGGACAAAGACATCCAAAACATTGTGAAGCCTGTGTAAAGGTATTGCAGAGGTTCTTTTCCCTTCTCTTTTCCTCCTGCTTTTTTTATGATAAAGAGAATAAAAAAATAACAATAGACAAAAACAAAATAACACAAAGCAATAAAAATGGTACAGAACTTCAAAACCAAATGACAGGAATTAACAGTGGTTGTTATATTACATATTGTTATCTTCAACGAAGTTGCTCAGATTACCAGATGTAAGAATGCAAGATTGATCAAACCTTTATAGAGAATAAAAAATAATTTAAAAAAACATTAGAAATGATACAGAGCTTCACTAAACAAGATGGTAGGAATTCTCCAATGGTTGTTATATTGCATATTATTGTCTTCAAATTAGTTGTTCAGATTACCAAATATAAGCACGCAAAATTGGTCGAAAAATTTAAGCATTAACTGTTACTTTCAATAAACCACTAGACATCAGCAGTGCAATTATCCCAGCTGGGAGACACAGGCCATATACTGCATGACTATAGTGCAAATATATATTAGACTCCCTCTTCCTATTGGTAAGTCATTATCAATTCATTTTAGTAACATTTTGGCCCACCAGGGCCAATGCTGAATCTTCAGCGCTTGTTGGAGTGGGGATGGTGGGTGGGGCAGGTGCAGCTGGATAAGAGGAATAACTTCTAACATTCTAGAGCACAGGAGGACAGTGATGGCTGACAATCCAATGCATATTTCAAAACGGTGAATAGAGTGGATTTGGAATGTTTCTAACACAAAGAAATGAAGAATATCTGAAGAGGGCAAAAAGCAGCTCCCCTGACCTGATCATTACACCTTGTACATATACCAGAATGTTACCCAGTTCCCCACTGGTGTGTCCCATTATCCTGTATCAATTTCACATAAAAATTTAAAAACTGATATAAGATTTCTTAAACAACAACTAACATTTCTGAATGCATACTATATCTTAGCTAACTTTCCAAGTTTTTAAGGTCCGTCAGGTCATTTAAGTTCATGGCAAATTATAGTTATTTTACAGATGAGAAAAGAGGCCTGGAAAGTGTCAGAAACTCTCAAAATGTCACATGGGTAGCATGTAGCAGAGCTGGAGTTCTGCTCCAGGAAGGCTGGCTCTGGAGGTGTTGTTTGCTCTCTCCTCCCTCCCTCTTTCCCTCTTCTTTTCTCTTTTCCTCTTTCTTCTTTCTCCTCTCCCACTCTCTTTCTCTCTCTTTCTCCTTCCCTTCCTCTTTTCCTTCCTTTTGTTCACAAATCCTCTGAATAATTTGGTTGTTCACCTTTGCGTTAAACCCAA